>NC_082684.1:9436024-9807946 GCF_949987515.2 Delphinus delphis | reverse complement strand
TCTTGGGCTGGACCAATGCAACCCAGTGGGCATCTGGGCTCAGCTGCCTGGGCCTGAGGTCTTGGTTCACACAGCCCCTGATTTTCCAGTAAAGCGATCGCCTGTGGAGAACGGCTTTGTGGCTTGGTTTCTAAATATCTGGAGAAAAGTGTGCTTTCTGAGTCAGTGCTGAGAGCCCTTCTCGGTGACGCTGTTTTCCTGCCCTGTGGATGTCCAGCTCTTTCTAGTTACGGGGACGCCGGGGTCCCTGCGCTGAGAGCTGTGCTGAGGCTGGACTTGCGCTGGAAAGGACGGGTCCGTGTGCTCCAGAGAGCAGGGGGCAGCGGCACGTGCTGGGGGTCTGGACCCTCTTGGGTCTTCGGTTTCCCCTCTGTTTAAAGGTCTTTCTTGGTCTATAACACTGTGATTTCAAAGGCCTGAGGAATCCCTTCTTGGTCTCCTATGCATAGCTGAACAGACAAAATCAATTTGTAAAGAGTGGGAACTAAGCATTTTTTAAAAAGGAAAATTTTGTGTTGATTTAGGGAAAATATGATCCAGTTATGAAGCGCTTAGGAACCATTCCAGAATTCCTCGGGGAGGAAGGGATGTATTTCCAGCCTCAGGCCCCAGGTGGTTCATGGGCCCGACTGCCAAGCCCCTGCAGAGGGGGCCTGGTGGGGCGCCTGGCCCCTGGGTCCCTTGGGGGCACATGTGTGGGACACAGGACCCACCTCTCTCCAAAGTCCCTTCTGGGAGGAGGAGGGAGAGCCCTTCAGACAGGCTGAGCTCCACGGCGGACCTCCACTCTCTACCTTGGACCCTTGATCTCTGGACCCTGGCGTGGCAGATGCTCCCCTCTGTCCCTTCAGCCTGAGTCATAGATGATGAAAAACCCAGCTTAAGAGCAACGGAGGTAACACGTCTTCCCTGGCACTGTCAGGTGGGTGCTACACACAGAGTGTGCTCATCATTCTGCGTGGAAAGCTTAACAATAAGCTTCCTCTCCTTCATTTTCTCCCTGAACAGAGCAGAGAACACGTGGCATGATCTAACCATTCCCTGAAGACGCACTGTCCTGACCATGAACCTTCATCACTGGTCTGGGCTGTTCGGGCTCCTTGAGGTCCCCATTCTGCTGTGCTTTCTTTTTCTTTCTTTTTTTTTTTTTTTTTTTTGCGGTACGCGGGCCTCTCACTGCTGTGGCCTCTCCCGTTGCAGAGCACAGGCTCCGGACACGCAGGCTCAGCGGCTATGGCTCACGCTCTGCGGCATGTGGGATCTTCCCGGACCGGGGCACGAACCCGCGTCCCCTGCATCGGCAGGCGGACTCCCAACCACCGCGCCACCAGGGAAGCCCTCTGCTGTGCTTTCTTAGTTCTGGGTCTGCTCTTCGGAGTTCTTCTTTTCCTCCCTTAATTTCACTCTATCACTTGCCACTTTTCATTGCTGCCATTGAGCCTGCCTGGGATCGGCACCCTTTCTGCTTCTAATCCACAGCATCTAATCTGCTGTCATTCTAAAACATAGACAAGCATGGTTGTTCTCACTGTACCTAGAGTTAAGAGTCACTGGGCTCTGAATGAGGGCCAGGGTTGTTCTTC
This sequence comes from Delphinus delphis, assembly GCF_949987515.2. NCBI lineage: Eukaryota > Metazoa > Chordata > Mammalia > Artiodactyla > Delphinidae > Delphinus > Delphinus delphis. The sequence continues at coordinate 9,806,363 of NC_082684.1, read as the reverse complement.
TATGCTGACAGCTCAGAGTCCTCTTCATGAACATCTGGGGGTAGGGCTTGGCTTCTGGATAGGAGGTGGTCATAAAAGCGACCTGTTATTGTTCCTGCTCTCCAGGGCTGACTGCAGACCAAGGCCAAAATGCCACAAGATCCCACTGGACAAAAACACTGCTGGGAATTTTCCCAAAGACAAATAGAGGTCATATATGAAATCATACATACTGAGCATTTACATAGAGAGCATATAAAAATGCTATGCATTATTCCCTAGTCCCACACAGAACATGTTTAGTATAAATAGACGAAGACAACACTGTATAAAAAGTACTTTTGCTCTGGGAACATCAATACAGTATTTACATGGATGCAGCCCGGCAGGCTCTGGCCTGCCCCTGTTTCCAGTTTCCCCAGCATCTTCTGGAGGAGGCTGGGGCACATGGAAGTTTGGAGAAGAAAGTCCCCGGAGCGCCGCCAGGGGGCTAGGTGGGCGGGGGGCCGTCGTAGCGGAGTGTGAGGGTGAAGGAGCGGGCAAAGTTGTTGGCCAGCGTGCAGCTGCGGTCCGCCTCCCTGACGGGAAGCAGGAAGAGCAGCAGCAGGAAGAGCAGCAGCAGCAGCTGCAGGGGGAGCGCCACGCAGCACACCTTCCGGCAGAGGGAGCCGAGCCCTCGCCACCGCTGGGTCTGCAGAACCAAAGCAGGAGATGTGAGTGGGCTCCGGATGAGCGTGGGCTCGGGAAGAGAGGGCTGGGATGACCCAGGAGCAGCAGTGGCTCTGGGCGGACTCTCCAACCGCATGGGCCTCTGTTTTCCCATCTGTGAAGTGGGACTAATGTCAGTTCTGCCGGAAACAAAGATCTCTAGTTTTCTCAAACCACTCAGAAAGGAAGAGGATAAAAAAGTTACAGGCTTTGTCCATGATTACATAAATCTTTGCCAGGTTATAAGAGTCCCGGGTGTGAATCTTAAGAAGGTCACTCAATCTCGCTAAACTTCAGATTTCCATCTATAAATAGGGGGAATCATGGCACCTACCTGACAGAGTTGTTGTGAGGATTCAATGAGACAGAGCCTGGCAGAGTTGGTACTCAAAGCTGCTGCCATTATTATTACGCATCACTACTACGATCACCATCTTTGGTGCATGTGTTTGGCCCATGTGGTGAAGCTACCATCTGTGGGATTATGACTAAAGACCTCTAAGTCAGAATCCCGCACAGGCAGAACCATACAGCAGCACTGCAGGGCCCCAGTTGGCCAGTTCCCTTCTGTCCCCGCCACGTGCCCCAGTGTGGAGCCCCCCTCTTCCCAGGAAACAGGGGTGCTGGTGGAAAGGGTGCTGCGCCCTCACCCATTACAAGACACATGACAAGACACATTCATGGGGAATGTAAACCGTTTGAAGATGACCTACTTCTGGGTCAGCGTTTCATAAGTAGCAGATCAGCTCCCTTACTGCAACCTACTGAACATCAGCCCTTGACACAGGGTTTGAAAAAATAACAATAAAAGAAAACAAAAACTATCACCATCTAAATCATGGTCACCACCGTCACCACCATAATCTCAATTTCTTCATCTCCTCCTCTTCCTCTTTCTTCTTCGTTTCCTCCCTCTCCTTGTTCATCATCAACACCCTCAATATCACCTGAATGCCAATCTCACAAATCCAAACGTCTAATGGGTTTCTTTGCTGCGACGTCCATGAAAGCAGCCACAGGACATTTCCTAAATTCTAGAGGGACTGGCTGGGTTGCAACTTCACGGGAGTGCAGAGCCAAGAGCTGGCCACCCCGTAAAGCGGAGGCCCCACACTCAAGATACAGCACGGTGCAGGGCAGGGGCCCAGTTCTCAGGAGCTTGGCCGACTGGGCTCCAGTGAAGACTCTGTCACACACTAGCTATGTCAATACCTTCTCTAAGCCTCAGTTTCCTTCTCTGCAAAATGGGGATAAAACACCTACCCCCATTCTCCAGGTTGTGGTGAGGACTCAAAGCAAAGTACATTTATACACCAATTAAAAAGTATATATGCTCTTGGGACTTCCCTGGTGTTCCAGTGGGTAAGATTCCACGCTCCCAAGGCAGGGGGCCTGGGTTTGATCCCTGGTCCGGGAACTAGATTCCGCATGCGTGCCGCAACTAAGAAGTCCACATGCCACATCTAAGAGTCCACATGCCACAACTAAGAAGCCCGCATGCCGCGACGAAGATCCCGCGTGCCGCAACTAAGAGCTGGTACAGCCAAAATAAATAAATAAATTTTAAAAAAAGTATATATGCTCTTATTACTAGTACTATTATTATTTTATTATTATTGTTTTTACTAGTACTATTATTATAGAATATACCTACTGGCTCCCTGAAGAACCAAAGGTTCACTTTCCAGGGTACCAAGTCAAGTGATGATAATGATAGTGATAATGATGCTGGGGAGGATGGGCATGATGATAGTGATGCTGATGGTGGCGGGGATGACGCTGAGAGGAACTACGCAGGTGTTTCTGCGAGGTTCTGACCTGAGCACTTCTCTCTCTCTACCTCTCATACCTGAGTCATCTCACCCACTCTCCTGCCCCAACTATCTCCTCCAGCTTGATAACACTTGACCCTATGCCTCCAACTTCAGGTGTTCTCACTCCAAAGGCCCTAGACACTGATTTTGTAGAAACAGATTTCTTATAACCCACACAGTGGAGAAGCACTGCTGGCTGCATTTATCTCAGCAGTGACTTCAGGAGAGAGAGAGAGAGAGAGAGAGAGAGAGAGAGAGAGAGAGAGAGAGAGAGAGTGTGTGTGTGTGTGTGTGTGTGTGTGTGAGATAAGTCATTTAAATAGCTGAACGATGTCCACAGAGGAGACAGGATCTTCCCACAGCTGCCAGGCTGGGTCAGACCTGGCTGCCACGTGCTCTTACCCACCTACTCGACTCGTGTAGCAATGCCTCAGTCTCTGGGGGCTCTAACTTTTGACACTTCATGTTGACTTTGCCCGATTCCAAATCTCTGACCCACCCAGGAGAGGGAAAGAGGGTGAGGCAACATGTAGGCCCCCCCGCTAGCCTGGGTTCACACCACAACTGAAAACCTGTGATTAGTGGTCTCCCAAGTGGAGATCTGTGTCTAAGGGTCCTGTTTGCTTCTCCTTTCTCAGAGCTAACACTTTGCTTATTTAAGTCAGGAGCTGTGCCTTGGCCACGATCCGCTGGAGAAAACAACTCTGAAGGTCCAAAGCATGTTTGCATTTACAAGTGTTGACAAGGGGTGATCTTTTTCAAGGAGTCCTGCTGCCTGCCCCATGTCTATTCACACAGAGCTCACGTCTTCGTTTTGAGGGACCTGAATTCTAAAATGCCCTTTAAAATAGAAGACACACTTTAATATGATTCTCAAATGCTTAGAAAACAAATGTGTGCACGCACACACACACACACACAAATAGGCATGAACTACTGTCTAAGAAGCCAACAAAGAAATTGACAATCTCAGCTCTTCCCAGATCTGGGAGCTTCTCTGTGCCTCAGTTTCCCCATAGAAAGTACTACGTGTGTCCTGCCCTGTTAGAGCTATCCAAAGAGAGAAGGGGCTTCCTCGGGAAGTGATAAGCTCCCCATTCCTTAGGGTGTGGAAGCAGAGCGTTGATAGCACATGGTGGTGGGGAGGAAACAGGTGATGCTGTGGAGGGTGATGAAATGCTTGAGTCCTCCAATATCTCCCACGAACCTGAGACTCTGCAGTTTTGAGGAGTTCAGGCAAGATGAGTTTATCACAGTAAATGTGATTTAATCTTCTGCCATTGAAGAAAAAGGATGTGGGGGAAAGAAAAGGCTTGGAGTCCTGGGTCTAACCCTGGCCCTGTCACTTCCCAGCTGTGTGACCTAGGACAGGTCATTCAGCCTCTCTGAGCCTCAGTGCCTCCATCTGTCAAGGCAAAGGGAGACTGACACCTGCCTGCCAGAGTCATAATGATAAATAGAGCAATGTAGCTTACGCTCAACATGCAAATGATGAGCCAACATGCCAATGGTCCTTGGCAAATACTCATTCCTTTACTCCTCCAACTGCCCAGGGCAGATGGGCAGCTTCTACTAGACCCCTAAGCTTCCTCCTGCACCCGGGGTGCCAAGAATCAGACACTATCAACCTCCTCAGCCCCATCAGAAAGGAAGACACTGCTCTCCCCAAACGCCATCTCTTGGCCCCTTAAAGGCCCTCAGATCCTCCTGCCACAGGGCCTTTGCACAGGTTATCCCTTCTGCTGGAAGACCCATTTCCCCCCTTTCTCCAATGCACCTGGTTAGCTCCTACCGATCATTCTAATCTCAACTTGTGAGTCGCTTCCTCAGGGGAACCTTCCCTGCCTCTAAACCAAAAAAAGGCCCATTCCACGTTCTCACGGCACCAATGCCTTTCCTCTGGGTTACCACTTAAAGTCTGTGTTCCCCTTGGCTCCTTGGAGGCAGGGTCTACAGTAGTTTGGTTCATCGCTGTATCCTCAGCAATGTGCAGTAAATACCTACTGAATGAACGAAACAATGAATAAGAGGCTCTTTCCCTTCCTGTGCATCTGGCCATCTGCTCCTCCCTCGGTGCCTGTGGTGTGACCACACAGACACTCACTGACCTGTCAGTGAACTGTCCACGCTGTCCTGATGGCTCCCCCAGAGCATCTGGGCTCCACACGTGAATGAACAACACTGAGCACACCCCAGCCCCGCGCTCAGCTCGTCTCCTCACTCACGGGCTTCCTGAGCTCCTGCCCAGCTCTGGGAGGTACCCTGTACCCATTTCTCAGAGGAAGAAACTGAGCCCGCAGGAAATAACCAGCCCAAGGTCACACGGACAGGCTCAGATTGCCAGCATGGCTCCACAGCCAGGCTCTTCCCACCATCCCATGCGGCATTTCTCATAAGCAGCAGCAGCAACAATGACAAAAGTCCCCCTGGGCCTCTGTTGAAGCTGGTCCCACCCTGACCCAGGGCCCTGGGTATGGGAGTCCCACGGCAACACCACTCGGGCTTGCAGGGTCTTTCCCAGGATCTAGATCGGTCTCATTCTCCAGCACAAAGACGCTTCCAGGCCAGCGCCAAGAGCTCAAGGTGATGGGCAGGGGCCAGCTTTTCTCTGGCTATTCAAGATGGACCGGCACCAATGCCCCTCACTAGACTCTCACTTGGCAATGAGTTCAGTCCCTGAAGCTCCCTCTGACAGACGCCAAGCCACATGCTGGCTGGCTTGCTCCCACTGGCATTCCTCGAGAACCCCCAGCAGGGGGCTGCGTCTCCTTGACTGGTACAGGGAGTCTCAGGACATCACAGATCTTGGGCTGGGTCCTGCCCACAGCACCTTGGATATCTTCGTCACCAAGTTCTTGGTGCCCAAACTCACTCCCCAGGATGCTCAGAGGCGGCGGAGAGCTCCCACCCAGGCACAGTAGGGCAGAAGCTGGGGTGGGGTGGGGTTAATGTTATCTCCTACTGGGCCAGCCCTGCATGCGATGGTCAGGCAACAGAACTGTGTTTTTCCAGCCCCCTGGCTTGGTTTGGGGGAGGATGAAGATGAGACGGTCTGAGCTGGCTTTTTGGAGGTGGTTTGGTGATTGATGGGAAGAACCTCTGGATGAAATGATCGGACTGAGGAGTGACCTTATTATTACTCAAGAGAGGACAGAGCCCCATTCAGCAGCAGAAGTATGGACACAAGGCCCCCTTCCCTTCCCTTCCTTCCCTCATCTTTCCTCATCTGAGATCCATCCATGACCAGGCTCTTTTGAGTCTAGGACAGAACCCAGGTCAGGGAGGGTCTAGGGTGACCCAGAGGCATCCAGCTGGGGAGACTGGGTAGTGAGGATGCTTTGCTGACATGGGGAACGGGGTTTGGCTGGACACAGGGAATACGGTGAGGTCAGCTTCAGACACGCTGAGTCGAGGAGTCTCCCGGGTAAACATCCCACATCTAGCTTGGGCCTTGGCACTGAAGCTAGAAGGAGACCCAGACCAGAGGTGGACCAGAGAGAGAGAGAGGCCTAGAGTTGGGGAACAAAGCCACGGCAGGAAGGAACTGCTGCGGAGAGAGTGAGTCGTGAGAGGGAAAGAGGCCCCAGAGAACCCGGTGGATGTGGCCATGTAAGAAAGAGGCGCTGTATTTCTAGGGTCTCTGAGCAGTTAGTTCTTATTAATTATAAAAGAAATGAGAGCAGTTTCACAGGCGAGAAACTTGGCAGTCATCACCTTCATCACGTGATCAGAATCAGCATCACCAATATGGGGGTGTGTCGATATCACATGTCCCCAATAAGACGCACTGAGAACACAGCATCACTTCTGGGATATGCCTTCCAGAAATGCAGAGCAGGGAAACACCGGGGAAACCCAAAGTGAGGGACATTCTACAGAATATCTGGCCCTCAAGAAGGTCAAGGTCAAGAAAAACTGAGGACTGGTCCCAGCTTAGAGGAGACTAAAGAGGTGGGATGACTGAATGTAACGTGTGATCCTAGGTTGGATCCTGGACTGCGGAAAAGGCTATAAAAGACTGTAAATGGTACATGCCTACAGTGGAATGTTATTCTGTGTAAAAGGAAATGAAATATCAGCCACAAAAAGGCATGGAGGAAACTTAAGTGCACGTTGCTAAGTGAAAGAAGGAAGAAAATCAGTGGTTGCTGGGGCTCTGGGGGAGGGGAGAGGGATAAAGAGGAACAGCTGGGAGAAGGTTGAGGCAGTGACACCATTCTGTGCGACACTGCAACGTCATCAGACATTTGTCAAAGCCCATAGAATGTGCAACATAAAAGGTGAACCCTAACATTAACTATGAACTCCGGTTAATAGTGATGATTTTTTAAAACCATAGCTATTGAATGAATAATAAAGTGAACTAACAAATGAAGAGAAAAAAAAGCATAGATATTGTGAGAGAAAGTTATTGCCTCACGTGGAAAACTCACTAAGAGATTTAGTGAGTTCTGAGATTTGGTCTTACAATATTTCTTCTGCTCTACCACGCTGAATGTAAGGTGCAGCACTATTTTACACACCGCTAAGAAAGAAAGAGACCCAACAACCAAGATGGAGCGTCTGATTGGAGATCCCACCTAATGCCGGGGCCACACGGGGCTATGCGTTCAGGGTCAGGGGGAACCGAGGGTTAATCGCGCCCCACCGAAAGGGGAAGCAAGGAAATCCCAGGTGGCACTGCGTGCGGGCAGGAAATAAAGTCTACCCTGAGAATTTGAACCTCAGTCCAGAGCTCCCAGAGGTGGGTCATCTAAATTGACACAATCAGTGTGGTCCAATGGAAAACAAAACTCAACCTCCAAGGAGAGATTTTAATTTAAAGAAATCTCAGGTGGAAAGTGTCCCGGGTGGCAGAAAAAAGTAAGCCCCAGTCTTCGCTGGAAAAACTAGATTGTAATAGGACACCCCATTCCCGAGAGGTGAAAATGTGAATAATTATGAGTCTAAAACCTGTGAATAAAATGCCACTCTCGAGCCTCTCACCATCTGGACCCGTCACCCAGAGGCCACAGCATGGGACGCCCGGGAGGAATCTGCTCTCCATGCCTGCACACGGGCATGTGGCCCCGCCTAGTGCACGCCGGCAAAGGCAAGCATTGACAAATCTGCTCCTCAACTAACAGGCTGTCTCAGGTAGGACCCCTTCCCTGTACCAGCGCAGGAATTCAGTCGACTCACAGCCCAACAGCAGCTCGAAAAGCAGTGACATTTCATGTGTCTGATTGCTTCAAGCAGACGTATCCGGTGGCACTGAGCTGGCCAGTGTGTAGGCAGCTGCAAATTTAATAAATCTTAATTATTCTGTTTATATAAACAAGCAGGCTGAAGCCACTGACGTAGTTGGAGCTTTCAGTGGCTTGGTGTGTGGAGAGAAAAAAAGTGTGGAGAGCCAACTGCTCATAAATAATCAGCTTTGGGGCAGGGTTTTCTTTTTTTCCCCCCCTTCCCTTTGGACTAAAACTAATATATGGAATGTTTTTAAGTTGGCAAGATTACAACCTCGGAAAACAGCACCTATTTTCTACCTGTCAGACCTGCGTGTGTATGTGCGGAGCCCCACGCACGCATGTGCGCACCCCTCCCAGCCAAACAACACCAGAGCCGCACCAGCGGGAGGAGCCCCCCCCACTGCTCCCCCCAGAAGCGGCACTATCCCTCTGCCATCGGGAAGGGAAGCAGAGGCAGTGACTGCAGACCCTCCTCGGTCCTCATTTACATGGCAATTAAGAATCTGCTGGTTTACGATAAGAACTATTAGTTCAGCGGACCCGCATTTTATTCCTTGGAAAACCCTGGTTAAGTGACTCGCCAACGGTCACACACACTGATGGTGGATCCTGGACTCAGATCCAGAGCGTACAGCAGCGGTTCTCAAAGTCTGGTCCCCGGGCCAGCAGCAACAGCGTCATCTGGGAGCTCGATGGACATGCAGATCCTAGGCACCCCCCCCAGACCTAATGCATCAGAAACTCTGGATGTGGGACCCAGAAATCTGTGCTGAAACAAGCTCGTATAAAGGAACCCCAGATGGCCTCTGCAGATCGGCTTCCCAGTTGCTTGCTTCTTCACGGGGGGCTGAGACCCATGAGCTCAAAAGCCAGCCAGCACCGAACTCAAACTTTCACACATCCATTTGTTTCTAAATGAAGCCTGAATAAGAAGACTTTTTTTAGCCATTTAGAGTCTGCCTGCTTTGCATATCCCACGAAACTGTGCCCAACATGGGACAGTCATAGATAAGATCAACCCTGTAGCTGTAAAGACCTCAAGCCCCTGCTGTCCTTGGGCGGTCCCTGGCCAGAGACTCGACATCGTGCGGGCAACACCGGTTGTGGGTGTGAGCCTCTCTCCCGAACCCCTCCACCCAGCACTCCCCGAGCAGGCCTTTGCTCTGGTGAGCTATCCCCAGTACCTGAAACAGTGCTTGGTACAAAGTCAGTGCTCAGTACATATCTGTGAAATGAACGAATGAGGAGCCGGTCAATGAACCTAGGGTGGTGAACATTCCCCATGAACTGGTTTCAGGCTGCCAGGGACCTGAGTCTGCGCTGCAGGGCTGGTGTCAGCCAGCCAAGCGCCCCCCTACTCAAAAACACCACAGGACCCAGACATGGCTGCCCCTGGACTCTGGCCTGGAGCCACATAGATGGGACTCCCAACCAGAGTGGCTTGAAGAGCAGGAGTTGGAGACAGCCTGGACGCCGGGCCCTGAGCCCCCCTGTGCCACCAGGAGTCACGGGCTGGGCTGTGTGCGCCACCCTGCCTTCCTGCCCTCTGTTCTTCTAAATCAGGGGGGAAAACCAGGGCTTCCGGTCTCCTCTAAAGAACGAACAACAGTTCACATGATCTTCAAAATTCGTTCATGAAGTAAATAAAGTCGGCACTGATGGTTCCATTTTACAGATGGGGAAAGTAAGCCCCAAGAGTCAAAGCAACTTGCCCGAGGCCGCAAAGCTGGTGGACGCCAGGCCCAGAGCGCAGCATTGGTCTTGTGACTGCCCCAGCCAGTCCCGGGGACACCTGCCGTACCACAGATGGAGCCATGAACACCAGCTGGAGACCAAGAAGTCAGGTGGACAGAGCCCCTGGGAACACAGACTGCAGGGCCCGAGAGGTCTCGTGGCCCCGGGGCTCTTTGGAGCAGAGCGTGCTGCAGGCTCACGTCATGAGCCAACGCTTGTCAGGACAACAAGCGTGCTCTCAGAAAAGGTGGCGCTGGGGACACCAATATACACGGGACTTTTCCAGAAGGGGGGAGAGCCTCCAGCCCCCAGGGATGCTTTCTCCAAGGCACAGAGTGGATGGTTACGTGTGGGCTTAGGAGGCAGAGGCCAGAGGGCACTCAGGAGCCGTGCGCCCTGACTGGACATGTCACTCCGATCTTGCCTTCCCTTGTTTGCCTCATGCTTAACATGGCGGTAGCAATGCCTGCTGGGTGTCTAGGGGACAGTTAAGTGAAACGCCCTCACCGCGATTTGGCACAGAACCTGGCACACACTGGATGGTCAACACGTGGCATGTAGAGTAATAATTCTAATTCCTCATTATTACCATGATTACTGCTGTTACTGTTGTTGCTTTGGCCTGCAAGCCCCGCGGGGGGGGCTCTGAGCACTTCACCCCTTCCTTTTTTGTCCCCCCCGGATGCCCGTCTACTACTCAGGTGGCCGCGAGGTCCAGTGACCCGGAGTGGTCCAGGTTTCCTGGGACCGTCCCAGTTTACGACTGCTGTCACAGCAGTGTCCTTGCTCACTCCTCCCGTGTCCTGTCACAGCTGAGAACACTGTGCATCCCTGACAGCAAGGACCCCCGGGGGCCCAGCACTGTGCAGCCCAGAGCCGATTCCCCAGAAACGTCCCTCAGACCTCATGGAACCTTCCAGAAAGCCCAGGGGTCCTGCCCCAGCATCACAGGCCCAGCAACCCTCCAAACGCCCTGCCCTCTAGCTGTGTGGAGCAGATGGCAGACACCATACCTTTTGGAATCCAGTCGGCTCCCCTGGAGAATTCTGCGTCTGTTATTTTAGGTAAGGAGAGGAAAAGGGAAAAAAAAAAAAAACGAAGTTAAGTGAGTGAAACTTAAATCCCAGCAGAGCCTGTAATGGAATATTCATTTTGTCAGGGGAGTGTTTCTTTAAAACTTGTGGTCATCTGGACAGGCTGAACCAGCAGGTGATTCAATTTAATGAGCTTTTTAACGCGCATGGGGCCCAGGTGGGGATCCTGTCTGGGAAGGCCTGGGCCAAGGCCACGGGCATGCTGACCTGGCTGGGGCTGGGGTGACACCTAGTGGCCGACATGGCTGTTTCAGGGCCAGAAAAGCTGCAGCCCCAAAGCTTGGAGTCTGGGGTCTGAGGGCCTAAAGGGCCCCAGGAGGCCACCCACCCTGTCCTTGGATTAACCTCCGTGCCTCAGTTTCCCTATCAGTTCTCAGGGACTAATAACGGTGCCGTAATGAGGACATAGCATTTAATAAAGACTGTTATGAGTTTAGCTATTGTTATTGTTTTGTGTGAGACCTGGGGGCGCCTAGGGGGAGGGTGCTTCCTCAATGTCACAAAGCAGGTTAGTGGAGGAGGGGGCCTAGATCGCAGGTCCCACTCCAGCGTTCCCTCTGTCATGCCTCCAACACCAGGGTGCGTTTAGTGCTGGCTTTGCCCCTTCCTAGCCATGTGGACTTGGGTGAGTTTTTTAACTCTCAGAGTCTCAGCCCCACTCTGGAGGCTGGAGCTGCAATTACTCCGGCAGAGGGCTGCTGTAAGCACGGAATGGGACGATGCACGTCACGGTTTCAGGTTGGTAAGTAGCAAAGCTGTCGTTATTGGAGCTCCAGCCTCCATGGGTGGCAGGAGGGCCAAATGACACATTGCAAGTCACGCGCCTAGGACCCATGAGTCTCCGTCTCCTCTCTCTGGGTGGTCCCCTCAGCCTGGTCTGTGGAGGCATGGGGCAGAGCGGATGCGGGCCCAGCTGTGTCTCCCCAGGGCCTGGGACCTGTGCATCCTCAGCACGTACACGCAGGTGGCCGGAGTCCTTTAGTTTGGACTTGTAGAGCATCCACTGGTAGCGCAGATCCTCCAGCTTATCGGAGGACCCCCTCGCTGGCCTGAGACGAAGGAGGTTTTCAAAGAGATGCTGACCTTCTGGTACCCGAGCCTCCAGCTCCTAGAGGGAGAAAGACAGGGTCACGTGTGCCTTCCAAAGGGCCGAGGAGGTCCCACCTGGTTGGTCCGGAGGAGCCATTCAGATTTCACTTAAGAGGCAGCCCACAGAATAAGGCCCTGCGTGATAAACTCGGGAGGTTGAACGCTACACTGAAATGTTTTCACTGGGGGAAGACAAGGTCATATTTAGGATTCTGAACGGTCACTCCGGCTACAGAATGAGCCATTACTGAGATGCGGACCCAACAGGAAGGAGGGAGGCCAGCTTGGAGGCTATTGTCATAGTCAAGGTCAAACATGATAAATGCCTAGATTAAGACAGTGGTAGTGAGGAAACAAACGACAAAAACCCAGGGGGTGGAATCAAGCAGGGTTTGGCGACTAATTCGATGTGGGAGAAGGAGAAAGATTTGTGGTAGATGGATTAATCCTCCAGCCCCCTGCCACATCCACGCCTTTTGCAACATGACTTTGCAACATTTCCCATCAAGAGGTGGAGTCTATCTTCTCTCCCCTTGAATCTGAACAGGCCTCGTGACTTTCTTTGTCCAACAGAATGCAGGGGAAACGATGATGTGCCAGTTTCTAGCCTAGGCCTGAAAAGGCCCTGCATGCCCCCACTTGCCCTCTCAGACCCTGCCTCTGTTCTGGGAAGCCCAGGCTGCCCTGCAGGAGGATAAGAGATGAGTGGTGCACCTCGTGCTCATCTCGAATAGCCCACCGAGCTCCAGAGGACAGCCACCCTGCTGGTCTACAAATATGGGCACCCAGCCAAGATCAGAAGCGATGCCCGCTGACCTCAGTCAGTCTGAACTGCCAAACTTCAGAATCATGAATTAAATAAACAGTTGTTCTCTTAAGCTACAAACTGTTGGAATGGCTTGTTCCATAGCAAGAGTTAACCGATAAAAGAATTGTGATTAGTGGTGATATTTTCCAAGTTGGGGACTACAGCAGTAGGCTGAATGAAGAGACGAACGAATGGATGGTTCTTCTAAAATATTGGAAGCAAAAAAGTTTTCTTCTTCTTTTTTTTTTTTTTTTTTTACAAATTTATCTATGTATTTTTTGCCTGCGTTGGGTCTTCATTGCTGCACGCGGGTTTCTCATTGCGGTGGCTTCTCTTGTTGCGGATCACGGGCTCTAGGCGCGTGGGCTTCAATAGTTGTGGCTTGTGGGCTCTAGAGCGCAGGCTCAGTAGTTGTGGCACACGGGCTTAGTTGTTCCGCAGCCTGGGATCGAACCCTTGTCCCCTGCATTGGCAGGCAGATTCTTTACTGCGCTACCAGGGAAGCCCTGAGGCAAAAAAGTTTTAAAAACTATTATTTATACACAAGCCAGAACAGCTCAAGGGCTATGTATGTGCTCCTGTTTTTAGAACTCCCTGGCGACAAGCACATCTCTGGGGGCAAATCCTTCGGAAACAGGGCCTTTCCTTGGGAACAAACCTGCAGTTTTGTTTCTCTGGTCCTCAGGTCCTTGGCGGTGGCAGTTCTCATGGCGATGATTCTAACCAACTTGGAATTATCCACCTGCAACCAGTGCTCAAAGCTCCTCAGGAGCTGGGAGAAATCTTCACAGCTGTCTTTCTCCTCCTGAAGCACATTTGTCTGCGGGAAGGCACAGCACAACCAACACATCAGCGTTTTTGAAAACAGTCCACTAGCCACATGTCCTGGGGATTCCATCTGAGCAGAGGGGTGGGGCCAAGGATGCCCAAACGGTGATAAGAGACACCTAGGGGTCGGGGGTGGGGGGCGGGGATGAGGAATGCATCTCCACTCAATGTGGCCATGTTTAGGGGCCAAGGACATTCCTCACCGTCACCTCCCTGGTCTCCTGGAGACAGCCAGCATCATCCCTTACCAGAATGTCTATAACAGTGGTCACCTTCTGCCACTTTTGTCCCCCCCAGGCTATGCGGCCAGAGTGATCTATCTAAAATGCAAGGCCACTCAGCTGAGCCTCACTTATACACTTTAGTGGCCTCTCACACTCCTTGATGTGGCCTGAGAGCCTCAGATTCCAGCTCTGCCTGGCTCTGCAGACCGTGCCACCTGCCCCATCCTCTGAGCTCTCGGCCCCTGGCGCCGGTGCCCTCTCCCTCGGTCTTTGCACACATGGCCTCCTCCGCGTGGGATGCACCCCCTCCACTCCTCTCCTCGACTCCCACTCGGCCGTGAGGATCCCCCGACATTTCCTTTCTCCCAGGAGGGCTTCGCTACCCCAGGTCACATCACTCTGCAACAGGCTGCCATAGCGCCTGGCCCCTCTGCCTCCGAGAAACGCGTGTTCCGTAAACCCTTATTCTATTGCCTTGCGGTTCCCATTTCCTTGCTCCTCAAAATGTGCTCCGAGGCCCAGGAGCCTAAGCATCTCCTGGCAGCTTGTAGAAATGCAGAGTGACGGGCCCCAGCCCAGACCTGCTGAATCAGAATCTGCCTTTTAACACGATCTGGCGGCACATGACAATCTGAAAAGCTCTGTGCTGGATTCTACGTTCTCTGAGGGTTGGAAGTGTCTCTGTTTTATTGACAGCTGTGTCCCAGCTCCAAGCACAGTCCTCAGAACACAGTAACAATCAGAAGTGCTTTCTGGATGGGGAAATGAAAGAACGAATGGGAAAACAACTGAATGGACGTGTTGTCTTTGAAGAAAAAGGAATGGGTTTCTTTCCAATGTGGTTTCGTTTTTTAAAGCCACTCAAGGGAAGGGACGGATGATACTATGTAGGTAGGTTAGTTCTTTTGACAAAATACAGTTTAGGGCACAAAAAATACCCATCTTGTGTGCTTTCCGTTTGCATCTGGGGTCAGCAGGAAGCTTCCAACCCCGACACTCCTCCCTGCAAAGGCAGTAGCCGGGGTTTCTGAGGGTGAGGGCCTGTCTGCCCGAGGGATGCCTGGGACCTTCCCTAGTGGGGACCCCTGGGTCTGGGGTCTCAGAGTTCCTCTGTCCAGTGGCACAGGGAGCTCTTGTGCCACTACCGGACAGGCTCACCTGAGATGGGACATGGTCCAGTCCTGAGTGGAGCATGTGGCCCCAGGCAGGGAAGGGACTTTGCTGGAGACAGCTTCCCACCATCAATTGACTCGGGATCTGGTCCCTCCCCGGAAGCCCCACTAGACGGACTCACCTGACGGTGGTGTCGGAAAATAAGATCCATGGGGGTGATGAGAAACCCAGTCTTTGGGATGTTGTTGGTGAAAATCAGTTTCTTCCCCGAATCCACTTCCATCCTCTGCAGCTGCCGGTTTCTGATGAGGCTGAGAAGACAAACCAGCCCAGTCAACGTGGTGATGGGATGGGGACTCCCCGGGTCACAGGAGAAGGAACAGAATCAGGGCACCAGGCAGTGGGGGCCGACTTCTGGTCTTCCCAAGCCCACGCCTGTCCTTCGGGTTTGTCAGAACCTCCCCAGGCCACCTGCATCTCCAGTTTCCTGCTAGAGACTCACGTTACTGTCATCAAGGTGCATATACCCATCGATGCAGGTGAGGCCCAAGCCAGGAGGGGCTGGAGGCTAATTCCCGAGCTGAGGCGTTTCCTCGCTCTTAGTGCCTCTACTTAGAATTGCCTGGAGATGCCTGGAGGCAGCTGGGCCACGCCTGGCACCCAGACCCCAGCCTTCTGTTCTAGGAGCGCGGCTGAGCTCTCCCTGGCTGGGAAGGGGGCTGTCCAAGACCAGGCGCAGAGTCGGGAGCCCTCTCACCTCAGCAGGCTTCCCCTCAGCAGCCTCAGGGCCCCCCAAGACTCCACCAGCTCCTGAAGCTCCTTCTGGACCACAGCAGCCCCCTCCGGAGAAGACTTCTCCATCACCAGCCGGCCGCGTGCTTCAATCAGGGGCAGCTGGGCCTCCTTCGCGGGGAATTCGTCCAGCAGCTTCTGAAGGACACACACACACACATACACAGAGAGTAAGGTAATGGGGAGGAGGGAGGGTCTCTGCTCCCCAAACCTGCTTTTTTGGGATGCAGGGGACAGAATCCCTCTGTGGGGAGAGGCCTCTTACCTCGACATCGACCTCTCGGGACTGGGCATCCCATGGGCCCGTGTCCACGCGGTGGGCCTCCAGCTTCTGCGTGAGCATGGAGATCCACTGTCGCAGCTCCAAAACCTCGTGGCTGAAGGTGCAATGTTCCCGCACGCTCTGCCGGCACGTGTCCACAAGGTCCTGCAGCACAGCCCCGGGGGACCCAGGCTGAGACCTCACCCTGCAGGACCCTCAGCCCTGCCGGAGCCCCAGGGGAGGATGGCCCCCAGGGCTCCCCATCCAGCCAAGAACATGAGCGGTTGGTCTTCTCTTCTGCACAGCGCAAGGAATTTACCCCAGAAAGACCAACTCTGGTTTAAAGTGCTGGTTTAAATAAGCCTGTCCTACTTTTATGGAAAGTACTAGGTCTGGGTGAGGGTGCGGGCAATGGGAGCTCACGTCCGTCACGGGTTTGGGCGTAAACTGGTACAACCACTTGGGAAGACCGTAGGTCTGTATCTACTGAAACCCAGCACAGGCACCCCTATGACCCAACCGTTTCATTCCTGCGTGTAACCCATCAGATGTGAACGTATCTTCACCAAAAGGCACGTGTGTGCTGTTACTGGTGAGAGCCCCAGACTGGAAACTCCCCAAGTGCCTGTCAATGGTAGATGGATAACTGAATTGAGGTACATTCACAGGAGGGAATAGGTCACCTCCGCCGCAGCCGGCATGAACAA
This sequence comes from Delphinus delphis, assembly GCF_949987515.2. Taxonomy (NCBI): domain Eukaryota; kingdom Metazoa; phylum Chordata; class Mammalia; order Artiodactyla; family Delphinidae; genus Delphinus; species Delphinus delphis. The sequence goes on along the minus strand of NC_082684.1, from coordinate 9,789,980 downwards.
TCTACACAACAATCTAGTGTAACGTTACGGATGGATTTACAGCCATCGTGTGGAGACCTAGAAGCCAGAAACAAAATGAAATACGCTGTCTTCATTTGAAGTAACGTATAAAATCAGGCAAACCCAATCAATGCCGTGCCAAGTCGAAGGTCAGGGTTACTTGCAGGTGTCAGGCAGCAACTGGAGGGGGCACGAGGACAGGTATTGTTCTGTGCTGTGATCTGGGTGCTGGTAACGCAGATTTTTTTTGTTTTTACAAATGCATTAAGCTGCATAATTAGATGTTCACTTTTCTGTATATGATTTACTTTGATAAAAAGTGTTTCAAATGGTCTTGCTTTGTTTCCCCTCCCGTGAGTCAATCATGGCTCAGCTCTCTGGGACCTTGTTCATCTCTGTCTCCACAAAAGGTGGGTGCTGTATCCAGCAGAGTAACCATTCTCTGTCCTCCTGGTCACGCAGCCTGAGACCCTCGAAGCCCCTCCCTCTCAGCCCACCACAGGCCAGTCAGACCCCAGGGTCTGTGGTCCCCTCTCTTGCTGTGATTCTCAGTTTAGGTCCTTGTGATTCTTTGCTGGGCCACCGTAGGGCCTGCCTTCCTGCATTCCAGACACTGGCTGACACCACTGGCTGCCACTAGAAGCTGGGGACTTCCCTGCACTGTCACTACTACCGTCTCCTCCTGTCCCCTGTGCACCAACATCAGACGCAATGCCTTACGCGATGGGGTATGTGCCCCCCAGGGGGACAGGAAGATCTCCTGGGCTACGGGGGAAGGACTTACTAGAACTTACTAGACTTAAAAAGCACCGAGCACCAAAATAATAAAAGAAGGGCAATACTTCTTTGAAGAAGCATTTAAACAATAAAGAAGTATGAGAGAAATGGAATATCACCACTTTGCAAGCCTTGCGATGCTCAGCTAATACTTCTTCTAATTATTATAACAATCCATTAGCTCATCGTTTGGATGTAGGCGTGAAAGCTGATGTCTGCTGCTTCTGTGGGCTCTGCGGGCCCCTGAAGAGCAAGCACAGTGATTCCTACCTATTTCTCTACTTTCCCGGCCCCAACCTTGAGACCACACGCTTTTAATTTATTAAATGGAATTAAATGCATTCATCCAGACCTTATGCCTCGATTAAGACCAACAATGCAGAGCTAACCCACACCTCGCAAGGTCTTCTCATGTCCTACTGATGTCCACAGAGATGAAAAAGCTGTTTATCGTGACCCGAGCTTAGAGTCTTACTCCAGCACTCTCATCACTAGAGGCATTTGTAGCTGTTGCGTAGAGCGAGTGCGGTCTGACCACCTCCGATGTCTTTGGTGTAGCCTTCTTGGAGTACCTACTTCATCAAAAGGCATTATTTTATTTTATTTTATTTTTCTAAAAGGTTATTTTATGACACAGGCTTTTTTTTCTCTTTTAATGTATTTATTTATTTTTGGCTGTGTTGGGTCTTCGTTGCTGCATGCAGGCTTTCTCTAGTTGCAGCGAGCGGGGGCTACTCTTTGTTGCGGTGCGCGGGCTTCTCACTGCGGTGGCTTCTCTTATCGTGGAGCACGGGCTCTAGGCGCATGGGCTTCAGTGGTTGCAGCACGTGGGCTCAGTAGTTGTGGCTCGCGGGCTCTAGAGCGCAGGCTCAGTAGTTGTGGTGCAGGGGCTTAGTTGCTCCGCGGAATGTGGGATCTTCCCGGACCAGGGCTCAAATCCGTGTCCCCTGCATTGGCAGGTGGATTCTTAACCACTGCGCCACCAGTGGTTTATTTAAAAATAAATTTTATCTATTTTATAAATTGAAGTATAGTTGATATACAACGTTTCAGGTGTACAGCAAAGTGATTCAGTTATATGTACATATATATGTGTATATATATATATATTCTTTTTCAGATTCTTTTCCATTATAGGTTATTATAAGGCATTATTTTATTATAATTACTCTCCTTTTATTTCTCTTTTTCATAATAGAAAAAGCGTTATATTAAATTTTAAAATTGTGCAGGTAACTCTGTGATTCAGGGTTGCAAAGAAGATGTCAGGAATATTTGTTATTAACATAGGGCATGCAGGGTCCGGAAGGGTGGAGAACCCTGCCTTAGACTAGCGTTCTTGAGCTGTGGCTGCCTGACAGCTGGCTTTGCACGCCGGGGGCACTTGTTACAAACGCAGACCCAGGATGCCATTTAAATCGGTGTCAGGGTGGGGCTGGAGCCTGCATTTCAACTTGTCCTCAGGCCAGTTTTGAAGGAGCCATCCCACTACCCACACCTACTGGCCGTCCCACCACCAAAGGGGCATCGATCCTGCATGGACCCCAGCAAGATCCAGGTGGCCACTAGAGGGCACTGCATACGGGGCTTACGGCCACCAGGACCCACCTTTCAACCTGGCGTTACCGCCACAAACGTGACGGGGACTGCTGCGTGTGTGCAGCCTGGTCCGTGCTTTGGCTTCCTGGCACATGTGGAATGGTATGCTTAACTTGTTGCTGACTCCGTTGTTCATCTACCCACCAGAACTTAAACCCAGGAGAGCAGGGGCCTTGGCTGTCCTGCTCGTGCTGCCTCAATCCTTAGAGCCCAGAACACTGCCTGGCATACAGGAGGTGCTCAGTAATTGAGGTGCTCCTGAATGAATGAGGAAGGGAAGAAAGGAAGGGAGAAAGAAAAAGAAGGGTTGGAAGGAACAAAGGAAGAAAAGAGGGAGGAGGTCCCCAGGAGTGTCAGATGTCTCTGTCACAGCACAGACCCTCTGCTGGCCCCTTACCTCCAGAGACCTGTGCAGGGTCTGGTGGTCAGAGGAGAGCTGGTCCATTCTGTGCTGGTGGTGGGAGTTCCCCTGGACGAGAGGCCTCATGGCCTCCATCTGCACCCCCAGGTCCAGCCCCTCCTCCTGTAGCCCCTGCAGGAGAGGAAGGAATGAGTGGAGCGCGCTTTCCGCTTCTCCTTGTGGAAGCTGATCAGGGCGGGGGCTCCGAGTGGGAGAGACTGGGAGGGTCCCGGGACCGTGGGACTCCCCCTCTCCATCCGCTGCACCATATGGCTGTCTGATGGGCCCATTCTCAGGACTGGTGAGAATTTTAAAAATGAGATGAAAACATTCTGAGACACCATGAAAATAAACTGCTAAAGACCAGAAGGCATCTCTGGGGGACAAACTCACGTCTGGACTCAGACTTGATGACCACTTCTTAATATGAAAAATCACATCTCAGCTTTAGTTTTAAAGCCCCAAATGCATCATTTTTAATACCTTCCAAAGAACATTCCCAGTTATGTATGAGCTGTGCCTGGGTTTTAAAAAGATAATTGTTGTTTCACGTGCATTTTAAAAACCGGCAAGCTCCTCACGTGGCCAACAATTATTCATGATCAGCCTACGTACAGTCCAGTGTGTTTTCAAACATTTATTCTTAATCCCCAAATCATTTATTTAACTGAAGGCCTCTGGACTCATTAGGAACACTTAGTGAAGCAACTTTAAAAGTAAATATTCACGTTAGACTTTGGAACCATGGAGTAAGCAAAAGGACAGCCTATCATTTTGTTAGGCTCAAGAATCAGCCATTTGGAGGTGCTAAAGGCCTTGCTGAGGCCAGGAACCATCAGGTATATCAGCAGAGATTCATCTGAGATGAAAGGTCAGTTCTCAAGGGAGGGTCTAAATATCGGGCTGGCCGCTGCTTTGCTGGTTACTGTTACTGCAGGGGGCTGCTTCTAGGCACAGCTGAGTATCTGAGTAGAGGTGACTCAGGCCCGACAGACCTCTTACCTGCAACCTCGAAAGCTGGGCCTGTTTCCCAGGAAGGTCCCGCTGAAGCCCATTCTCAGCACGGACCCTGATTTGGAGGTCTGAGAGCCTTCTCTGCAGGGGATCAAAAGCATCTCCGAAATCTTTGTGTTGAGCGAGTGAGCTCTGCGGAGTCAGAACAGGCAGCACACAAATCAGCTTTCTTCTCAGGCTCCCAGTGGTACAACCTGACACTCACAGACTAGCTGCTCTATCTCCAGCCTTCTCCTGGCTGGCTCGTACTCACTCAGGCGCCACCCCCTCCAGGAAGCCTTCCTGGAGCCCTTGAGGTGTTTGACTCCCCTCCTTGAGGACCGTAGTGTCCTCACCTAACAGTTGTTCTGCCTCTAGAACAGGGGCTGGCAAACTACATCTCCTACCACACACCCCAAGTCCCAGCAGGGGCCTGTGTTTGTAAATAAAGTTTTATTGGAACACAGCCACACCCATTCATTTACAGCTGCTTTCATGCTACAGCGGCAGAGTTGAGAAGCTGCAACAGAGACCACTTGCCCTGCGAACCCTCAAATGTTTGCTAAATGTTTGCTCCGTGGATTAGATCAGACCAGGGATGTAATGCTCTTAGCAGGTGCCAGGCCCCTGGTCAGTGCCCCAGAGACCATCTCTTTCATCATCATCATTATTAGACGCTCAGCAAACATTTGTTACCTAAAAGAAACTGGCCACAACATCCCATGTTATGTCTGTGATTTCGTGTGGCCGTTTAAAAGTGTCCCTAATAATACTAGCTCCCAGCTCTCCAGTGGTTTAAAGTTTACAAGTGTTTTTCTCTGCATTTTCTTATCTGACAGTCCCCAGCTCTTTGCAGAAAACAGTTCGACTTGATCAGTGAAGAAGGGAATTTGGGGGCAGAGGTGGGAGGCCGACAGGTGCGAAGGATCGCGCCATAATCCTACCCAGATGATAGATGAGGGGCCTGAGGTCGTGGGGGACAAAGCGATATGTCCAGGGCCACGTGGTGGCCAGTGGCAGAGCTGGGGTCAGGATGCAGGGCTGCCCTTCCTGGAGGGCTGGGTCGACGGCTGAGGGCCGCCAGTGGGGCTCACCTGCAGTTTGCTCTTTCTCTGCAGAAGCCGGTTGTGCAGTAAGTCTCTGTCCCTCACGGAAGTTGCCACCTGCTCCAGCAGGGCCGTGGCTCTCTCCTGGCCAAAGATGCCGCCCAGCAGGTCTTTCTTCAGCTGCAGCATCGTCAGCTCCTCCTTCAGGCGGGAGCTTTCCGCCAGGGCCGCCTAGGGGAGACAGGGCCTCCGTGAGCCGCAGGGCAGGATGAGGCTGGAGATGGGGCCAGGAGCGCACCTGTTCTGGCTGTGCCTGCCCAGGAGGCTGGGCCTTGGTGCTGGTTTCCAAGGAAGCAGCAAACGTAAGGAGAAACGGGCTGGCAGGAGGGCGGTAGGAGGCCCTGAATGTCAGGGTCAATCTGATTCCTCTCTCACCTCCACATCCATCTTATTACCAAAGCCTGAGCAAGAATTCTACCTCCTACGTGTTCTGGAAATCCGTCCCCTCTCCATCCCCCACCACTGACTGTGCTCACCTGAACCCCAGAAGCTCCTGACCGCCTGCTGCCTCCCAGCCGCCCCCCAAAATTGACCGTCCAAACTGCAGCCGAACCCCAAACTAACCAGTCTGATCCTCTACTCAGTGATCCTCTATCACCGACAGCAGTGGGCCATCCCCCAGTTGGTGTATGGGACATTTCGAAGGGGCTAAGGGCCTATGGGATCATGATTAGAGGAAATTCTGGAAGGCTTCCCAGAGGAAGTGGCACCTGAGTGAAGTCGTGATGTGTGGGAGCTCACCGGGCAGAAGGGGAGGAAAAGGGGACTCAGCAGCCCTGTGTAATGGGCAGCTGGCTCCTAAGCAGGCAGCCTGAACTCTGCACAGCCCAGGCCCCACCTCCTCCAGGAAGCCTCCCCTGACCACATTCCCAGTCTACATGCACTCTTCCTGCCCCCAAAGCCTTGTTCCTCGCTTCAGGCTCCTGCTGATCAACAGCTGTTGGGGACAAATACCTCTTGCTTCTCTAACTGAGGGCACAGGGGCCCTGGAGGCCAGGGGTTTGGTCTTCAGCTGGCCAGAGTCCTTCCATTTGATATCTGATGATGTTACAGAGATGCTGAGCTGGGCACGGGGCTGGGAGAGGGAGAACTAAGACCCCAGCCCAGGTGTGTGGTTTGCAATTAGCTACACAGAGGTCAAGCTTCTAGCTGTAGGGAGTCACCTTCACCCCCTTTTCACCAGACTCAGACACAATATCATGAGGGTTAAGAATTCAGGCTGGGGAGTTGCAATCATGAGTTTGGATTCCATACTAACTGGGAGAACTTGGGCAATTCCAAGCCTCGGTTTCCTCATCGGTAAATTAGGGGTAGTCGTACCCTAGCTCACGGGGCTGCCGTGAGGCTTAAATGCCTAGGAAGCATTTAACATACTGCAGGACCCAGAGTGAACACACCATAAAAGACAGATCTTCTCAGCCATTATTATTTAACCAACTGTTACGTGTTGAATTGTGTCCTTCAAAAAAGATATGGTGGGAAAAAAAAAAGAAGACTCATGGGGAGAAGATGGCCACGTGACGACAGACACGGAGATCAGAGTGACGGACCTACAAGCCAGTGAACACCAGCGACTGCCAGCAAATACCAGAAGCTGGAAGAGGTAAAGGAGGATTCTCCCCTAGGGCCACTGGGAAGAGCAAGGCCCTCCTGACACCTTGACTTTGGACTTCCAGCTTCCAGAACTTTGAGAGAATGAACTTCTGTTGTTTGAAGTCACCAGTTTTGGGTGCTTTCTTGCAGCAGCCCCAGGGAACGAATACACCAGCCACGCCCAGGTTTTGGCTGGAGCTTTGCAGATGCACAGGCTGCTCTGAGGCTAGATGCAGGAGCTGAGTCAAGACAAGAGAGAGCTGGCAGCTCGAGCCCTGGCCTGTGAAATCCATCCCGCCCAGGTGGGCCGGTGGGAGTGATGAAAGACATACTTCCAGCCAGCAAACAGCGTCCAAACGTGAATAAACCAAAGTCCTGGCCCCAAGTGTTCCAACCCACTGCTCCGCGAAATTCCCGCACTGGGAGTCCTGGGTCATACTCGAGAAAGACGGGACCTCTCTCCTGCTTCAAGGAGGTCCCGGTTTGCTTTCTGCCTTAGTGGGAAGGACAGGATGAAATATAGTTGTGATGCAGGTCAAAGCCAGCCCTGTCACTTACTGGCTGTGTCACATGGAGCAAGTGGCTTCCCCTCTGGGACATTTGTTTTTCTCAACAGTCAAATGATAATAAGTGTTCTGAATGCCTCGCAAACCTATTTTCAGGAGCCAGAGTGAAGACATGGATAAGAACATTAGACAAGAGTCTAGAACCCACCATGCTGCCCCCAGCTCTGCTCTCTTGAGCAGCCTGACCTTGAACAAGCTCCCTAACTTCTCCCTGGCCCCAGTCCCTCATCAGTAAAATGAGGAGAATGGTAGAAATGGAAACAAAAATCCATGTACATAGATAATCAACATGTGCTAATGATGGCAATGAAAACTGGAAAGAACCTAAACAATCGAAGTGCAGAAACTTTAAAAAAAAAAATGACGTGGAATATTCTGCAGCCATTTCAAGTGACGGCTTTACTGACCCATTTTAAAGGCCGCTGAGGAGAAGTTCGTATGTGTCAACTGAAAGTATCTGAATATACAACCACACAGCATGAGCTCAAATACACAGTGAGGATGCACACTTGCAGTGGTGGCACCCACCTTGGGGCCATGAAGGCAGACGTGGTTTAGAGCTGGAAAGAGCTTGGGTCCTGGAAGATACTGCTGAGCTATCAAGCCAGCTCTGGGACGACCTGAAAGTCTCCGTGTTTGTTTGTTTGTTTAATTATTTAATTTTTTTGGCCGCGTTGGGTCTTCGTTGCTGCTCGCGGGCTTTCTCTAGTTGAGGTGAGCGGGGGCTACTCTTCGTTGCGGTGCACGGGTTTCTCATTGCGGTGGCCTCTCTTGTTGCAGAGCACGGGCTCTAGGCGCGTGGGCTCAGTAGTTGTGGCTCGCGGGCTCTAGAGCGCAGGCTCAGTAGTTGTGGCGCACGGGCTTAGTTGCTCTGTGGCATGTGGGATCTTCCCGGAGCGGGGCTCGAACCCGTGTCCCCTGCATTGGCAGGCAGATTCTTAACCGCTGTGCCACCAGGGAAGTCCCGTCTCTGTGTTTTAAGCCACCACTGACCAGGTTTCCTGTCACTTGTCACATGCATCCCAACTGACACACAATAAAGGTAATGGCCTGACACCCTGTTTCTCAGCACTGCTCAGGCTTCCACCTGAGGCCTGCCTGCAGCAGGGTCCTAAAGAGAAAGGCTGAGCACAGATCCGTGCAGTCCTGGAGCCACACCAGGCACCAGGCTTCACCTCCTTCCCAAGAACTGACGGTGACTTTTGTCGCTGATAACTACAAGTGTTGACATTTCCTGTGCACTTAGAACTCACCAGACAGGGTACAGTGGGCTCCACCCAGACATCTGGAGGACCCAGAGACACGCCTGTCCCTGCGGGGGCGCCTGAAATGCTATGCTTGGCTGGTGGCCTCCCCCAGCTGCACCCATCAGCCCTCCCGACAGAGCCATGCGGACCTCAATCTGCGGCAGGAAGGTGTGGATGGAGGGCGGGTCCGGCAGGCTGGCGGTGACGTCCACGATCCTCTGGGCCAGAGCCCTCCACAGCTGCAGCTCCTGCAGGGGCCGCTGGAAATGCCGCCACAGGTCCACGCCCGCGGCATTACGTAGCCTGCTGCTCTTGGCTTTCATGCTGTGAGCACCGTGGAGGGGGAACCGAGAGAGGAGAGAGCGGGTCAGTATAGGAGCAAGGCCGCTGCCCAGAACCCAGAGCGCCCGGCTTGTGCTGCTTCCAGGCCGGGCACTCTCCTCTTCTACGGACTACTGGGCTGTCCACGGGACCCTGAGGCCTACGCTGTCCAGACAAAAGGGCACCAGAGGTAAGCCAGTCCTCGAATAGACTTGCATCCCAGCTTCTGGACCAGGGGAAGAGTCAAGCCTGGAAGAGGAATTATGGGGCCCCCAGGTTGGTACTGCCTGCCCCCAGGCACCTCGCGGAAGCAAAACAGAATACTTTCTTGAGTAGGATGCCATTACTTGAGGCCCAAATAATTTCTACAAATAATTTTTCCAATATGCTGTCCATTGTATATAGCACAGGGAACTATATTCCATAACTTGTAATAACCTATAATGGAAAAGAATCTGAAAAAGAAATGATATATATGTATAACCGCATCACTTTGCTATACACCTGAAATGAACAAAACGTTGTAAATCAACTACATTTCCAAAAAAATACATATATATATATGTACAGATATAATGTCTAGCACCCAGTCATAGATAACCAGCACCTGCCCCCTCCACGAGAGCAACGAAGGGGAGGGAGACCTCGGCCACCCTCTCCCATGGCCCGCTATGCACAGGAGGTTCAGTCTCACCACCACCTCAGCGTCTTGTGGAGGATCCAGACCCTTGTTCTGCGCGTACACATGTAGGGCCTGTGCACACCGTGGGGCGAGAGTCACCTGGCAAGGCAGGAGGTCCCTGAGTTCCTTCTCGAGGAAAACCCCTGCATCAGAGGCAGGAGGATGAGAAGTGCTACAGGGGCGGGGACAGCTGGGCTGTGTTCCAAACACCTCTGAGCCTCACGCAGTAAAAACAGGTAGCGATTCTGAATTTACACTGTGCCCAGCTCCACACAGGGTGGATATTTGAACTGCTGGTCTTTGCTGGGCTAAGAAGCTGGACCTAGCCGCGCCCGAACCCATGGGCGGACACGGAGGTAGCGGCTGGTCTGAAGTCAGGTCCAGCGCTTACATCAGCACGGCCGTCAGCAAGTGGGGCACAATGCTGGCCTAGTGAAAAGCCCTCCCCTTTGGCCATTACATAGGGGACCCATCCCCCGTGCGAAGCTGCATAAGGAGACTTGATGGAAGTAAGTGAGGAGGCCACATAGCACAGAGAAAAGCAAAGTTCAGGCCTCTTTCTGGGAGCAGAATGGAAAATACTTCGAAAAGGGGTCAGTACCTGAGCCCAGTGAGACCCTATAATGGCCAGTCGTTGATAAGAACAAGAACTATTTGTTATCAGGCAGCAAGAGGTGCAAGCACCTCTGCAGCTGGCGTCAGACGGGCAGAGGCCCTGAGCATGAGGTCCAGGACCACCCGTGGCCCGCCCGGTACCTCTGGTGCTCCTGGATGGCAGAGACCACGCTGCCCGCGAGGGGCTGTGGGTCCTCGGGGAACACGATGAGCTCCTTCAGCCGGGCCTGCAGACGGTCCACCCGAGGCTCCTCTGCGGCCAGCGCCGCCCGCGTGGCCTGCAGCAACAGACAACACCCGACGGGACAGGTGAGCTTCCGAGATGGGATGGCGGTGTGTGTGCACCGGGGTGAGCATATCCTGTGGAAGTGGGCCAGCCTGGGGGAAAACGGTCCCCCAGGGGAGGGACAGGGGCCCCGAGAGCTCAGCCCCTGCTCTCCCGCTCCGTGACCCCAAACACATTTGCTCTTTTTTTTTCTTTGCGGTACGTGGGCATCTCACCGTTGTGGCCTCTCCCGTTGCGGAGCACAGGCTCCGGATATGCAGGCTCAGCCGCTCCGCGGCATGTGGGATCTTCCCGGACCGGCGCACGAACCCGTGTCCCCTGCATCGGCAGGCAGACTCTCAACCACTGCGCCACCAGGGAATCCCCTTGTTTGCTCTTGATGAGCAGGTTTTTCTCTTTATCATCACCTACCTCACAGCCTTGCCATCGACTAACACCTAATCATACAAATAACTAATACTTAGGGAACAGTGATGACGTGCTGAGTGCCCTGTGGTCCCATTCATTGAAGCCTCGCCATGGTCCTAGACAGTAATTCTCTGTGTCCCCGTTTTACACACAAGGAAACTCTGGCCAAGAGTTTTCTGACAGTTGCAGAGCTGGGCAACGGTGGACCTGACATTGGAGCCGGGCCCTCTGGCCCTTAACCTGCCCCTTCAGCACTGAAGGAAACAATGACCTGAAGACGCTCTGTGAATCCACTTATTGTCGGCAAGAGGACATTTCCACCCAGCAGCCCGACCACTCCACTCAGCCACGTTCAGGCACTTCGGATGCGGCCTCTTCCTGCTATCCTGGGAAATGTGGAGTTTGATCCTGACCTTGACTCTGGCTGGTCCCATGCTCAGTAGGAGGCAGGGTGGGGGAGTGGAAAGCGCACGGGCTCTGGCAGGACACAGGCTGGCCTGAAAACCCACCTCCAGCCCTTCCCAGCTGCGCAGCCTTGGATCGGTCCTGGTCCCTCGGGGGTAAAACGGGGCCACCCCCGCTTGACAAGGCACCGGGTACAGGGCGGGAGCATTTCTCACTACATAAACGCTAGTTGAAGAACAGAGATCTTCGAACAAGTTCTGAAATTCCCCTTCACTGATTTCCGGTTAGTCATATCTTGGTCATAATTGACACTTGAACCGGGTGGGACAGGCAGCACCTGTAGGGATGTGGTCTGCCTCCTGCTTCGGGAAAGGCTTCCTGAAACATAGCCGGGCATGGCCAGGTGGCGGCTGTCGGGACACGGGAGTGTTGGCAGGGCTTTCCAGGCCTTACCCTCCCCGAACTCCATCCCTGCCAGTTTGCTTGCTTTGACCTTGGCCCTCACCTAGAACTCCTGCTAAGAGCCATATGTTCCCTGAGTCCCGATGCTATTGGCAGGTGCTGTTCTAAGCACTTTTGTTTTCACAGGTTCATAAGGAATGTGGAAGGCAGGTCTTATTATCATCACGTCCCTGTCACATTTAACTGAGATTAAACGACTTCTCCCCGGGAATTCCCTGGCGGTCCAGTGGTTAGGACTCCGCGCTTTCACCAACGAGGGCCGGGGTTCAATCCGTGGTTGGGGGAACTAGGATCCTGCAAGCTGAGCGGTGTGGCCAAAAAAAAAAAGATTCTTCCAAAGCCAGCCAGTCGGCAAGGAGAGGAACCAAGACTCGAACCCGGGCAGTCTGATCCGAAAGTCCCCGCCGTTCACCACCGCACCACACCACCCCTGCCCTGTGCCAAGGCAGACAATCCTACAAGGGAAACAACTCCCTTTGTAGAAAGTTGATCACTGCAGTGAACCTGGTCTCCTACAAGGCTGAGTGATGTTAAAGAGCACGGATGCTTCGTTTCTACCTACACACAAATATTTCTGCATATGAGCAAACGTTAGAAAGAAGAGGGGAAGAAACAGAACAATCTGGAGTGGAGGTAGGGCCTGGGGGCTTTCCTTTTAGATCTTTCCCCTAATGGAATTGACAAGCTAGCCCTTTGAGTTAATATAGTAAATAAAGGACTGCAGAAGGGTGTTAATCCTTATTTGAAAAATCTCTCTGTCCTCACGTCAAACCTCTCGTGAGTGGGCACATGGGTGGGGAAGTGGGAGGGGGCTCCGAATGGACACCGTGTCTGGGTTGGAGTGCCCCCACCCTCCCCAGGATGGGCATCATCTGCTGGGCCTCCTAAGAGCCCTGGTTACGTTTGTTCCTCATCTTCTCTACACTGAGAGCCTTGCCTCTGACCTCACACTCCCTGCTCTGTGCTCGGAAAGTGCTCACCACATCCTACCATCAGGCAAGCGAATGGCAAACTTGGAGCCGGTCCACCTCTTATTTACCCACCAACTCATCATGTGAGGCTGGGGATGTCGTGGGGGCGGGGGGAAATCTCTCCAGGCCTCAGTTTCCTCATCCAGAAAACAGGTACAAACAACCAATTTGTCTACTGTGCTCGGGGCACTGAGATTATCAAAAATCCAGGAAGACCAGAGCCAGCGTGCTCGAGACTTAGCGTGATCCTCCCGCTGCACAGAGGATGCCCCGAGGCACACACGGCACCCGGACTGGGCCGCGGCTTTGCCAAACACTGCTTACCGAGTAGAGTCTCCAGCGGGCCACCAGCTCGTCCTGGGTCCCTGCTTTGGCCGCGGGTTCCAGGTCCTCCTCCGCCAGCCTCTGAAGGCCCTTCCTGAACTCTGCCAGCTCGGCCTCCAGCTGCCTCCTCTGCTGCTCGTAGGCTTCCCTGGACCAGAGCAGGCCCCGCAGCCGCCCCTCCTCCCCCTCCCAGAGTGCACGCAGCTTCTCCAGAACATTCCGCATCTCCTCCAGTTCTCTGGTGATCTTCTCTGCACCCAGAGGGGAGCTGCTCTGGATGACGCCCCCGGCCTGCTCCTCCAGCCTCCGCAAAGACTCCTCGCCCCTGGGAAAGTCGCTGGCGATGTCCTAAAGCAGGGAGGCGGTGGGAAAGAAACCCGAGGGGAAAAAGAAAACACGTGCTGCGTTTCCCAGGACCTCTGGGAGCGTCATGCCCAGCGGTAATTCCTATTCCCAGGCTAGACCCAAGGCACCTTTCCAAGGGGTGGACTGTCTGCCTTTGTAACATGCAGGATGCGATTCCGTTACCATGTCATTTACAAGCCATGTGATTAAGTGAAGGGGAAAGTCTCTGTTGGGTACTTCTCTGTCTTTAACACTCTCTGACATTTGTTAATCTTGCTTTTTTAACAGAGACGGAGGCAGCCTCAGGCTCGAAGCCTTCAGCTGGCAAAAGTATGGAGTAAATAGAACCTAACGGCGCCATTTGGCCTCATTACATCTATTTGTGTGGCTATCTACCAATTCTGAATGAGTATTAGTATTCCATTAATGACAATGATATAAAATTTCTTTTTAAATCAGTGTTCATTGCCTTCTAATATTAAAAAAAATTTTGGTAAACACTTTTGTCTGTTTTATTTAAAATACCTCCAAAATATTTTTTTCACTTTTTTAGTGAAGTGCAACTTACACGGAGTACAGTACAGACTGTCCTTGACTTAAAATGGTTCGACTTATGATTTTTTTTACGACGGTATGAGAGCAATATGCATCCAGTAGAAACTGTACTTTGCATTTTGAATTTTGATCTTTTCCCAGACTAGTGATATGCAGCACGATGCTCCCTCGCGATGCTGGGCAGCGGCAGTGAGTGTAAACCAACATAGTTTTCACTTTCACTATGGCATTCAATAAATTACATAAGGTATTCAACACTTTATTATAAAACAGCCTTTGCGCTAGATGATTTTAGGCTAATGGAAGATGATCTGAGCACGCTTAAGGTGGGCTGGACTAAGCTATGATGTTTGGTAGGTTAGGTGTTTTAAATGCACTTTCGACTTACGATATTTTCAACTTACGATGGGTTTATTGGGACGTAGCCCTACTGTAAGTTGAGAAAATCTATATATAGATCTTAAGTGTTACTGTTCAAAGAGTTCTGAGAAATATATATGCCCATGCAGTCCACACTGTTATCAAAATATAGCATTTCTAACATCCCAGAAGATTCTAGAACTTCATCTATTTGAAATCATAGAATATGTTATTTTTTGAAACTGGCTTCTTTCACTCAGCATAATGTTTTTTAGATTCTTCTATGCTGTCAGGTATATCAGAACTTCATTCCTTTTCATTGACTAATATGTCTTTGTACATATATTCTATTCTATGACGTGTTTATCCAATACTCTGCGGATACAAATCTGAGTTGTTTTCAGTTTAGGGTTGTTATGAATAAGGTTGCTGTGAACATTCTTTTACAGATACCCACACTTTTGAAAAGTTCAATTTAGGGCTTCCCTGGTGGCGCAGTGGTTGAGAGTCCGCCTGCCGATGCAGGGGACGCAGGTTCGTGCCCCAGTCCGGGAAGATCCCACATGCCGCGGAGCGGCTGGGCCCGTGAGCCATGGCCGCTGAGCCTGCGCGTCCGGAGCCTGTGCTCCGCAACGGGAGAGGCCACAACAGTGTATATCACTTTGCTTTTACAAAAGACCTACAGTAGTACCTGTTTTCGCTACCTGAAAGAAATCCAAAGAGGATTTTAGCTTTTGCGAGAAAAGGTAATGACTTCTCCGCTTGTTTCCTGTTTGTTTGTTTTTCTTTTTAATTTTGTGGCCGTGCTGCGCGGCATGTGGGATCTTAGTTCCCCAACCAGGGATCGAACCCGCCCCCCCTGCAGAGGCAGCAGAGCCTTAACCACTGGACCGCCACTTCTCTGCTACACACCATTTCGGCTCAAGAACAGTTCCATAGGAACACGACTTTCAGATAGTGGGGAAACTGCACACGTCATACAAGATATTTTGTGGCCACTGTTCATTGGCTTTTTCAAAAGAGAGTCAATTTAAATACAAATATTAAATAAACGGTATAGGTGCTGTAGAGCTGTGTCAAAAATTATAAAGTGGTCCTTGAATTATTGAAGATAATCTACCCACTCACTTTACAGAGGGAGTCGGAAGCTCGTTCAGGATCACAGCAAGTCAGGAAGCCCAGAGTGGACCCAGCTTCTCCTGCAGGTTAGATGCTTACGCCAGGGTTCCTTACCTTCACATACTGACATGTGAGGTCAGATAACGCTTTGCTGTCGGGGGCTGTCCTGTGCACTGTAGGATGTCTAGCAGCATCTCTGGCCTCCATCCACTAGATGCCAGGAGCACCTCCACTCCCAGTTGTGACAACCAAAAATGTCTCCAGACGTGGACAATGTCCACCATTTGAGCCCAGCTGCTCTAGACCATGTTGCTGTGGCCTTGGGTTTCCAAATGCCCTGCTGGCTCAGAGACTTCCATAAAGCAGCCGAGGCCCCAAGCATGGGATCTACACCACATCCCATGCTTCTCCTCTTGTGGGGTCTGTGTACAGGGATGTTTGCATCTCCTGGGACCTCCCAGCCCCATCCTATTAAATAAACTCTAACAGAGACCAGCCAGCCATGAGCGCTCCCTCCCCACTCTGGCTCCCAGTCCCATCTTATTAAATAAACTCTAACAGAGACCCGCCAGCCATGAGCGCTCCCTCCCCACTCTCGCAGAGCCTTGCCGGGGGTTGGTTACCTGCAGCGCCGAGAGACGGTCCTTGGTGCTCAGCCGGCACTTGCGCCCCATGCAGCCGTGCACCCGCTCCACCACCGCCTTCAGCCACAGCTGGAACTCGTCCACGCTCAGCTGGAAATGTTCATGCTCCTGGGTCACCTGCTCCAGCAGGTCCACTCTGTTCTGTGGGAGGGGAGGAGAGTCACCGGCCG
This sequence comes from Delphinus delphis, assembly GCF_949987515.2. Taxonomy (NCBI): domain Eukaryota; kingdom Metazoa; phylum Chordata; class Mammalia; order Artiodactyla; family Delphinidae; genus Delphinus; species Delphinus delphis. Next base: position 9,774,032 of record NC_082684.1, on the reverse strand, counting down.
TAAAGGTCCCCAGCCCAGGCTGCCCCTCGCCTCAGCCCTTTCGCTGGACACAAAGATCCCGGACATTCTTCTCTACCTCATCAGCAATCAGTCAAGAAATTCTTGGCTTTGGAGACCAAAACATGCCAGCACTGGGCTTGTCAACCACACAGTGGGCTTTTCTTCCTGCCACGTCCTAGGAATGGCACTCAAGATGGGGCCGTGGTAACAACTACATAACACTACCATTTGAGCACTTACCAAGGTGCCGGCGCTGCCCTAAGAACTTTGTGTACAAGATCATCTCACTGAATGCTCCTGACTGCCCCCATAATGTGGTACCATTATTATCCCAGTCTGATAGATGGGGAAACCAAGGCACGGAAAGTGAAATGACTTGCCCAAGGTCACCTGGCTAGGAAAGCACCAAGATTCCAACCTGCGAGGCAAGGCTGGGCCAACGCATCTCTGCTCCATTGTGACTATGTCACCTGTGTCCCTCTGCTCGTCACACCCAACCAAGTGAGAGGTGCCCACATGGCAATGCTAATCTCCAGGCCCCACCTGCTCTGAGGCTTTGCCCACTGCCCCAGGCTGTGGCTCTCCCCCAGCCTTGTCTACCGAATTGTCATCTGGTGGGGACCAAGCGCTCCCTAAGGACACGGGGGTTGATTTCATCTCCCTGGTCCCGCTCAGGGCAGGCTCTGAGACTAAGTGCTTGCTGAGTGGCCAGATGTAACTAAGTGTGGGGTGTGTGCCGGGGGAGGGATCTCTCCAAGGAGAGCCAAGAAAAAGGAACCAGGGGACCTTCGTTTAATAAGCACCTACTATGTACCTGGAAATAGACCGGCATTATCGTATTTAATATCTTCACAAGGATCCCAAACTGTCCCATTATGCGAGTATCCAAATGGGTGTCGGGAGGTAACATAACTCTTGCAGACAAGATTTAAACGCCAAGTTCAGACTCCAGAATCACTGCTCAGGCCCAGCGGGTGGCAGAATCTCTCTTTCTCGCAGACGGGAGATATTCTGGGCTTTGCCTGCCGTGTGGTTTCCGCTGCAACTTCTCCACCACTTGTGTGCTACTTACATCGTAGCACCCAAGTTGCAGCCACAGGCAGACACATAAAGAATGGCTGTATTCCAACCAAATGAATCATGGGCACTGACATTTGAATTTCCTATCATTTTCACATGTCATGAAATAGTCTGCTTTTAATTTTCCCCCAACCATTGAAAAATATAAAAACTATTTTTGGTTTACAGGTCATAAAAAAGTCAGCAATTGGGCTGGGTTGAACCTATGGGCAGTGGTTTGCTGACCTCAGCTCTCAGCCATGGAGTCAGGCCACGTTCAGGAAGGTCCTGACCTTCTGCGAGGCTAAGCCAACCATTCTCAACTGGGAAGGGTAGACGGACACGTGGATTTGAAAAACCCCCCTGGCTATGTGTGTGTGCCTTCCCCTCCCGTGGAGAAGCCCCTCACCAAACCTAGAAACACCAATTCATTTAAACCTTTGCAACACCCATGGCAAGTAGGGGAAAATATCCCCGTTTCAGAGACGGGGAAACCAAGGCACAAGATCAAGTCCTTCAGTGAAGAACTGAGAATCCTCTCACTATGGGAGGGAGGCTCAGCGCCTGACAGATGGGAAACACGGGGCTGCTTGAATTCAGAAAGTGGACCAAGGTTCCCCTGCTGCTCCCCGTCCCCCGCAGGGTTATTTGCATCCACCAGAATCCTCCCCGAGCTTCCTCCATCCAGGAGAAGATTCATTTACGAAACAAAGTGGGTCAAGAATACTGAGCAGAGAATAGGGGCTGGGCCCCTGGTTGACACTGATGGTGATAAAGGTTGCAGTGCAGCAAACTCTCCAATAAAAGTGCCGGCTGGCGGCTCTGTGTGTGTGAAGAATGAGGTGCTGGCACTGGGGGAGATCCAGAGTAAATAAGAGCCTCTGTGACGGTGAGCAGGCGGCTAGGAGAGGAACGCGGCCGAGCAGGGCAGGCATCCAGCTGCGCTCTGTGCCAGGCGTAAAGAGATCACAGAACGCAATTCAGCCACGGGCGGGCAGGGCACGTCGGAGGAATGTGGGTGACAAATGGGAGAGGGTTTCACCTCCTCTCGTTACACCAAACAATCAAACCATCTGTGTGGGCAGAGTTGTCAGGAATGTCAAAACCCAACCAATTAACAAGGGCGGGAGTGGATTTGTGCCTCTGCAAAGGGCTGCAGGAAGGGCTCTGATTCCTGGCCGAGATGCCAAACAAACACAGCCACAGAGGGAAGCAGGGAGGAGGAGGGTGCTACTATCTGCCTGGCCCTTCAGAAAACAATCATTGGATTAAAAACCATCAGGCAAAGTAAACAAGCAGGCCCCGCCTACGGGCAACCAGCCTGCTTTGTCTATTCTCGGCTTTCAGTGGCTTTCTGCTGGCTGTGCCACTGCTAATTCCCGGGCTCGGCCACTTACCCTGATCAAGAATCTCCCTTCAGGGGGTGGTCACGAAGGATACAGTCCAGAGGTGACCCCCGCCGTGCTTCTGTGGTCCTGTCCCTATCAACACCAGAGGCCTTGCTAAATTAACACATTGGAAGTCAAAACTGGATTTTTAGAGGCAAAAGTAGTGGCTTGTTAACCAGCGCAAGAAATAATGAAATGGGCTCTCCTCGGTGAACGTTGAGATATTAATACATACGGTATCTCCTATGGCCTGAGACGCATCCTCCCCAAATTCACACCATGAAGCCCTAGCCCTCAATGTGATGGTGTTTGGGGGCAGGGCCTTTGGGAGGTGATTAGGGTTATATGAGGTCATGAGGGTGGGGCCCTCAGGATGGGATGAGTGCCCCTATAAGAACAGACACCAGAGAGCTTGCTGACCCTCCCTCTCCAGCGTGTGAAGACACAGCAAGAAGGTTACCATCTTCAAGCCAAGAAGAGGCCCCTTACCAGGAACCAAATCTGCTGACACCTAGAGTTCGAGCTTCCCAGCCTCCAGAACTGTGAGAAACAAATTCCTGTTTTTTAAGCCACCAAGTCTATGGTATTCTGTTCTGTCCACCCGAGCAGACTAAGACAATATCCCAGGGACGTTTCCCACCCTTTGAATAGGCCGGGACCTCTAGGGGTCCCTGCGTGGCTCTCCTGCTCTCACTGGGGTGGGAGGATTTCAGTTGCCTGCCTCAGGGTGGCTTTCTCGTCTGACTTTAGTGCAAGGTGAGACCTTCATCAAATGTCCAGAGCAGGTGACCAGGAGGCATCCGGGCTACCAAGAACCTCTGAGGACTACTGGACATGCAGTGTCCCTCACCCTGCTTAGGGTGGAGCCAGAGTGTCTTCCTTTCGTCTGGGGCTGGAAGGCCCAGTATGGGGTATGCCCTGGGAGGCTGACGCTGGGGAAGCTATATCCTATTTTACTGAAGAGGACCCTTGCTAAGGGTGATATAACAGTTTGCCCCTCTCAGTAGCTCCTGTCTTCTGAAGGTCATGGCATCATCTGGAAGCTATGACTGTTCTCACCAACAAAATGCACATGCACATGACAGTTTGAGTATAACTTCAGAGAGGCTCTGTAGGGGCCTGCCCTGGCCTCTCCCTCATACCGCCTTTCAATCTTCTACTGCCGGCTCTGGGAGAGACAAGAAACAGCTCCCCATTCACCACCCCTACCCCCAACCCCATCCCGAGAGCTAACCGGGCTCCCTGTGAGTTAGAACACAGCTCCCAAACTTCTGGCAGCCAGAAGCAGAAAACCAAGGGTCTGTGAGCTTCAGTCAACAGCTCAAAAGGCCAAACTGAACTGCCTTCTCTCATAGGGTCCAGTCACCCTGCACACCCCCCAGTTTCCACACTGAGGTCAAAATTCACCAGCCCGTCTGGCAACTCGGAGGGCTTCTGCCAGGGCGGCAGCTTCCCCCCACCCCTTCATCGTAGGCAGAGCCCCCAGGCTCCTGCCCCCAGGATGCTGCCAGCTGGGCTCCGCCTCGGGAAAACCCTTGGAAACAACCTGCTCCCTCATCCAGGGGCTCGAAACCTCCCATGTACCACTGCGTCCACTTTCTGAGCTGGACCCACAGGAGCTCTGGCAGCCCCTGATCTCCCCTGATGGACACAGTTGCAGCGACTCACCCAGGACCCGGGGCAACCACCAAAGGAGGACCCCACATAGGGAGTCGCCTAGGACTTCCGGTTCTTTCTGATGGGCCAGGGGTATCTGACCCTTAGATTATTATTTTTTTTTTAATTAAAGTATAGTTGATTTACAATGTTGTGTTAATTTCTTCTGTATACAGCAGAGTGATTCAGTCATATAGATATATACATTCTTTTTCGTATTCTTTTCCATTGTAGTTTATCACAGGATACTGAATATAGTTCCCTGTGCTATACTGTAGGACCTTGTTGTTTATCTGTAGATTATTTTTTAAGTCAAAATTTTAAAAAAGGGCCCAGTCATACCTTCTCTACTTACCACATAAGAAGGTTGGGAGGCTCAAATGAGGTCAAAGCCATGAAGGGACTAGGAAAAGATAGCATTCGCCAATAAGAGTTGTGATTTCTATGAATTTTTGGATCCAGTGAAGGGAGGGTTCCCTGGAGGGACGATGAGAATCTCTGAGGTGATCATTTCTTAGAACTGGTGCTCACCGGTGCCCCAGGCATGCCCCTTCCACACACATGCGTGTACACATACACACACACACACAAAACCACTTTCTATTTCCTGCACGAGGCGCTCTCTGCTGATTGGCACAAGCACCTGTTTCTTGTAAAGTCTCAGCAGCAAGGAGGCCATGGGCCAGGCACCTCCCCTGCCTGAGCCCGTGGGGCAGACCTGGAGAGAGAATTGCTGTTAAGCGGGCTCTAGACACTTGGATGCCGTGAGGGAGGACCAGCTGGCTACAGCTCTGAGAGCCAAGCTCCACCCCACCTGCCTGTCCTCTGAGCCTCCCAGCTGCAGGGGCGGGGTTCTCATTCATTCAATGAAGGGCTCAGAGCACCTGATACGTGGCAGACACCATTGTTGTCGCTATTTCTTCTCACTGCTACCGAGAGCACAAGTCATCCTTTATTCTGGGAAAATGCCTGCCAATTTCAAAGAGCTCACATGCAAACTCATTCAGTCCTACACCCTGGCTCCAGGTAGGGTGAGCACCCCGAGGCCACACAGCTGGGAAGCAGCAGAGCCTGGCTGGAACCCAGGTCCCTTTCCAAGCATTCTGGGGCCAGCGTCCTATTCCTACTCAAGGTTTCTCAGATCTCTGCTTATTATAGAAACATTTCCCATAACTTGAAGGACCCAGGAGACTTCCACCTCCAGCAACATGGGAGCGCTGAATACCCTTCCACCGTAGCCAGCCAGAAATGCTGGATAAAATGTAACAAGCATCATTTAAATGCAGAACCACGCACACACCGCACACACCAAGGTAAGAGATATCCCGTGGACCAGATGCAAAGATGCTATGGAAACCAGGATGCTAAACCCACATATGTGCTTGACGTCTTCTTGGGTTTAATGCTCAGGCTGGAGGAGGAGGTAAGACTCTGGGCCCAGGGGGGCAGAGACCACGGCAAAAAGGCAGAATACTCAGGGGACCCCCCCTCTGTCAAAGGGTGAACTAGAGAAAAAAACCTTCCCACCAGCACAATACAAGACAGAAGCATATGTGTTTCAGCCTGGGGTCTGGCTGAAAAGACAAATGAAAAGATAGTCACCTTTCAGAGTATGGAGCCAGGAGCCTCTTGCATCATTTTGGCTTAGGGTTCAAGTGCAGAGAACCCACTTGATTTAGGAACCCCCAAAACATTTCAGTGACCCTCAGTAGGAACCCTGAAGGGAAATTCCCATGGTAGCCTGGCTGAAGAAAACACAAGCTCTCTGAGGGCCAGGCCCAGCCACGGGGTTCTGCAGATAAGGCCCCAAATAGGATGAGCTCACAGCTCAGAATTACGAAGTCTCCAAGGAAATGATCCACCATGTCAGGGGACGCAACAGACGGCAGTATCAGGCCAGGAACTTCAGCTACTAGAGCAGCCTGACGATTATAAAATGTGCATGATTAAAATGACTACAGATAGAATCCGTACCTGAGAGGAGTGCCAAGTTTAAGAGAAAAAGGACAATGAAAAAAAGAGGGGCTTCCCTGGTGGCGCAGTGGTTAAGAATCCGTCTGCCAACGCAGGGGACACGGGTTCGAGCCCTGGTCCGGGAAGATCCCACGTGCCGCAGAGCAACTAAGCCTGTGCACCGCAACTACTGAGCCTGCGCTCTAGAGCCCGTGAGCCACAGCTACTGAGCCCGCATGCTGCAACTACTGAAGCCCGTGCGTCTAGAGCCCGTGCTCTGCAACAAGAGAAGCCACTGCGATGAGAAGCCCACACACCGTAATGAAGAGTAGCCCTTGCTCACCGCAACTAGAGAAAGCCTGCGTGTAGCAACGAAGACCCAATGCATTAAAAAATAAATAAATAAAATAAGGAAATTTAAAAAAAAAAAAGAAGAAAGAAAGAAAAAAAATGAATGACGGATATAATACAAAACCAAATAGAATTTCTTGAAACAAAATTGAACTTAATAACTCAATGGACTGTTTAAACCAAGGCAAGAATGAGGTGAGAGACGGGGACAAAGAATGGGCAGAGGAATTGGGGGAAGGACAAAAGAGCAGAGGAGGAAAGCAAAGGAGAAGGACTAAAGGGCAGGAGGAGGGAGGGAAGGAAGGAAAGAGGGAGGGAGAGGGGAGGGGAGCTGGGTGGAAGTGAACCTCAAAGTCCATCAGTCAGTCAGTCAACATACACTTACTACGTACCCACATGTGTATTAAGCATGAGCAACGCTGGCCATACAGATAGTAGATAATGTGTCAATGGGTGGATGGATGGTGGAGGGGTGGGTGAATGGGTAGGTGGAAGATTGACAGGTAGGTAGTTATATAATGCTTGGGTGAGTGGATAAGGGATGGGTGACAAGTAGATAGTGAGTAGGTAAGTGGGTGAAGGGGTAAACGGTGGGTAGTAGATAGCGGAGAGATGGATGAGGACATGGGTATGTGAAGAGTACATAGGTGGGTTGATGAGTAGGTGAATGAATAGATGGGTGGGTGATTAAGTGGCTGGAGAGAGGAATAGGAGATCTAGTTAGGTTAGTGGAGAGGTAGATGGGTGAGCGAGTAAACAGATGGACAGGAGGGTGGGGAGATGGATGGGTGGATGGGTAGGTAAGTGGATGGAGGGGTGAGTGGGTAGATAGTACATAAGAGATTTGGTGGTTAGTTTAGAGGGGAAATAGATGGGTGAGTGGGTAGACAAATGGATAGCAGGGTGGGGGGATGGATGGATGGATGGGTAGGTAAGTGGATGGAGGGGTGAGTGGGTAGATAGTAAATAAGGGATTTGGTGGTGGATGGAGTGGTGAGTGGGTAGATAGTAAATAAGGGATTTAGTAGTTAGTTTAGAGGGGAGATAGATGGGTGAGTGGGTAGACAAATGGATAGCAGGGTGGGGAGATGGGTGGATGGATGGGTAGGTAAGTGGATGGAGTGGTGAGTGGGTAGATAGTAAATAAGGGATTTAGTAGTTAGTTTAGAGGGGAGATAGATGGGTGAGTGGGTAGACAGGTGGATAGGAGGGTGGGGAGATGGGTGGATGGATGGGTAGGTAAGTGGATGGAGGGGTGAGTGGGTAGATAGTAAATAAGGGATTTAGTAGTTAGTTTAGAGGGGAGGTAGATGGGTGAGTGGGTAGACAGCTGGATAGGAGGGTGGGGAGATGGGTGGGTGGTGGTGGGTGAGTGGTGTCGGGTGGGTGGATAGTAGATGGTGGGTAGATGGATGGATGGATAGATGGTGAGGGAGCAAACGAGTGGCTGGACGGGTAGATGGGAGCAGGTGACGGATGAAGGGTGAAGACAGCCCGCTGCCCGCACCCACCTGGGCTTTGGTCTTCACCGCGTCGTACTCGGCTTTCAGCTTCTTCTGCGCGGCTTCGTCCACGCTGGGGTCCCCGATCCTGTTGAACAGGGAGGCCGCCTCCTCCAGCAGCCGGTCCAGGAGCGTGGCCTGATTGTCCACGTTCTGAAGCAGCACCTGGGCGTGGCTCAGCTGCCAGCGCTTCTCCTTCAGGCCCAGCTGCAGCTCCACGGGGGGCTCGAGCACCACCGTCATCTTCTGGAACCAGCGGTAGAACTCATCCCGGGCCAGCAGGTACTCGCTCCAGTGCAGCCACACCCACTCAATACGGCTGTAGGCAGAGGCCACGGCCATGAGCATCCCCCCACCAGGCTCATGGGCGGGGAGGCCGTGCCGCTGCCCCCTCCCCAGTACTGGGGGGCTGTGGGAGGGGGCACAAGGACACCCTCTCAGGCCTCACCCCAGTCCTGATAGACAAGACCCTCCCGTCTGGGAGACAAGCTCCATGGGGCTAATGATCAGGGTGGCTCAGATTCCAGACCTGCTCTGAGAACCCCCAGCCTGCTGATGCCCTGAGCCACCAGGACCCCCAATTCCTATTAGTGATGCACGACGATGCCCACAGTTGTTTCTCTCTGGTGTTGGGACTCCACACACAGTCACCCTGGCTCTTACCACATGGGTGCCCACTAGCAGTCACGAGAAGACTGCCACAGGGAGTGTGTCTCTTAATTTGCGGGGTACAATAGGATCTGTGGGCTCGTCACCGCTCAGCGGGGACAGAGGGCTGGGGCCTGTGCACGGGTCCCAGGCGTGCCATGAACTCGCTGCATTACCCCGCCTCTGCACCCGCCTCAGTTTCCCCGTCTGTAACGTGGAGATGGCCCTATCGGTCCAGCCAACATCAAGCTATTCGTTTGGAATTCCAAGTGAAAGAGTTTGAAAAGCAGAAAACACTGAGTAAAGTCCCCCCGGTCCACTCAACATTCTGGTTTCATAAAGACGGAGAAGATGCTGGCAGCTCCTGCCCACTGAGGACCTCCTGTGTGCCAAGCGCTGTGCCTGGCTCTCGACATTTGCTATCCCCCGCCATCCTCCTAAAAACCTTCAAGAAACACTTGACTATACCCATTGTCCAGATGAGGCGCCTGAGGCTCAGGGGTCAAGTAACTTTCCCAAGGCCACACAGCAAGTAACCAGCAGAGCAAGAGGCGATCCCAGGTCAGGCAAAGCCCCCGCCCCTGACCTGGCTCCCTGGTACAAGCAGAGAATCTGGGCTAAAGCGCTAGCAAGGCAACAGGCCTTCTTACCCCCCGGGGCCATTTGGGAGGATGCACATGCGGCAAGTCTACCAAGAATTAATTGTTGGCAAAACACGATGGGCTCCCACTGTCTATTATCCTCATTAAGCTTGATTATAATTAGAAAGAGGCAGGCAGGGTTGACTGACATCCCAAGAGAGCATCCTGTTCCCACTAATCCCAGGACCGAAGAAATGTCCCTTGGGCAGCGGCCCCAGGCCAGCGTGGTGGTGGGCACGGAGGGTCGGCAGCAGCCGCAGACAAAGGCCTGGAAAGGTACCCAGCCACCCTACCTGTGACAGTGGGTCATGTAGGTGACCGTCTCCTCCCACTGCGCTTTGACGTCCCTCAGCCGGGTCAGGATTTCGGGCTTCTGGTCCTCATGGCAGCATGCCAGGAGGGCTTCGGCCGCCCGCAGCACCATGTCCACCTTCACGCGGCCCTCTGGCTCTAGCTGGCATATTTTCTGTTGTGGACACAAAGCCAGTTCCCAGGAGTTAGACAACACGCCAACAGGCAGAGCCTTGGGAAGACAGTGGCAAGACATGGAAAGAGGCAGGACTTTGAGACCAGAGGAGCTGGGGTTCGAATCGCAGCCCCTGCCCCTCCTCCTGTGACCTTGGGCAGGCTGCTAAGGGCTCTGGGGTGGGAGCGAGCGGGCGATGGAGATTAATCAGCACAGAACCGCCCAGAGCTGTCTGATGATAGGAGTGCCCTCCCTTCCCCGGTGGGCCTGTTTCCAGCTGCGTGAACCCAGAAAAGTTTCATTACTTCCCTGGCCTTGGTTTTCTTGTCTGTAAAGTGGGTGTATAGTAGTACTCAGCTCTCAGATTTTTTTTTTTTCCAGAATTAACTGAGAAAATGCATGTAAAGTGCATGTCCCAGTGTGTGGCACCATGAGAATCTGCCTCTCAGGCCCACTGCAGGGAGTGGGCTTGGCCCAGGTCCCCAGCCGAGGCTCAGAATTATCTCTGAGTTTGCCGTTGGCACCAAGGCCTCGCTCCCTCAGCTGTTCCCACCAGTGACCAAACAGGAACACGAAGGCAGGCCCGTTACCACAGGACACTGGGCTCCTCTGAGGGGTGACTGATTCGGGACACGCCACGGCCTTGCCAAATTCCCTGAGAACCACCCGGCAGCCCAAGATTCTCCCTGCTCTCCCGGACTCAGGGTCGGACCTGCATTGGACTGACCGTGTCCCTCCCAGCCACCCCGGGTTCCCGTCCCATTTTCTCTCACAGATGGTTCCCTATTAAACGTCTTGCATATCTAACCTCACCTTGGTCTTGGCTTCTTGGAGGACCAAGGCTGATACGCAACGCCTGGCAAATAGTAGGTTATCTGGTAACATTAGCTGTTGTCATTATTCACTGTTATTATTCTAGTTCTTTGGCAACTAAACCTTGGTCTCTGCAGTCAAAATAAGATTAGACTCCAATTCCAGGGCTCGTCTCCACTACCTGTGTGACCTTTGTCATGGTACTTAAACTCTCCAGGCCTATGAAATGGGGGAAGATAATGGTTAACGCCACCCAAGGTTACAGTGACATTGCGAGATACACTAGCACATGGCCTGGCCCACACTGCATCTCCCATCACTCCAAAATTGTTCACCGTTACCGCTATCTTTTGCTTACCTTCTGATTTTATTTACTGACAGCACAGCGTTTGCCTAAAGCTCCAGCTGTTCCCCAGCCTGTCTCCCTAAGGCTGGCAGTCAGTTTTCTTAGACTGATGGCCCAGTGGGCGGGCCGTCTGAGCCTTCGCTGTGGGTGGGGTCGGGGAGGGGCTCCTGCCGTGTCCAGGGCTGCCCCACTGACAACTCTGTGGTCCCAGGCGGGTCACTGCGTCACTCAGAGATGGTGATAACAATCTCTGCTTTGTCTACCTCATAGGATTATAATATTACTTTTCAAAAACACTATTAATTAGAACATAGATATGTTAGTGGACTTTATAAACCACTGAGCGGTTATGCAGACCCTCCCCCAACACGTGCAAACGGGCAATGGTCCCAGTCCTTTTTTGTTACCTCGTATGACAGTGGTTAACGATGATGATGACATCGATGATAGTACAGAGCAGCGGTCCCCAAGCTCTTGGGCACCAGGGACCGGTTTCGTGGAAGACAGTTTTTCCACGGGTGGTGGCAGGGTGGGAGGTGCTTCAGGTCGTCATGTGGGCAACGGGGAGAAGCAGAAGAAGCTTCGCTCGTGTGCCTGCTATGCAGCCAGTTTCCTGACAGGCCACAGACGGGAACCGGTCCCCGGCCCAGGGCTTGGGGACCCCTGCTAGAGAGGGACTTCCCTGCCTATGCGTGTTATCAAAGAGTGAGGTTAGAGAACCTCCTTACGAGGGCTGTCTCTGTGCTCTGAGTGGGGTGTAGAGAGGTAGCGTGAGGAGCAGGGAGGTTCCCCCAGAGAGGAAAAGAGCGTTGGTTTGGGGCTCAGGGCTGGGCCCAGCAGCAGGATTTGCCGGACCGTAGCAGGCAACGGGGACAGCAGGCGCCCAGCAGGGAGCCCAAGTCCCGCTCAGCAGTGGGCAGCAAAGTGGCGGACAAAGGCACCACAGTGACGAGTGTGGACCAAAGACCCAGGGCCACCGTGGAATGTTCTGGGCTGAGTAAGATTACCCACCCCCTGAACAGAACATTTCACACCTCTCAGAAGAAGGGGTCCCCCAGCATGGCTGAGGATGAATTTCTTGCCATCCAGTGAGATTTAATTTGATTAGAACTAATAATAATAGGGCTTCCCTGGTGGCGCAGTGGTTGGGAGTCCGCCTGCCGATGCAGGGGACGCGGGTTCGTGGCCCGGTCTGGGAAGATCCCACATGCCGCGGAGCAGCTGGGCCCATGAGCCATGGCCGCTGAGCCTGCGCGTCCGGAGCCTGTGCTCCGCAGCGGGAGAGGCCATGATAGTGAGAGGCCCGCATACCGCAAAAAAAAAAAAAAAAAGAAAGAAAGAAAGAATAATAATTCAGGATCTGATGTCTCTGACACCCAGAGTTGTGGCGTAGACCCCATGCCCAATCCCCAAGCTGGGCACCAGGGTGATTCCAGTTTTACCAGTGGGGGCACCGGGGACCCACAGAAACCTTAGCTTTGCAGAACAATTCTCTGCAGCAGTTAGCGAGGCCTCCTCTACAGGGGCTGCCCAACTTAACCTCAGTCGGAATCCAGCTCCGTGAATGAAGGGAGACAGCAGCTTGGGGAAGAAACGAAATTCAGTCTCTCTCTGCCACACTCACAAGGAACCAGCCAAGCCTGGGAAGTCCCTGTGAGGACAAGGGCCCCTTCCCAAAGTCCAGGGTCCTGACGGTGTGACCTCCTCTAGGCCTCTGGACCTTTGCCCTCCTGATTCCTGGCCAGGGAAGCACAGGCTGGACCAGGGGAACATGGGAGATGGGGGGACCCACCGCTCTTTGCAGGGGAGTGAGCCTGTTGCTTCCCTGCAAAGAGAGAAGAGCTGGCCAGTCCCAAAGGCCGGCAGAACATGAGCCCCACCTGGCCTGAAGCAGAAACCCCTGCCCCCAAACCAAAACACTGACCAGAGGTATGTCTGCTGTGGGACCAGAGGCGTGTCTGCTGTGGGACCAGAGGCATGTCTGCTGTGGGACCAGAGGCATGTCTGCTGTGGGACCAGAGGCTAGAGCTGAGCTGGCAAAGCCAACCTTCGAGAAGCAGATTCCACCCTCCTTCTCTGCCCTGATGATTCCGCTCTTTGGCTCGTGCGTGGTTCTCCTACAGCCCCACCCCAGCAAGGACACAGTCCAGGAGTGCTTGGCAAGGGACACGAGCCAGCTGGGAAGGGGGTCATTGAACCGTAGCCACAAAGCAATTCTGATTCGAGGGAGCCAGTGAGGGCAAAAGTCAGGCGGGGTTTGGGCGGAGGGAAAACCTCAGCAGGGAGGAGAAGCAGTTCAGGAAGGCTGGAGGAATGTGGTGAGTCAGGGCTTTCCCTCAACGCAGTCACGGCCAGATGGGCGCTGTCCTGGGTAATATGCTGAGTACTGTGCTGAGTGCTCTGCTGGGCACCGAGCTGAGTACTGTGTTGGGTACTGTGCTGAGTACTGTGCTGGGTACTAGAGTCCAGGAGGAAAACAAACATGGCCCGATGCTTGCAGGCTGTAAGGGGGTCTGCAGACAAGGGCACAGATGACTGTGAAAGAGCCGTGAGAGACCCCAAACTTGGAGCTCTGAGGAGGGATGTGGGCAAACCAAGAAGGCCTCATGAGGAGGTGGCGGTGGCACCAGGCCTCAGCGCTGAGCAGACATTTGAGCCAGCAAAGCTGGGAAAACACGGCGTGTTCAGGGCATCCGGCTTTTGGAAGCCAAGTCCTAGGAAATGTGGCACGTCTCTGACCATAAAGAGGCTAGGAAACCAGTAAGGAAACAGCCTGGCCTAGACGCCAAGCGCAGAGCCGAGGAGGGCAAAGAGACAAGATGCTGCGACCTGGGAGACCAGCCGCTGTGGGCACCGGCGTGGGCTGGGAGAGTCCACAGGCTGGTGTCCCTGCATCGAAACCACGAGAAACAACCTTCTCCACTGGCTCTGCCAGCGTGCCCTGCACCTTGCCAAGTGTGCCAGTAAGTCACTGGCCTCAATCTTCCCACCCTCCTGCAAGGTGGCAACTAGCACTTTCCCCAGGAGTGAAGCTCAGAAGGCACTGGAAATTCTCCCCAGGTGCCACAGCCGGAGCGGGGATTCGAACCCAGGCCTGCAGGCCCCAGACCCCAGCTCTCCCCCTCCCCCAGGCTCCTCCCTCCCCTCCCCCTGGACCCCCATCCTGGCTAACTTCTCATTCAAGCCTCAGCAGTGAAGTCACTTGTCCCCAGAGGCCTTCTCTCAGTGACCGTCCCTGCCGGGGGTTCTTCCTGCACTTCACAGCTGGGAAAATGAGGTGGCAGGAGGGCATGGGACCCGCTCCTGGTCACACAGCTACTAAGCTTCAGAGTTGGATCAGAACTCGTATCCTGGTCACTCCAGCCAACAGGCGCTTGGGACGTGCGTCACTGAGCTGGTGGAGGGATCGCATGGGAGACCCCAGCCCCAGGAGAGGTCCCACGGGCCAGCAGGTGGAGAAGGCTCTAGCTGCTCCCTTTCACCAGAGGACAAGGGTGAAATGTTTTCTTATTGCAAAACTGGTTTTGAAACATCAAAGCACACAGAAAACAAGCGGGTCTGAGCCCCGTAGGAGAGCACGGTGGTGGGGCACCCAGGACACGGCTCCCTTGACCTAGGCTCCAGGCCAAATCCCTGAGGGCTCACCTGATGGAAGTGCTCCCTCGGCTTCCAGAACCCGGTCACCTTGGCCTTGCCAACAGCTCTTCCTAAGGGCCGCCCTTGCCTTTGCCTAACCAAGCCAGACCCACCACCAGGGGGTAATGAGCTGTCAGCAAATGGTGCAAGGTCCAAAGGATTAGCGCGCTAAGACAGCAAGTGCTGTGCAGGGCTGCCAGGAGCTGGGGCTGGGGCTGGCGGAAGGGGTTAGGAAAGACACATGGGCGAGGGGACGTTTCATTTCACATGCACACCCACACCCGAACGAAAGGGCGTTCCAACTAGAGGCAACAGCACACACAAAGGTTTGGTGATAGGAAATCTAGGAGGTTTTCTGCCAGCGGGAGAGGATGTGTGCGTGGGAGGTCGGCTGGAGGGGGAAGCTGAGGCTGGAGAAGAGGGTTGTGGCAGATAGGTAGTGGAGGACGTTTGATGCCAGGTGAAGCTGGGTTTTCTCTCGCAGGCAATGGGGAGCCATAGAAGGTTTTAGAGGAGGAGAATAACTTCACGAGACCCATGTTAGGGATGCACCTCGTACATACTTGTGCGGCTGCAGGGTTAGGTGCGTGCCTGTCCCCGTGATGCCGTGAACCCGAGTGTAGGGTGCGCCTCACCCCTTCCACCGCCCCAGGACCCCACACGGGGACGGTCAGTGATGCTCTGGACTCAGCCCTGGGTTCAAGCCCTAACAAGATCCATTCCTTCCATTCTGGCCCATCTCTGTGTCTAGGGATCCATTTCACTATTGAAAAGTGGGGACAATACACCACGATCACAGGGCTTTGGGGAAACTAGACATGAAAGCTGATAGTACAGGCTTGAGCACACAATAGTTGCTGAATGAATGTCAGCTCCCTTCTCTCAGTGACCGGGCAGAGTCATCTTTTGATAACGAATATTGGTGACAATAATAATGACGATGATGACAGAGGCCAAGACTGACAAGAGAAGGGGCTTTGGCTGTCAGCTCCTCTCCTCACCAGGCTTGCCCCTGACCTTCCAAATCTCCAACCCATCACCCGCTCTGTTACAGAGGAGGGGTCCTCCTTGGCTCCCTGTTCCAGGCTCTGGAACCACTGACCCCTCCCCACCTCTCTGGCCCTGACCCCTGCTTCTCCCTGATGGTTGATGCTGTCCCAACACCAACATCGGGGGTGTCCCACATGTGCCCCCAGCTGTGCCCACCTCCAGTGATTTTCCTATTCTGTTCGCTCTGCCTGGAGCCCCTTCCCTCCCCTCCCCCTGGATCCCCGAGTCTGGCTAACTCCTCATTCAAGCCTCAGCAGTAAAGACCCTTGTCCCCAGAGGCCTCTCTTGACCTTCTAGACTGGGGGACGTGACCTCCTCGGGGCTCCCCGTGTACGCTGGGTTCTCCACTCACTTCACCGTCCAGTTGAGAAGCCTCTGACCGGGCCACTCAAGAATGGTCACCCCTCCTTTCTGCCGTGACGGTCCCCTGGGCAGGGCTCTCACCAGCTGCATCAAGTATCTGTTCATGGTTGCTATAAAAGGACAAGTGGTCCAGGGTGGTGCGTGCTAGGATGGTGCCACACCAAGAGGGAGGCCGAGCAGGGATGGGGGGGCCTTTCCCCCTGGGACAAGCGGGAGTCTCTGTGCCTACCTGGGAGGAGTTCCCTGAGGGCAGGGACCAGGCACCATCACCTGGCATCCCAAGGGTTCGAGGCCTGGCACAGGGGAGGCTGACGGAAATCGTGACTCAAAGTGGAGGGTCTCAGATCCTCTGGGGTCCGACCAATGAAGGACTGGGAAGGACTAATCTGAGGGCAACTGGGATGACAGGAACTGCCAGAAGACACTGGAGGGGACTGGGGGTGGGGGAGGGGGAATAGAGAGGGTGCCACTGTCACTGTCAACTCAGGTCATTTGCATCCAGCCTCACAGGTAGCACAGGGCTTTCTCTATGTTAACATCCATCAGCAACAAACGCCTCCTCAAGGCAGCTTCTGACCCACCCTCTCGAAGTCAGCATCCTGACACAATGAGCTTCACCCATTCTAGAAGGGAAGTGGAGAGAGGTCCAGCGGGGTCACAGGGCCAGCAGGAAGCAGAGCTGGGATTTGAACCCAGGACTTCCAGACTCCAAAGCCTGTCCTCTCTCTAGTCCAGTGAGCTGTTCTACTAAACAGAATGCCTGAGAAACCACAACACCCTGCACCCTGACGCTGGCAGAAGCACACGATGCTGTAGGGAAGCAGAAAGCAAATTTGAAAAGGATTCAGAAGACCAGAATTCCAGGGTGGAGTGTCCTCCCCAGAGGCCTTTGCAACTTGAACAAGTCACCAGACCGCTCCAAGACCCCGTTTCCCCACTTTTAAAATGCAAACCCTGGGTCCTTCTTCATACTGTGTGGTGACACTTAAGCCGTTGGCCCTGAAAAGGTGATATCGATTCTTAATTTTAACTGTCCACTTCCAAAAAGAGCGTTAGATATTTTCAATAAAATGTGCAAAATCAATAAGACAGCTGAAAAAAAAAAAAGGAGAAAGAAAGAAAAGACAAGATACAGGGACGTGGGTGTGGGGTCAGCTCTGTTTCTAGCCTGTTGGGGGGTCAGTTTGTGCAGGAAGAGGTAAGCCTCCCCTTAAATAAAGCAACCATTGTTAGGTGATAAATTAGAATTGTGGCATATCCCAATGGATATGACCTGAGAGACGTTAAGTCAACTGCTTTACTTACAGATGGGAAACTGAGGCCCAGAGAGGGACAGGGATGTGGCCGAGGTCACACAGCACTTTAGATCAGCGTGGAGACTGCAACCCAGGTCTCTGACTCTTAGTCTAGAGTTCTTCCCCCGGCCCCTGGCCCAGAGCAGATGCCCTCAGGTGGGGGGCGCCACAGTGCTGGGCCAGGCACTGGGCATCGGCACTTCCGGTCAGGGTAGCACTGAGCCTCTGCCTTGTGCCAGGTCAGGGTACAGCTGGACTATAAGAGCCAAGGGAGGGGCCTCAGCTGCAGAGAAGCAGAGAAGGGGCAGGAAGCAGGGCCTGGGCCACCTGGGGGTGGAGACCATCCCGCCGCACGGTGCCCCCTTCCAGGATGGGAGAGTCAGACCCTTACAATGAAAGTGTGATCCTAGGACCCCCAGCAAAGGTGTCACCGAGAGCACGTCAGAAATGTCACATCTCGGGTCCACCCCCAGCTCCTGGATCACAATCTGCACTTAAAGCCCAGGAGATTCAAAGACATCAGATTTTGAGAAACACCCGTCTAGTCCGCTCTGCTACGCAACAGCTGGGAAACCTGAGGCCTGAGAGGGAGGGACCGGGCCAAGGCCACAGGGTTATCAAGGCCGTGGTCTCTGCATACCTCGGTCTCCCGCAGCCTGGCCTCCAGGGCTGCGCGGGGCCCCTGGGTGTTGTCATTGATCTGCAGCCGCTCCTGCACAGCCTTCATCCACTCCTGGGCGTCCCCCATGCTCCTGGCGAAGCCCTCCTGCGGTTGCTGAGTCATGGCACCTGCAGGGGCTGAAGACAGGACCACACGAGGTCAGGCACACAGGTGAGGAGGGCCGGGGGAAGGCGAGCTGTGGAGAGGCCCCAGCCAGCTGATGGCGGCGAGGGTCGGGGAGCCTGATCCTGGGAATGGGGCTCGCCCTCCACCCCCGGCACCTCCTGATGCTCCAGCTTCGGTGCCAACAGCCAGAGGCGATCGTGTTTGTCAGAGAGCCAAAGGACTGGAAATGGGCCGAGAAGGGAAACAGGTCTGGCCTCTCGGGGGGGCTGGGCAGGGAGAGCGGGCCCAGGGTGCCCGGTTGGCAAAGACTCCCTTTGTCTCAGATTCCCTGCTCCCCTCTGACGCTAGCTTGGCACTCAGGGCCAACTGTCTCCTGTCTTTTTGGCTGGAAACCCCTCCAAAAGTGGATCCTAAAACACACACAGGCTGAGATGTCTGTGACAGACACTGAATCTTGATCTGAATGGATCAAAAAGCCTCAACCTAAGAAACACAGTTTTTGGGCATTGGCCAGGCTGACGCCAGCCCCTGAATCTCACCTGAAATTCATATCTCAGGTTGGGGATGGCCCAGTGAGCCAGGTGTCTCGTGGCTACTTCTCCACCAAACCTGGGTCCCTGGCAGATGCTCCTAAGTGTTTCCACTGAGCTACGCACCACCTACCTCTCGGCAGCCACCGACAATCAACTGACCTAGCATCTGAGCTCAGACCCACTGCCTTCGGGGATGCCCGCTTCCTGGCATAGGTCTCCCAGCTAAACCAACCGCTTTGCTATCCCGTCCCCTCCTCTCTTTCCCTTACCTTCTAGCTGCGGATACAAGGTCTCAGATTTTCTCATGTAACTTTCTTAAAATCCCATTAAGCCCAGGAAAAACTCTTCTGTATTTCAGTTCTAGTTGTCTGCTTACGGCAACTATAACCGACTTTGGATTAAAGTTATTTATATCTGCATCTTAGGTGAAAGGATTGTGTCTAGTTTATCCTCCAGTCTCCCACAATGCCTAGCACAGGGTAAACCCTCTGCTGATGCTGAAATAGCCCAGCGTTGGCATAAAGCGTCATGCACCCAAAACCAACCACAGCATTTGTTAAAAAGGCAAAACAAAACAAAACTAGGAACAACCCAAATGCCCAACAATAGGAAATTAGTTAAGGAAAGTATCACACACTTGCACTTCAGAATATTATGCAGCCCGGGCTTCCCTGGTGGCGCAGTGGTTGAGAGTCCGCCTGCCAATGCAGGGGACACGGGTTCGTGCCCTGGTCCGGGAAGATCCCACATGCCGCGGAGCGGCTGGGCCCGTGAGCCATGGCCGCTGAGCCTGCACGTCCGGAGCCTGTGCTCCGCGGCGGGAGAGGCCACGACAGTGAGAGGCCAGCGTACCGCAAAAAAAAAAAAAAAAAGAATATTATGCAGCCAATAAAAAGTAGGATTGAAATGAATTTGTGATGGAGAATACTTGGGCTCTAATGATAATATCAAAAAATGCAACAAAATTTATACTTAGTAGCCCCAGTTCTACAGCTAATAAAAACAAAACAAAACAACCACAAAAAAAAACATGCTCCTAGAAAAAGGCTGGGAAATCTCGCCATTACGATGCCCATGTAGGGACTTCCCTGGCGGTCCAGTGGTTAGGACTCTGCACTTCCATTGCAGGGGCCATGGGTTTGATCCCTGGTCATGGAACTAAGATCCCGCAAGCCACGTGAAGTGGTCCAAACAAACAAACAAAAGCCAATGCCCATGTGATGAAGCGGAGAGAGGGGTGTGGGCAAGTGGCTGAAAGCATCCCACATGACCTCGGGCCTCTCTTTTCCTGGCACGGTGTCTTCGGAGGCCACGTGGCTAAGGACCATTGTCTGGTTGGTGGAATCACAGTTGGAAGTTTTTCTCTTTCCCTATTTTTCCTCTTAGGCACTTTGTGAATTTTCCAGAAAGGGCAACCATTACTTTAAAATAAAAAAAACCAAATAATGTCTTAACATTGGCTGGATTGTCTGTTGGCCCTTTTTTCTCAATCATCAGTTGGTTGTACAACAGGCGTTGACTGGGAATGTGGGCATCCCGCCCTTCACCTCTACCCCTGCGCTGGCAGCTCTGCGATCAGATTGCACGATGCACGCTGGGAGAGGGGAAGGACGCCACCAGCGAGGGGAAGGGAGTGGGTGACCCAGGGTGGGCTTCCCTCTGGGACCTCGGTCCTCAGAGCTCAGTCTCCCAATTTTCTTCCGGAGATGTTTTGATGTTTTTCTAACAACTTAATACGTTCCCTGCAGCCACTCCCTGCCTTTGAACGCTTCGTTTGAAAAGCACGTTAGAATGCGCAGGCATTTAAATTGGTTCGTTGTGGCTTTAATCTCTCGTCTAGTGTGTGACTTGATTGGCTTCCAAAAGCTCAGCTTTTATTTTTTACAAAGCGATGAATGGGAGGAGCCGAAACTAGCTCCCAGGGTTTCGGATGACAGGATGCGGAGGGGGGTGGATGCTCTAAAAACCCGGAGGCAGCGAGGTTTGGAGAACCCTTCTTGCAGTTGGAAATGCCCAGGGCCTGGGAGGTGTGATGGTTTGAAGACCCCAAGGTACTCAAATGGAACACTAGGGGTCTGGCAGCGTGGGGCGGGACTCGGGTGGACCTCAGACCCACGGATCAGCCTCAGATGGGGGCTTCTAACCTTGGATGGGGGACCACTAACTGTCAGCTTGGTGAAGCTGCCGGCAGAGTTCAAGAGACCAGGGCCTCTTGGCCTGTGCTACCAAACCACTTCATTCCAGGTCAGTGAAACACACAGGAATTAAACACGCACTTCTAGCTAAGCCAGATGCTACAACCACAGAAGCGAATAAGTGGGCACCACCTCTGCCTCAAGAAGCTTCCAGGGGGCTTCCCTGGTGGCGCAGTGGTTGAGAGTCCGCCTGCCGATGCAGGGGACACAGGTTCGTGCCCGGTCTAGGAAGATCCCACATGCTGCGGAGCGGCTGGGCCCGTGAGCCATGACCGCTGAGCCTGCGCGTCCGGATCCTGTGCTCCGCAACGGGAGAGGCCACAACAGTGAGAGGCCCGCGTATCGCAAAAAAAAAAAAAAAAAAAGAAGAAGCTTCCAGAAGAGAAGCTGCACATTGAACGCCTGTGTGGGCTGCAGGTGGATGAACTGCAAACCAGGGTGGGGGATGTGAGGGGAGGGGGATGGACTTCTACTGTGGACCCCTTCTTGGAATAAAGTCTTTAAATGCCGAGAATAAACTGCAAGAATTACAAAGGAAACCAATCATATTAAAACATAGTTATCAAAATATCAAAAATCGAATTTATCACACACACACCCCCCACACACCACACACTACCTTACTAACACATTAAATCACAAGATCTAATGACAATGGGTCTAATAACTACTGGAATTTTGAAATACTGATGGGCATAAAATACACTTCAAGAAATCTACAATGACTGTAGTGCAACATAAAAATATATGTGACGAAGTTACAGCCACTGCTGATAACAGAGTAGGCTTTGATTTTGTTTTGCCTCCTGCATAACTGAAGAAATTGCCATTAGTTAGAGGTCAGTAGCAATTCTATCCATAGCCCCCTGTCAGTCCATGGACCTGGGTTAGAATCCACAACTGATGGAAAGGAGAGCCTGCTTCCTTACACAAGTTTAAAAGTTTAAAGTTAAAAAGCAAATGAGCAGCTCAAGAAAAGCCCACTCACAATTGGTTTATGGACCAGGAAGACATCCCTCCTTCGCATCCCTCACCAGGAACATCATGGATTTCCCTCCGTTTCCTCAATCGACTGCAACAGCTTCCGGCCCTCTTCCCATCCCTTCTCCGGGCGGGAACCAGAGGGGGCTTCCTAAAACACAAATCCAGCTAACCATTGCCCTGTTTAAAAGATACGTTGCAGCGGTCTTCCGACCGGCCCCCAAGCCCTGAGCGTGACCCTGTTTCCAGCCTTGCTTCCTGCCATGCCTCCTCACAGCCAACCCCAGGGCAGATGTGCAGTTCTTAGTGCCTCTCTGACACAGCCAAGACAATGACCTCTGTTCCCTCTTCTAGAAGCGAGCCCCCTCCCCCAAGCATTGCTGTCCGGCGTGGAACCCCAGAGCATCGTGACCACCAACTATATTTTCTGGGCAGGCCACCTCCTCTCCTGCTGCCTTTCCACCTCTGCACCCCAGTGCTGGAGCATCAAGTTACCAGCCCTTCATTAATGTTGACTGAAAGGACAAATAAGCCAAGGAGATGACCCACAGTACTGGGCTGAGCAGGGTGGGAAGCCTTCCACAACGTGGCGGGGAAGGTAGGAGAAGGAGCCCTGGGCGTGGAACCTGCACATTTGCCCTGAGCACGCCTCTGCCTCTCTGGGTCTCAGTTTCCCCATGTGCACACTGTGAGTGTTGAACAGAGGGTCTCTGAGGGTCTTTGAGGTTGTGGGTTGGAAGGGTCCATATTACTGAGCTCTCTGTGAGCCACGCCAGCTGGGGCCTACGCATCAGCCTCTGCCCTCAGACTGTCAGCCTGGTCTGGGCCCTGGTGACCTTCTCTCCCCACGGACCCCCCTCCTTAGCCAGTTCAGAGCACCCCTTCCAGCATCGTGGCCCCTCTAAGGCAGGCCGAGGTGAGTAGCCTCCCAGGGCCACGTGGAAACTCCAAAGGAGGTGGTCCTGGGGACCTTTTATACAGTGGTGGGCACACTTTTTTTGTAAAGGGTCAGGTAGTGACTATCTTCAAACTTTATCTATATACTTATAGTATATACTCTGCAGGTCATATACAGTCTCTGTTGCATATACTTCTTTGATTTTACAGCCCTTAAAAAATGTAAAACCCATTTCCCATTCGCTGCACCAAAACAGACGACTAGCCCAATGTGGCCTATGGGCCACAGTTTGCCAACTTCAGTTGTAGATGCCCCAAGGCTGTAACCAGCTGCAGGGAGCCACAGCGGCCAGCAGGCAAAGTGAGCGGCTAAGTGACCCACAGGCGTGTGTCCTGGGATTGGACAGATGTTGAGGCCAGAAGGACTTATAATTGGTCCTGGTGGTCTTGGGCCCGCTATTCACGAGCCGTGTGACATCTGGCCAGTCAGTTAACTTCTCTGAGTCCCCATCTCCTCACCTGGAAATGGGGTTTAGTCCGCTTGGGATGCTATAATAAAATATCACAGACCAGGTGGCTTACAAACAGCAGAAATTTACTTTTCACAGTTCTGGAGGCTGGAAGTCTGAGATCAGGGAGCCAGCACAGTCACGGGAGACCTGGCTGCAGACTTCTCATTGTATCTTCACGTGGAAGAAGGGGTTAGGGAGCTCTGTGGGGTCTCTTTTATAAGGGCACTAATCCCATTCATGAGGGCTCCACCCTCATGTTAGAACAGGATTAGAATCACCTCCCAGATGCCCTAACTCCTGACACCATCACATTGGGGGTCAGGATTCCAACAGGTGAATTCTGAGGGGACATAAATATGCAGACCATGGCATGGGGACAACACCTAGATTTGGTTAATGAAAAAACCTCCTACCCAGCACCTGGAACACATTCCATACTTGGAAGCAGTTCTGTTTTTACCCCAAATTCCTCTGGGGTCAGGTGGAGGGCTTTCCTTCTTTAGAAACCTGCATCCAGACGGAGGCTCTCACACCATCCCAAAGGTGGGTGCGGGGTAGGAATGGGGGTTACTAGCCATAGACTAATGCATCTGTGCATCTTAACAGCTGCTGGGTGCTCAGGGTTCAGAGACGAACCAGGTAAGGCTCGGGCCCATGGGGCTCCGTGTCCAGTGAGGGGGCCAAAGTGAGCTTTGAGAGAGGGGAGTGCAAGCTGAGTGGGAGGTGCTGCAAGGATGCTGGGGAGGCTCTCGACACACTGGGGGATGGGGAGGCTGGAGCTCGAGGATGCGGGGAGGCAATGAAGGAAGCAAGGGTCAGATCAGAGCCCCAGAGCCACGTCCAGGAGGCTGGGCTGGTCCCTGGGGGCAATCGGGAGCCAACATGGGTTCAGGTGGGAGTGACGACACTGATTGAGGTTCAGGCGAGTCACCCTGGCTGGGGTGGGCGCAGAAGGGAAGCCCTGGCCAAGGGGGTGGGGGGAGGGGGTCAGCGCAGACACGGGCAGCTGCATGAGGCCAAGGACCAGGCGGGAAGGCTGCAGGAGCGAGCATGGCAGGCACGCCTCTCTGGGAGGGAGGGGGGAATTCTCATCGTCCATGAGTTTGTCCTTCTTGGATTGGTTGAGTGGACACAGGATTTAAAAAAAATGGAACTATGCATTTTCCAAACATTTTGGCAAACAAAAAAAAACAAAAAAACGTGCTCAGGCATTTTTTAAAAAGCTGTTTCCATTTCCAAGTCCCTTCTTGGGTAGCAGCCCTGGGGTGCTGCTGCAGGCAGCAAGGGAGTGGGGCTCCAGATGCACCTCTGGACTGTCCCTGAGGAACCACAGACAGGATGCAGGCCCTTTCTAGTTCAGGCCAGCGCTGGTCTGCTGGAGGAGATGGTTAGAAAGGAAGCAGCCTTGGTTTTCAGCGTCCCGTGTGGTTATCACAAATGACAGCCAGAAGAGAAATGATCTTTTTCCTTGATGACAGACAAGCCAGGGCAGGGCAGATGACAGAGCAGAGGAGCAGACTCAAGAAAGAGCATGTGTTCCAATGCAACCCGGGTGAAAAGGCACCAGCCTGGGAGACTGACGCGTCCACCGGAGGTGACCGGGGACACAGCTCTCCCAGAAATGGACTGTGAGGCTGTACTTCAGGGGAGGCCAAGAAGGTTCCAGAATCTGAGCTCCAGGCCTGAGCCATCGAGTCAAAAGGGGAGAGCTCAGTTAGAGTCACAAGGAGGCCTCAGGGTGAATGCGCAGGCAGAAGTGCCATAAAGCAGTGTGCGGTTGGATGGAGCGGGGGGTGGGGGGGGGGGGACGACGTGATGCAGACTTGGAAAAAAAAAGCCAACCAGGGAAGAGAAAAGGGTGCTGACATTTCCACCATGAAAGGCCTACGTCCGTGCTCAGCACTTGTCTACAAGTCATCCATTTGGTCCCTGAGGGTGGGTCACACAGGAGGGAGCAGAGGTAGGGCAGCAGGGCAGCCTCTCAGGCGGAGAGCTTCTGCTGATTGGCAGAGGGACCTCAGAAGAACTTCCTCCCCCCCCCCCACCGACCAGCACCTTCCTCTTAGAATATTGGGGGCCTCATCGGGCACCTGCTCAGAACCAGTGCTCAGTGGGCAGGGCTGCCGTCACCTTCCGCAATCGCAGACAAGAACACTGAGGCTGGAGTGTCCAGGGCACAGGGCCATCAGGGCAGCACTGAGATTTGAACTTTGTTCTGTCAGATTCCAAAGCCCAAAGACCGTGAGTCTGGTTGGACAGGGTTCAACCAGGCAGAGTGAATCCACTCTGAGTCCAGCTGTCAACCAGAGGGACCCAGCTCCATGGGGGTGAAGGAGCTGAGAAGCCGCCAGGAGACAAAAGGGAACCCAGAGATCGGCTACTTCCACACCTTGGCTGGAGGGGGCAAAGGAGGAGGTGATGTTACCAGACCCGGGCTGGGAGCCTCTAAGCGGCAGGAACTGGAGCCCCAAGGGAGGCATCACCCCAGCCAGGGCGGAAAGGCTGCTGTGGGCGAAATCCCTGGGCCAGCACAGGGGAACCTGAGCGATGCAGCCCACAGGGGTCAACCCTCCTGTGACCCAGGGGACGGGAAGGAAGGTCTCCCAGCCCCGGCCTGCGAAGGCTGCCCATCTGTAGATGGAGAAGGACACCAGCTCCCTTTGCCCTGATTCCGGGCTGCCTGAGCAATGGGCCAAGCTGCAACTTGGTCTGCGGGGGACCAGCCTTGCAGGACAAAGGACAAGTTACTGGCACTGACACTGACCATTTGCCGGGTTGACCTTGAGGGGGAGTCCACGGGAAATAAATCAGGGCTCAGAACCCTGTGTCCTGGGGGCGGCGGGATTAGAGCCCTCCGTCCTCTCCCTTCCCCTTCCTGGGCCTGGGAAGCTGAGGCTGCAGGATGGAGGGCCCTCCTTGGCTCTGTGGTGCCAGTGGTGAGGGTCAGACACCCCATAAGGACCAGGTTGGGACAGCTCCCCACTCCAGCCCCTCCAACACCATAACGGCAAAGTAAAACATTCTCTGGGAATGTGCAGACACTCTAATACCGCGTGCCATTCAATGATCTAGACACTCCAAGAATCCTGCTTAAGACATAACCAAACCCCATTAGGGAATGCCCCTAAAACACGACACCGAATCCCTCCCAAGCACAGAGAGGGGCAAAGTCAGGTTCAAAGAGTGACTATTATGTGGCTGACATTATTAGTACCATTTTATAAGGACGGAAACTGAGACTGAGAAAAGCAAACAGCCGGCCAGAAAGTGGTGGATCCAGGATTAACAATAATAATTCTAACAGCCCACATGCATCTTGCATTCTGTACGTGCCTGACTTACAGATATTAACTCATTTATCCTACAAAGACTAATGAGACACTTATCCCTATTTTATGGCTGAGAAAACTGAGGACCAATGATACTACGAACACTGCTCAAAAGTCAGATGGATGTTGAGTAATGGGGACAGGACTGGAACACAGGATGGCCTGAGTCCAGAGCCTTTGCTCTTAAACACCACGGTGCTACCCGGCTTCCACGCCCCCGCCTGTACCCCCCAGAACCCACTGAGAGCCATCCACGCCTCCTGTGGGTCGTCTTCTATGAGCATCCGAGCTCCAGGAAGGTGACCGCAGGGTGTAAACCTGGGGCTCCGCTCGAGAATCTAGAATTGGATTTAATAAACTGAGGCCCCGGCTGCCGGGCCGCCTCAGTCCTACGGCGTTCAGCCACCCTGGCCCTCTGCCAACCCAGCTGCCCCCTGGCATTTTGCTCTAGAACTCAGAACCTTCAGGATCCAGAACCAAGCAAACCCCAGCTCCCACGGCAGGCCCTATAGGCAAGTGCGCTTGCCCCTCCAACCTGGCCAGGGGCCCACACACACAGACGGACACAGCGCCCCGGCACGGGGCACACTCCCTTTCCCGCGACACGCTCGCCTTTCCTGTGACTCACTCCTGCGCTGCCACACACAGTTTCCACCCTTACTCATTCCCATGCTCTCCCGTACACAGATGGGATTTCAGGAACCACGCAGCTGGTTTTAATCCCAAATCCTATTCCAAGTGAATTCTGGGAACTCTTTTTTGTTTACTTATTGCAGATAATGTTACGGAGAAGCCACAGCTCAGAGCATCGTTCAGGGCGCCAGGATGGTCCTGGGCCATGCTCTCTTATCTGGCATTCACAGAAGGTGATTTAGAGAGCAAAGTGTGTAAGAAGCAGGGACCGGCACCCTCCGCAGCATCTTAATTGGTCATTGGACCAGGAACTCTCACACCATCTTATTTAATCTTACAACAGCCCTCCCAGGTTGCTGAATCTGGAGTTGGGAACAATTACTGGGCTTTATCCCGTCAGAGATAACCACAGGCTTGCGGAGATTAAGGGACTGAACCGAAGTCACACAAACTACAGGGCACCACAACCCACCCTCTGTCCATGGGCTTGTCAATGTTCATACAAGAAACCCCGCTTAGTAACAGGGTTCTGGGGTCCACTTTACAATTCTAGCCACAAAGGGGACTGCTTTCAAGACAAGCGCTCTGAGAGGGATTCTCAAATCAGCTTTGCCATCACTGACAAATGGTATTTGGTGGTGAAAGCCCACTGTGCTCTGGCCCACCTCCTTTCCCAGATAGCTGACTATAAAACAGCATTTCCAGTCACTCTGAAATTAACTAAACCCAAGCTCTCCGTCAAAAGGCACAGCGTGGAGGACGCTAGGATTTCTACCCGGGAAACGCTGGCCTTGCAAAGCACAGTCAAATATGGATGTCTGGGAGAGGGAGAGAATGCAAAGTGCAACTATAAAAGAATGGGGTACCGAAGGCCCGACCTCCCAAAGAGGACAGGGGCATCCCTTGGGCAAGGCAAGTGGCTCCAAGATGCGGGGCCTCGGCTCCTTGGGCCAGGTGTGATTGGCTCAGGCTGCCGGGAGGGCAGCCAATTAGAGGGCGCGAAGCGGAGGGCTCCCTGAGGCGGTTCTGAGAAGCATCCTACCAGTAGCCCTGGTCGCGTAGTCCCAGCCGGCTGCTGGGAGTGTGGCTAGGGGCGATCAGAGGCCGGGGAGGCAGGGACTGGCCATCAGTCGCGGGTCAGAGAGCAGCAGTGAGCAAGGCATCACACTAGTCCAGGACTGGGTGGGACACCGAGTGCTGCGGACCGCAGGCGTGAGTCTGGGCAGACCAATTAACGCTGCCCAGCCTACCGCTGATTCGGAAACGGGAGCTCTAGGTCGGTTTTGGTTTTTCACACTGTGGGTCGTGGCCCAACCCCATGCCTTGGCAGTGAAAGCGCCAGCCAAGTACCCTGTAAATGAAATCTCCAAGGTCTCGTCCCACCAGCGAGGGTTCCATTTGCCGTGTGGCAAGGCCCATCCCAGGTCCTGCTGAAGAAGATCTGGCCAAGGGGGTGGAGCTTCCAGGATGGAAGTTGGCCCCTTGTCCCTGCGCCTTCCCTCCCCTCCCTTCCCCAGCGGCCCAAGGCAGCGTCTTCCGTGACAGCATGGCAGTGACAGATGTCCTCACACCTCCTCCCCAGGCCTCTCTCTTATTGGCCCTGGGAATCAGGGGCCCATGCCAGGCCCCCAGCGCCTCATACCTTCTCCTCAGGTGGGAATCTTCCCTGCAGAGGGGTGATTCCAACAGTCACCCCTGAACCCACCAGACCTGCTTTACCTTCCTGAACATCTCCCATGGAACCAGTGTCCCCCCCGGACTGTCTGCACCACAGCCCAAGGGAGCGGGTTCAACCACAATGACCACACACACCTCCTGTGGCCCTCAAACCTGAATTACACATGAACAGACATAAATGTCCTTTGACAGATGAATGGATAAAGAAGATGTGGTACGTATATCTATATGTATATCTAGATATGCAATGGAATATTACTCAGCCATGAAAAAGAATGAAATCATGCCATTTGCAGCAACATGGATGGACCTAGAGATTATCATACTAAGTGATGTCAGACAGAAAAAGACAAATATCATATGATATCACTTATATGTGGAATCTTAAATATAACACAAATGAACCTATCTATGAAACAAAAACAGACTCACAGACATAGAGAACAGACTTGTGGTTGCCAAGGAAGGGAGGGTGGCCAAGGGAGTTTGGGGTTAGCAGATGCAAACTATTATATATAGAATGGATAAACAACAAGGCCCTACTGTATAGCACAGGGAACCATATTCTATACCCTGAGATAAACCATGATGGAAAAGAATATTAAAAAATGTATGTATAGGGCTTCCCTGGTGGTGCAGTGGTTGAGAGTCCGCCTGCCGATGCAGGGGACACAGGTTCGTGCCCCGGTCCGGGAAGATCTCACATGCCATGGAGCGGCTGGGCCCGTGAGCCATGGCCACTGAGCCTGCGCGTCCAGAGCCTGTGCTCTGCAACGGAAGCGGCCACAACAGTGAGAGGCCCAAATACCGCAAAAAAAAAAAAAAAAAAAAAAAGTACATATATAACTGAATCACTTTGCTGTACAGCAGAAACTAACCCAACACTGTAAATCCACTATACTTCAATTAAAGAAAATATAGTTGTGAAAAGAAAAAAAGAAAAAGAAAAGAAAATTATGGCTGCACAATAATATACTTTCAGAACCACTCTTATCAAGACTTCAGAAACGAGCGCTTTCTACTAGATGAAAACGTCTTTGTATTCAAAAGCATTGCATCAAGATATAGGATTTTTATTTTTTTGTTTGTCTTTATTAGATAAAAATTTCAAAACTTCTCATAGAACTCATGGTCTTGGGGCTCCCCTGGAGGTCCAGTGGTTAAGACTCCGCACTTCCATTGCAAGGGGCACGGGTTCGATCCCTCGTCCAGGAACTAGGATCCCACATGCCGCTTGGTGCAGCCAAAAAAAAAAACCTCATGGTCTCCAGAGAAATCCTCCTCATACCCCAATTTGAGATACCCTGGCCTGGAGGATGAAGGGGACTCCTCAGGGACCCTCAAGGATGAGGCTCCTACCTAACCTACAGCCCTGACTCACCAGGGTGCCCCTGGTCCCTGCACGCCCGCTGTACCACACTGCTGAAGTTTCTAGAAGCTTAGAATCTTGAGTGCTGCCTCCCTAGCTTAGTTCTGCCTGGTGAGCCTCCCCTACCCCAATACACACCTCCTTCTAGCAGACTCTTCCCTGTTCTTTCAAGATTCAGTTCACTCACAGGGGAAACCCTTCCAGCTTCCTACCCCCCATAGTTACAGCTCCTCCCTTCCTTGGGTGCCCACGGGACCCTGTGCATGTTACCACTTACTATCCGTTTACTAAACACTCTGAATTTTCCCATGTTCTCCATCCAACAACCCCAGGAGGAAGGTACTACTATCAGTTACATCCCACAGTGAGAAATCTGGAGTTTAGGGAGGCAAGGTGAGTAGCCACGAATCCAAGACGGAACCCAGAAGACTGACCTCACACTTCATGCTTTGCTGTTCATATCTGTCGACACAAACAAGTTCTCTGAAGGAGGGCAGGGTCAGATTCATCTTACTGATTAACTGGAGATGGGGTGGACTTTGTTTTTAACAGGTTTATTTGGGGGTAAAATTGATAAACAATAAACACATTTCAACTGTAGGGTTTGATAAGTTTTAACATATATACCTACAAAACCATCACCCCAATCAAGATAATGAACACACCCATTACCCCAAAGTTTCCTGATTCCACTTCTAATCCTTCCCTCCTGCCCACACCCTGACCCAGTCAACCGCTGATGTGCTTACTGTCTCTAGAGGTTAGTTTGCATTTTCCGGAGATTTTTACGTAAATGGAATTATATATATACATATATATATATGTATATATATATATATATATATACACATACATATATATACATATATGTATATATATATGGGGGGCAGGTGATGTGGTCCTGGCTTCTTTCACTCAGCATAATTAGTTTGAGATTCATCCACGTTGTTGCCTGTATCAGTGGTGCATTCCTTTCCATTGCTGCGTAATATTCCATAGCGTGTGGAGACCCGCTGATGGACAGTTTTGGGCTATACAAATAAAGCTGCTCTAAACACTTGTGTGTGGACATACACTTTCATTTCTCTTGCAAAAATACCTAAGAGTGGGACTTCCCTGCTGGCGCAATGGTTAAGAATCTGCCTGACAATTCGGGGGACACTGGTTCGATCCCTGGTCCGGGAAGATCCCACATGTCGCGGAGCAAGTAAACCCGTGAGCCACAACTACTGAGCCTGCGCTCTAGAGGCCGTGCTCCCCAACAAGCGAAGCCACCGCAGTGAGAAGCCCGCGCACCGCAACGAAGAGTATCCGCTGCTCGCCACAACTAGAGAAAGCCCGCGCGCAGCAACGAAGACCCAACGCAGCCAAAAAAAACAGAAAATAAAAAAAATAAAAATACCTAGGAGTGGAGTGGCTGGATCAGATGGTAGGTGTATGTTTACATTCACACTATTTTCCAAAGCAGCCACACCACTTTTCATTCCCACCAGCAGTGGATGAGAGTTCCCGTTCCTACACGGCCCTCTATGGTCAGTCTTTTTAATCTTAGCCCTTTTAACCAGTGGGTAATGATATCTCATTGTGGTTTTAATTTGCAGTCCCTAACGGCGAACCGTCTGATTGCCTTTTGCGTTTGTACTTTAGGACAAGTTACTAAGCTCCAGCTGCGCTCAGCACTTCCCAGGCTCCTCCTCCTTTAAGGCTACCGTGCTCAGTGCGGGCCGGGTAGGCTGGAGGCTAAGGGAGTGAGGAGGTGAGTGATGGGGAGACAGCCAGCAGGAAGTTGCTCCAATTTCGAGGGCGCTGCCGGCTGACTCCTTGAACCAACAGCCAGGAGTGTGTAAAAACAGATAAATGGAGTCCCTCATGTGTGCGTGGGGCTCTCGGAGCTCCCAAAGAGCAGTGCCATGGGGCCCTTATCCATGCTCCTGCGGGCCCCTGGTTCAGTAGGGACCTGGATGTCTGCTCAACAAGTCGTGTGGCTGCCACGGGGTCTCCCAGCGTCCAGGATGGAAATCAACAACTTCCGAGTCAGTAGTCCAGCACCACTGAACTCAGCCTGCTGTTCTCATTTGAATGTGAACTGCCCATCTTGATCACTGCTACCTTGATCAAGGTACCTGAGACAGACACTGGCACACAGTAGGTGCTCACAAATGTTCATGGGTGGATAGATAAATCTGGAAAATATAAAGAATAATATTTACCCCCATTGGCATTTAGTAGGTACTTGATAACTGTTAGTTCTGGTCTTTTTATAAATTTAATTAATTGATTAATTGATTAATTTTTGGCCATGCCCCGTGGCTTGCGGGATCTTAGTTCCCCGACCAGGGATTGAACCCAGGTCCCGGCAATGAAGGCGCTGAGTCCTAACCACTGGACCTCCAGGGAACTCCCTGGTCTTTTTTATTAAAAGGAATATGTGTGAAGCCAGAAGGAGCATCTTACCAGCCCTATTTGGTCCTCAATACACACAAGCTGCAGGTTCAGGGAACCTTGAGAAAGGCAGGGATGGGGGAAGGGTGGACATCAGCACAGACTCTGTTAACCCCCAAATCAGAGTCTTCCTTCAGGCCATGGGTTGGGGGCAGAGCAGGCCCCAAAATGGAATTAGGGAGCATGGGGTCCAGCGCAGGCTCTGCCACTAACCAGCTCCAAACACCAGTCTCTTTGGTCAAATGAGAGCAAGAATTTCTGCCTGACCTCCTCCTCTCTGAGATGCGGGAGCTTTAAACGGGAAGATTGTTTTGAAGGGAAGGGGCACATCCGATTCACCTCCGGGCTTTTTTTTTTTTAAACAGAACAGCTGTTAGGAAGGGACGAATACACTGGCGAGAAGCTCTGCTCTATTCAAAGGCACAGAACTGTAATGATCGTCAGGCAACCTACAGGCTAATTGTACCATGTTACCATGTCACACCGTGTAATAGCCACGGGCTATAGTAACCAACTGTGTAGCGGGCCTAACGCTGGGGTCAGTGCTACACCGTTCCAAGCTACAATTCCAACCTGCAATAACCAGAGACCCTAATAAGAGCTGGCTCCTTGTGCCAGGCCGTGTTCCTAGAGCACCTTATAGTGCTTTAGAAACAAATAGGCTACCGGGTAGGTGCTAATATAAAACCCCATATTAGAAGATAAGGAAGCAAAGCACAGAGATGTTAAATGACTTTCCCCAAAGCGTGCAAAGCAGGGATTGAAACTCGGGCAGCTTGGCTCCAGAGCCTTTTCCTTAACCACAGCGCCTTGCCTGGGGACAAGAGGTCAGTAGTCGCCTGGTCAGTGCATTAGGGCTGGTTAAATGCGAGTTAAGAAGGAGCTGCTGCTG
The DNA here is from genome assembly GCF_949987515.2 of Delphinus delphis. Taxonomy (NCBI): domain Eukaryota; kingdom Metazoa; phylum Chordata; class Mammalia; order Artiodactyla; family Delphinidae; genus Delphinus; species Delphinus delphis. The sequence continues at coordinate 9,740,618 of NC_082684.1, read as the reverse complement.
GACGGCACATGGAAGAGCTGTGAAATATACTACACAGCTCACCCGACCATTCTTCAGATACTGCCCAGAGCAAGCGCTCACATTTGGGCCAGGCCTGTGGCCCTACCAGCAAAGCCGAGTTTTGCCACCTGCCCCCCTCCCCCTGCCCCTGCAGCCCTTGGGACACAGTGCCAACCAGAACACGCCACTCAGCTCCACGACTGTTGTTGACGTGTCTGTCTTCCCATGAGACTGTTGCTCTCAAGGGCAGAGGCTGTGTCTCATCTGCTCTGTATACCCAGGCCTGGAGCACAGCCAGCCTGGAGGAGGATGGCGGTGTTGCTTACTAAGTGAGCACAACACTAATATTCTTGGAAAAGCAGGGCTGGCTCCCATGGGGCCAGGCCAGGGTAGGGAGTTCCTGAAACTGCCCACAGGTTTCAGACTGGCTCCAGATCTCAGGCTGCAGGGCTAGGCCTCAGGGGACACCCCCAGGAGCCAGTGAAAAGTACTGCGGAAACCTCCCTACATTTCCGCCTGTAACAATTGGACCAGGACTTCCCCAGCGGTCCAGTGGTTAAGACTCCATGCTTCCACTGCAGGGGCTCGGGTTTGATCCCTGGTCAGGGAACTAAGATCCCACATGCCGTGCAACTCGGACAAAAACAGACAAACAAACAACAACAAAAACAATTGGACCACCTCTCGGGAATCTTCTTATCTAGCTGTGCCATTTTACAGATGGGGAGACTGAGGCTTAGAGAAGGCGAGAGACCCACCCAAGATCTTGCAGCAGCTCAGTGGCAGAGCTATGGCCAGGACTCATCTTGGTATAAAAACATCTCTGCCTCTGAAGGAAAGCATTACATTTCTTCAAAATAACCCACGGATAAGAAACAATCAACTCTCATATTTATAGACAACTAATTTTCAACAAGCGTGCCAAGACAATTTAATGGGAAAAGAATAGTCTTTTTAACAAATGGTGCTGGGACAACTGGATATCCACGTGCAAAAGAATGAACTTGGACCACTACCCCACACTATATACAAAAATTAACTCAAAATAGATCAAAGGCCAAATTGTAAGAGCCAAAACTATAAAACTCATTGAAGAAAACGTAGGTGCAAATGTTCCTGACCTTGGATTAGGCACTGATTTCTTAGATGTGTCACCAAAAGCACAAGCAACAAAAGAAAAAAAAAAAGATAAACTGGACTTTATCAAAATTAAAAACTTTTGTGTTTCAAAGGACACCATCGAGAAAGTGAAACAACAAGCCACAGAATGGAAGAAAATTTTGCAAATCATTTACCCACTAAGGGACTTTTATCTAGAAAGACAAAAACCCAATTATAAAATTGGCAAAAGATCTGAATAGACATTTCTTCAAAGACGACGTACATACGAATAGCCAATAAGCACATGAAAAGACGCTCAACGTCATTAGCCATCAGGGAAATGCAAATTAAAACCAAAAGGAGATGCCACTTCCCATACATAAGGATGGCTATAATCAGAACAACAGACAATAACAAAGTATCGGTGAAGATGTGGAGAAAGGGGAACGCTCTTATGCTGCTGGTGAGAATATAAAAAGTATAGCCACTTTGAAAAGCAGCCTGGCAGTTCCTCAAATGATTAAACACAGAGTTACCACATGATCCAGCGATTCCACTCCTAGGTATATTCCAAGAGAAATGAAAACATATGTCCACACAAAAACTTATACACAAATGTTCATGAGAGCCGAAAAAGTGGAAACAACCCAAATGTCTGTCAACTTATGAACGGATAAGTAAAATATGTTACATCCATACCATGGACTATTACTCAGCAATAAAAAGGAATGAAGTAGTGATGCGGTTACAACATGTAAGAACCTTGAAAACATGATGCTAAGTGAAAGAAGCCAACCACAAAGGGCCACATATCGCATGGTTCCACTTACACGAAATGTGTAAAACAGGCAGGTCTGTAGAGACAGAAGGGAAATGGGTGGCGCCCAGGGCTGGGGTGGGTGCATGGGTGGACCGGGGATTGTGCAGGTTCGGGTGGGGTAGTAAAAATGCTCTAAAAATGACTGGGGTGATGTTTTTATAACTCTGTGAATATACAAAAAGGCAAGGAATTGTACACTTTAAATGCACCCATTTAAATGGTATACTGTGAATTATATCTCAATAAAACTTTTTCTGTAAAAGAAACAATCAAAATCTCCAAACTAAGAGGGCCCTTCAAACAGACCTAATTTAAGCACCCATTCCTGTGAGAAACAGACCCACCCCCGTGAGAAGTTACTCAATTCAATTGACAGCATTTGCTGAGTTAACACTAAAAATATTTTTTATACTTGAGAGGCAGGTCTTTTTTTTTTTTTTTAGACAAAATAATTTAAATGTTCTTAAATATTAAGAACATAAAATATCCAAAAACTATGACAATATTTCTGTTTTACATTATGGACAATTAGAGAGAGAGAGATCAGAGACATAGATTTATGTTAACATTAAGAGTGACAAAAAGAATTCAAGACACAAAAATGACAGGGGAGAGCCAGTGAGAGGCAGGTCTTAATACACATTCCCATTTTACAGACGAGGGCACTGAGATGGAGCAGTTTCGTGCTCTGCCCAAGGTCCCAGAGCTACTAGTTAGGAGATAAGGGTCAAATCCAAGACCAGTCGGCTTTAACATCCAGATGTACACAGCGGTGAGCCAGGCACAGGCCGCGGGTTATAAGCACGGTCTGCGTGACCGCAGACTCTGAGGCTCTTATATGCTCAAATGGAGCGGCACATGAGAAACTCTCGGAGCCTAGAGAGTGGAGCAATGATGCTGATTAGGGGATCCAGGGAGGGGTTCACAGACGAGGGGACACATTGACTGAGATGGAAGGATGAGCAGGGTCTGGATAAGATGACAAGTGGGAAAGGGTATAACAAGCTGTTGGACCAGCATAAGCAAAAGCTGGGAAAGTGCAACGCCAAGTTCAGGCGGCAGAGTGGGCTTGGGAATTGTTAAAGGAAGCTGTGACGGACAGGCAGGCAGGGGAGTGAGAGGGGTGCACTGACTTCCCTCTGTGGGCACTAGGGAACCAGTGAGGGTCTGTGAGCAAGGGAGTGGCGTGCTCTGATCAGTGACAGACCCACAGGCAGGGAGGGCAGCGCCTGACCAATTGTCTGGAAACAATGTTGCACTGAAAAGGGTCCAGGCAACCTGGAACCTTCAATCACCTGCTAGGAAATGCTTTGTAAAGTGCTGTTTGACCCCAAGGCATTCTTTTTATTGGAAACCTGCTCTTCCACAAAGAAACCAGAGTTCAAGTCCAAGGATCTTTTCTCCACTGCTGACTGAATGTGCAAATATCTGATCAGCTGTGGGGAGCGGCTGTCATTCCTCCCCACGGTGTCTGCCCTTGAAGCTAGTCCCCACGACCCCCTCCCAGCAAAGCCCCCAGCCTCGCACCCCAGCCTCGCACCCCAGCCAACACTGTTTGGTGGGTAACGAGTGTTCTGCCTGCTCCTACCCTGTCCCCACCCCAGGTCATCTGTGACCTTATGATTGCCCTGGGTGAGTGGCAAGGGCATCATGAGTCTTAACTTTCGTATGCCAAAGGAGGCCCCTGTGGGTTGGGGAAAATGTCACCCAAAGTTCCCATGTATGAGGTTACCTGCTGGGTGCCAGGTGCTGGGCAGGTGCGGTGCATCCATTACCACCAACCACCAAGGCAGGGGCGACCGCGTCACCTTACAGATGGGGAAACTGAGGCTCAGAAGGGCCAGCTCTCCTGCCCAGGTCAGACAGCTACTGAGGCGCAGTCAGGGGCAGGCCCGGGTCTGTTGGGCTCCAGCGCCCATGCCGTGCTGCAAGACGGCCAGCAAAAGGAGGAAGTGAGTCAGGAAGGCAGAAGAAGGAGGGTTCCTTTTTGAGTCAGAACAGGATGTCCCATCCCATAGCCGACTGATGCAGAGGCCGGTGGGGGGGGGGGGAGGTGAACCCCTGCAGGTCAGACTGACGAGGTGCCCAGGCCAAGTCCTCTGCAGGGAGCGCGCCTGAGATGGGGGACTAGCTGAGGGGCAAGCCCAGTTTGGGCGGGACTGCGATGGGCCCAGTGACGCCAGGCCTCTCAGTGTATGGCTCGACATGAATCAGGCCAGATGGGGCACCAACCAGGCTGTGGAGGCCCGACCTGGGTTTCCAGGAACTGACGGCCGAGAAAAATCCAGCTCACCCTCACTTCTCTCCCTCTGTGCCTCTCACTCCATCCAGCCGCCAGGCCAGGTGATGATGAAGGGCGTGCCCTCCAAGGACCCGTGTGAACAGGCAGAGAGAGGGGCCCATCTCATCTTCTAACCCAGAGCCACACCAGGCCCAACTTCCCTCTGTTCCAGAGCTTGGGAGACGCTTTATTCATTTAATGACAGATCTCGTTGCAACGCCTGCTCCGTACCAGATGCTATGGTTGGTGCTGAAGATCAGAGAGGTGAACAGGACCGACCAGATCCTGCACCCTTGGGTCACCTGACAGCCCAGGCTCCCTTCCTTCTGCTGGAAGGTAGACACAGTGTTCAGAGTCTTCTCAACACCCTCCCGCCCCCGCAGTCTCTACAATACGGCATTTCTTGACCTGAGACCTTCTGGTATCCACTAGCTCACCTCACAAGTGTTCCGTGGGTAGCACTCACTAAATTCACTTTTCAAAATGTGTCTGTGACGGCTTCCCTGGTGGCGCAGTGATTAAGAATCCGCCTGCCAATGCAAGGGACACTGGTTCGAGCCCTGGCCCAGGAAGATCCCACATGCCACAGAGCAATTAAGCCCGTGGGCCACAACTGCTGAGCCTGAGCTCTAGAGCACACGAGCCACAACTACTGAGTCCACGTGCCACAACTACTGAAGCCTGCGTGCCTAGAACCCGTGCTCCGCAACAAGAGAAGCCATGACAATCCGCACTGCAACGAAGAGTAGCCCCCGCTCACCGCGACTAGAGAAAGCCCGTGCACGGCAACAAAGACCCAACACAGCCTAAATAAATACATTTATTAAGAAAACACAAAATGTCTCTGTGGACCAGGGGTGTTAACCTGCCCCCCTCCCCGACAATGGGTGAGACCCCCTGGATTAGGCTATGAGGGCTCCCAGAGCCTCCTGACATCTTATGCAGCATCTTGTGTGTAGGCTTATTCTCCTGGCAAGGTCTGCAGGTCTCATCAGCTTCCCGAAGGCCCCCTGACTAGCGCTACACCAGACTCATGGTGTTAATTATCAACGTTTCTCCTTGTAAATGACCCAGAATATTCCCTGGGGTGGATGTCACAAACTCTCCTTAATCATTTCCATTTTGCTGGACAGTTATGTCACATTTTTGTTGTTTTTCTCAGTTCGGCTAGAACATTTGCAAACTTATGACTGAGTTAACATTTGAGCAAGATGTGTACCCCCCTGGCCACAAAGCAGAGTCCTAACCTACTCCAGTATTATCCCGCCCAAGAGGTCTTCTTCTGACCGGGAGAATTCATTTTTCTCTTCGGCATCAGCAGCTGGCCTTCTTTTCAGGGCTGTTTTCCACAAAGAAACAAAGTTTGTGGTCACATGGCTGAAGCTGCCTGGTGTGTAACAAGGAGGACCAGAGACTAACCAAATCTGGGTGATGTTGGGTGGTTAGGCTGGGCTGGGCAGGGTGGGGCTCACTCCCGGTGAGTCACTGCGCTGGACACCCTCCGCCCACCACACACACACACACACACACACACACACACACACACACACAGAGTCACGGTCACAAAGGCCTACCTCTTCCAGGACACTTCCTAACAGCTGCTAAGCATGTAGACTCCAGAGCCAACTGGCTGAGCAGATTTAGGCCTAACTTTGCTGCTGAAAAACAATGAGGCCTCAGTCAAGTGGATTCAACTCCTCTGACTTCACTTTCTCATCTGTAAAATGGAAGTAATAATAGTATGAACTTCTTATCACTGATCTGATTAAGTGAGTTATACTGGTAAACGGTGCTGGTAACCAGTAGGTGCTGTATAAATGTTTTAGATAAATATTGAGAAAAAAAAAGATGCTACTTAACTGTCCAGCAAAAAGAAAATGGTTAAGGAAAGTTGATGACATCCATCCCGTGGAATATCCTGGGCCATTTACACTGAGAAACGTGACGATTAACACCATGGAATAATGCTGTGTCTGAAGAGAAAAAAGAGCAGTTGCACACTATTTACAATAGCCAAGACATGGAAGCAACCTAGATGTCCATCGACAGATGCATGGATAAAGAAGATGTGGTACACACACACACACACACACACACACACACACACACACACACAGTGGAATACTACTCAGCCATAAAAAAGAATGAAATAATGCCATTTGCAGCAACATGGATGGACCCAGAGATTATCATACTAAGTGAAGTAAGTCAGACAGAGAAAGACAAATAGCATGTGATATCACTTACATGAGGACTCTAAAATATGACATAAATGAACTTACAAGACAGAAACAGACTCACAGACATAAAAAACAAACTTATGGTTACCAAAGAGGAAAGGGGGGAGAGGGATAAATTAGGAGTTTGGGATTAGCAGATACAAACTGCTATATATAAAATAGATAATCAACAAGGTCCTACTGTATAGCACAGGGAACTACTATTCACTATCGTGTAATAAACTATAATGGAAAAGAATATGAAAAAGCATAATGAATCACCTGGCTGTACACCTGAAACTAACACAACATTGTAAATCAACTACACTTCAATTAAAACTCTTTGCCCTCTAGACCAACGGTTGAAAAGTTTTTCTGGAATGGGTCCGACAGTAAATATTTTAGGCTTTGTAAGCCAGATGGTCTCTGTCACAACTATTCAAATCTGCAGCTGTAGCGTGAAAACAGCCATAGGCAGTATGTAAATGATGAGCATGGCGGTGTTCCAGTAAAACCTTGTTTACAAAATCATGTGGCATTTGGGCTGTGGGCTGCAGTTTGCCAACTCCTCTTGTGCAAATTATACAAAAACTGTGTGAGAAAAGATAAAGATTGAAAGGAACACAGGAAAAAGTAGAAGGTTCTCTTAGAGCACTGGAATCATAGGCACATTGCTTAAATGTCAATTTCTTTAAGGTGGTAGTAGTTTTTTAAAAAATTAAAGTACTTTAAGACTGCGTACATTCTAATAACAAGAGATTTCACAGTTCCATTCGACTTTTTAAAATAAGTTAGAATTAGGAAGCCCAGCTTTCACATTATGCTGTATAGAAAACGTAGTCCATGAAGTATGGCCAGCGTGGGACTGAATCTGGCTTCTTTATCTACTAGCTGTGTGACCCCAGGCAAGTTTATTAACCTCTCTGTTCCTCAGTTTCCTTGTTTGTAAAGTGAGGATACCAATGGCACCAGCAAGCATACAAAGGCCCGGCACTGGGCTTCCCTGGTGGCGCAATGGTTAAGAATCCGCCTGCCAATGCAGGGAACACGGGTTCGAGCCCTGGTCCGGGAAGATCCCACATGCTGCAGAGCAGCTAAGCCCGTGCGCCACAACTACTAAGCCCACGTGCCACAACTACTGCAGCCCACGAGCCTAGATCCCATACTCCACAACAAGAGAGAAGCCACCGCAACCAGAGAAAGCCTGCACACTGCAACGAAGACCCAACGCGGCCAAAAATAAATAAATAAATTTAAAACAAAACAAAAAAAACGAACAAAGGCTTGGCGCTGAGCCTGGGGTATAGTAGGCCCTCAATACAAAGACGTGCCTTTCAGACCTACAGGACCCACAGGACCCACACAGGCAGGATCTTGCTGACCCTGGGTCTGTGTCATCACCAGGATCAAAGCAGACTAGAAAACCCAGCACGCTTTACTGCTCACCTAAGAAAAATACCCTCCTATGGTTTTCAGGTTTGGTTTATAAAAGGATACAGAGCAACTTGAACCCCACTTTCATTTAATAAATGGCACCCCAGCTGTGAGAAGAACAGCCAGAAGAAGGCAGGGTTTGTTCCAAATGGGAGTTTTCGGAGCAAGGGAGTTCTCGGGGCTGCCCTGGCCGAACCCCTGGGGAGATCCACGTCCCCACAGGGGCTCAGGCCCAGCGTGCTTCTTCCTGGGGCCTGAGCCCCTGGGCCCTGAGTCTTGAGGAGGCAGAGGGAACAGAGTCCTCTCTTTTTGGCAGAAAGGGGCACTTAGGGTTCAGAGTCAAAGGCCCTTCTGACTTAATCCCTCCAAGGCTCCACAGCCCGTACCTGAGAAAGTCCACAACGTGTCCCAGGACAGTTGAGGTCCTTCTCCATCTATCTACGCAGCCTCACCTCCCACCGATTCCCACCTCCTCTTCCTGAACCAGAGCTCCCTGGGGCTCCCTGTACATAGCATGTGGCTTCCCCCCTCAGTGCTCTTCTTTGCCTGCCCACATTCATTCATCAGTTCTGGCACCACTGCCTCCAGGGAGCCCTCCAGGATTTTTCAGGGTGTACCGGGCTGGGAACTAACACTGTTAAGCATGTACCGGGTGGCAGTCCCCATGTTAGGTGTTTACACACAGCTTATTGAGGTCTCTCACCTCTTGTTAAGTAGGAATGATTGTCTTCTTTATATAAAGAAATCAAAGTGGTTCAGTGACCTGCCCAAGGTCATACAGAAGGTATCCTGCTGCCTTGTTCTCCCCAACAGCCCCTTAGCAGAGCCCAAGAGGTTTAAAACTGTCCGCACTCTGCTGGAGCTGCAAGGTGGTATCCACTGAGCTATCCAGAAGAGTTCATCCTCCTTATCTCGATGCCGTGCCTGATATCTGGAAGCCTCAGAGCACCACTAAGCCTTCCCCCAGGAGCCTTCACCTCCCAGGAGTCCAAGGTCAATCGGTAACAGGCTGTGCAGATTATAATTAGCACATGCCAGTTCCTTCCCGGGCTTCAAGACGCCAGTTTTACGATGTGTCTGTGTGAAGCCAAGGGCACCGGCCTTGGGGACTGATTAAGTCTTCAGTCCTTGCCCTCTGGGGTGGGGGGCAACATGAGGGGGTCACCAGCAGGGGTGAGTCACATCCTTGCAGACACAGAGGTGCCACCCAAGCCCCTTGGACCTCAGGACCAGGGGCTACCAGTACTCAGGCAGCAGGGAGATGCCACCTGGGGCTCTGGGGAGCAGCGTGTTTCCCAGGCATGGGGCACTTGGCCCTGCCAGACTCCACTCCTCCCTCCCGGAGGGGACTGTGTCCAGGGCTGAGCTCCCCGTCACTCCCAGCAGACAATAGCTTACTGTTGTGTGCAGCGCTTGGAAGCTGACCAAGCGCATCCCCCTCCTTATCCCCCTGATGGGAGGGAGTTTAATCCCTTTCCTCCTGGAGGAATCTGGGCTCCCCAACAATCCCTTAGCAGAGCCCATGGCCCTCCTGCTGCTGCCCAGCAAGGTCACCGCGCAGTTGGGGGAGAGAGGCGGTCAGCATGTGAGCCCCATTCTTTGCACTCCCGCCCTGGGGACCGGGGTCAGACACACGAGGCCTCCCACACCCGGCACAAACAGCACATGACCTCCTAAAATGTGTTTTTCCCCTCCTGTTGCACAATGCTAGCTTTAGTGGATTTTCTTGCAAGGACTGATGGCCTACAAGATTTGCATGAAAGGCAAGTGTCACCCTCCCCGAGCTGACCGCACTCAACAGTAGGGCCGCCACCACTCAGGGGAAGGTGTGTCCATTCTGCATGTACAGGAGGGGAGCCACACGTGCTGGGCCTGAATCACTTCCCCTCCACGGAACTGCAACCTCCAGCCTGGCAGCAACTGGCCAGGACATGTGACCTTCGGATACGGTCTGTTTACTTAATTGCTTGCTTGTGGAAGCTAGATGATTCTAGAACCTTCTAGAATATAAGTTCCATCAGAGCAAAAGTTTTGCCAGTCGTGTCCACTGCTCCCGTCCCTCTGCCTAGAATAGCGCCTGGCATGCGGTAGTCCCTCGGCAAGGAGTTGGTGAGTGAATGAATGAATCGCTGCTCTACAACAAAGCGCCACTCATTTGTTCAAGAAACCTTCACAGGTGCCAAGTGCAGCTGAGAAAATACGAAGCTGGGACCTTCCCTTGAGGAGCTCATCATGTCGGGGGTGGGAGGGGAAGACGAATGAGCAGAGAAGGCCAGTTAGAGAGTTAAGGTTCAGCTCAGAGCGGACACAGCGTGGTGAGAGACTGCCAAGGGAGGGAAGGGCATGCAGGACGGGGAACAGCATGTGCAAAGTAGCAAAGCACGAATTGGCATCTGAGTAATTTGTCCCCAGCATGGAGGAAATGAAGGCGGAGACCCTCAACCCTCATTCCTTCATCCTACAGCACTTACTACCTGCTCTGTGCTCAGGGACAGGCAGAGGCTGGCCCGAGGACAGGGTGGTTTCTGTCTTCACGCGCTCACAGACTCGGGGGACAGCAGAGCCAGTGATTCTGCGTGCACAGGGGCTCTGGGAGCTCAGAGGAGGGGCAATCAAGTCTGAGGGGGCACTGAGGCTCAGGGGGCAGTTGACCCCTCTTACACTGTCCATTGTGACCCAGACTGCCCAGCGCCACGGTCAGGATGGCAAGACTCTGACTAACTAGGGTGACCCAAGTGTCTTGGTTTGCCCAGGGCTTCCCCAGTTTTAGCTCCGAAAGTCCTGTGTCCCAGGAGACCCCTCAGTCTTGGGCAAACTGGGAACAGCTGGTCACACTTACTTCCACCTGCATGTCCCCTCCCAACACCCCTCCCGCCAACCTCTCAGCCACTCACAGGTGAGGGCTGGATTTTTAGCAGCCAGTGTCCAGGGCAGCTTTTCCCCGGGTAACCGAGTGGGAACAGAGGGCACAGCGATGGGTGAGTCTAATGCCTGTGTTCCTCGCTTCTCTGATTAAGTCTTCAGACAAGTGCAGGGGCACAGAAAACACTGGCTCGGCCGCCTTCCCAGGCTGCTGCAGGCTCTCTGGTCCCTTCACTGTTTCCCTTGTCTGAGTTTTGCCTCCCGAGGCCTCCCCTATCCAAGGTCAGGCTTCCTCCCCAGACTTCCTTTGTGTGTTCAGAGTGAGACCCATTGCAGGCGTCCAACACACACGTGCTGGGCTCAAGAAACAGGCAGCTAATGACGACTTTTCCATCTCCCTTATACAGAAGAGAAAACCAAGGCATAAAACTGGTCAGGAATCCACCTCTGCTATTTATTTCCCAAGATCCTGATGATTCCATTATTCAAAACCAGCTGACTTAAATCCCGCCTTCTAGAACCCTCCCTACTAGCCCTGCAGAGACACACACCGTAGACGTTCTCTCCCAGGAGGACTCAGAAAAACTTAAAATCTTGTCCAGATGCCTGTTTCCACGCTGGGGCTTCTAAACCAGAGCTCCATGCAGAGCAACAAAGTTCCCCCTAAAATATTCACAGAAACCCCTCAGCCTGGTGCCTCCCCAAACTGCTAGAGGGCTGTGAGGTCCCCCAAATGATGTTGGTCTCCCCAAGAACCTGAGGCACAGCATGCAGGAGTTATAAGAGCCTGGCTCTAGAGGAAAAGATCGTTAAATTAACCACCTCCACAAGTCCCTAGAGAAAGTAGATTTATTCTCCTGTCTGGCTGTCTGCAAGGGCATCACATAGAGAAAGCTAGGTCTTTCAAGTCACAGTCTTCAAGCTCTACCATTTTTTCCTAGCTTGTGTCCTTGGTCAAGCTCTGTAACTTCTCTGGGCCTCTTTCTCCATAAAGTGCTAAATAAGATCTACTGTGCAGGGTTGCTGGATAAAGGGATAAAGCATCCCTGTACTCTCGAACTCTATGGAAGTGAGAGGAAATAGCTGACCTTCGTGAAGGCTGTGCTATGTGCCAGAAGTGAACTGTCTGGCATTGATTTGATCGGTCCCACTATTACTGCCTCTACAGATGAAAGAACTGAGACTCAGAGAGGCTAAGCCATCTGCCCAAGGCTCCACAGCCAGCCCAGGACCAGTGTTCTCCCTCCGTCTTCACCACTAGACCTAATATTTGTTGATAAATGAACTAAGTACAGTAACTAATACTAGGTTCTACTTTAACTAACAGACATGAGACTCAGACCTGTTTCAGCGCCCTATTTGTAAGAACTGAAATGATTAGAACAGTGACTTACATCTTTAAGGTCCACCCTCCACTGCAGAGAAGGTTTCTAGAGCAGGGGACTGCTACACTGTGGCCCACTGCCTGTTTCTGTACAGCTCTCCAGCTGAGTGATGTTTTCATTTTTAAATGGTTGGAAAAAAATCAAAAGAAGAGTAATATTTCATGACAGGTGAAAATTACATGCAATGCAAATTCCAAGTAGTTTTATCGGAACACAGCCCGCCCATTCATTTCCAAAGTGTCTACGGCTGCTTTCTAGATACAATGGAAAAACTGAATAATTGCGATGGAGACCAAATGGTCCATGAAGCCAAAAATATTTACCATCTGTCCCTTTACAGAAAAAGTTTGCTGACCTCTGTTCTATCAGCTCAAGGGAAATACCTCACCCCAACCCTACCTATCAGCATAGCATTCTTCCAGGTCTGAGAATCCAGAAGACTCCTTACTACTCCTTTCAGGAAATATAATAGTAGGCAGTCCCTGATATCCAGAATGGGCTGATCAGGCAAAGTTTTCCAAATGCTGAGAGCCGTGTCTTCAGCAGTTTTCCCTCTGGAGCTCCCCTTACTTAGAGACACTCAGGTAGTGTTTGTCACTAAGGTGAGGTCTTCCCAGCACCGTCAGGGACATTGTTGGAGCCACCTACCCATGCCCTTCAAGACGGTACCGGAATCATACCTGGATCCTGGATTGGTTTCCACCCTCCCCAGGGGCTGCCATGGCCTGAATCCCTAGAAGACAGTTCAAAGACAACAGGAACCTCACAATCACTCTGAAAGAAGGCACACAGGCCAGCTCTCCAGTGATAATAGGTAGGGGCCCCGGCACACAAGCAGAAAAAGCCGGCTGGGGTCAGGCAGGGTCTGTTCACCTGAAATTCTCTTTCTGTTTCGCTTCGGGAGAGTTTAAAGGGCAGCTGTGGTGAGCACTCCTTGGCTCCATCAGGAAGCCAGGCTTTGAGGGGCCCTTGGAAGTCATCTAGTTCCATGTTTTTACACACTTTGGCCATTTGTGCATCATCACATCCATGATTTTTTTTTTTTTTTTGCGGTACGCGGGCCTCTCACTGCTGTGGCCTCTCCTGTTGCGGAGCACAGGCTCCGGACGCACAGGCTCAGCGGCCATGGCTCGCGGGCCCAGCCGCTCCACGGCATGTGGGATCCTCCCAGACCGGGGCACGAACCCGCGTCCCCTGCATCGGCAGGCGGACTCTCAACCACTGCGCCACCAGGGAAGCCCACATCCATGATCTGGGCCACATCTGGGGACACCTGCACTATTATTTTTTCTCGTTCGTTTGTAAGAAATTCAACCCGTTGAAACTTAAATTTATTTTAAGAGGAGACCTTTTATTTTTACCTTAAATAGAAAGCCAGGGTGAGGAGCGTTTGCCGTGTATAGAACATCAAAAGGAATAAATGCAATGACTATAAACGCCATTTATTTCTCTCTATCTGGTGGTCAGCACATAAAGAGAGATGGGCGTGTGTCAGAGAGGTGTCAGACCAGATTAGCTCCACACGGAGACGGTCTCTGCACAAAATCCTGTGCTTCGCAACCATCCCTGTGCACCGAGAACCACCTGGGGAGCTTTGACAAAATACAGATAAGCGGTCCCAGGTCCGGAGACTCACCCTTTAGCCGAAGGCGGCGCCCAGGTGATTATGAGAACACAGGATAATCAGAAGGATTAAAAAGAAAAAGTCCGGGCTTTCCTGGTGGCACAGTGGTTGAGAGTCCGCCTGCCGATGCAGGGTGATGCAGGGTACACAGATTCGTGCCCCGGTCCGGGAGGATCCCACATGCCCTGTAGCGGCTGGGCCTGTGAGCCATGGCCGCTGAGCCTGTGCATCCGGAGCCTGTGCTCCGCAACGGCAGAGGCCATAACAGTGAGAAGCCCGCGTACCGCAAAAAAAAAAAAAAGAAAAAGTCCAAAGGAAGATGGAGAGGAAGACAGAAGGGAGTTATGTCACCTGTGCTCTCACTTAGCGCACCGCAGTCATCCTGTCAGTTACTAGTAGCCGCCTGGTCCAAACTCAGAGCTCTGACCTAGTTTAAGCTCCCTGGCTGTATTGAAAAGGACCCCGAGGCCAGACTGGGAGTCAGACAATAGGGCCTGGAGTGGTGACATTGACTTTTTTCCCATAATTAATTCTATGAAAGAACAAAATTGCATTGGCCATTAGGGATGGCTGGGACCTTGGGAAGGAAACGAATGACTGAGGTATGCGGTCTGCACCCTGTATACCCCAATAAGAGTCCTCCAAAGGGGACAGGCTTAGGCTGGGTCGACTCCAGCCCATCACGCCCCCCCTGGACGGGCCTCGGCCAAGAACACCTGAGCCTGGGATGACTCACCAGCAGCTGTGCTGGACCCAACAAGTCCAGTGCTGGGGCTGAGGCAGGCGGAAGTGCCGAGCTCCCTTCCAAGTGACCCGAATTGTCACCAAAGTCACCTCCCAGCTAGGGAGCGCCTCGGGGGAACGGGGAGCGCTCGGGAAGGCTGGAGAAGGAAGAGACCGGAACTGGACCAAGCACCTGCTTGGAGCTGGGAATGACTCGTAAACCTGGGATCACATCTGCCCCTCACACCAGCTCTGCAGGGAAGGTGTGACCAGACCCCCTGAACCGGCGAGTTATCCAGGCCCGTAGAGCTTATGTGACTTGCCAAGACCCCACTGCAGGTGGCAGAATCAGGGTCTCAGCCCAGGTCTGTCTGACGTCACCATTCCAGGCTGCCGGCTCCACACCTCAGGCCCAGGAGCAGAGAAAAATCAGGCAAAGTAGAAGGTCTAACTGTCCTTTGCATAGGAAGACAGGTGACACCTTGCTCTGCGGGCTACACTAGCGTTTAACAATCCCTTAGCTCCAGGCGGGGTTTTGTGGCTTCCGATACCCGCTCACACATACCAAGCGTGGTGAAGAGTGTAGCACGTGTGCCCCGCAACTTTGCAGAGAAGGGAACTGAGGCCCAAAAGGACAAAATTAAAGGGTCCATCATGGGGCCTCTCCCAGCTGCCTGGGAGCTGAGCCATAGTCCCTGGGATGGGACAGTCTGTTTAAAGCCAGACTGCTCCCATCCAGGGCAGGGACATGTCCATCTCAGTCAGCGCATTGAAGGAATGCAGCTGCCCAAGGAGAGCAGCTTCCAGGGTGGAAGGGCCCAGCTCTCTGGCACAAACGTGTGCCTCTATGGCTCCCGAAGCAAAGTTGGCTCCAGCCAGGAGCCAATTCCAATAGGGGACAAATATAGGAACTTACGGAGACCTCTCCTCCCTTCCCCAAGGGAGTAAGCAGCAACGAGCAAAGACTTAAGCTTTCAGGTGGTTTTATCCAGAAGGAAATGGGGATGAGACACCACAAGATGGACTTTTGAAAAAATCCATTTTCTAAAATTATTTCTGAGCAAAGTTGAGTTTGAAATCAACAAACCGATAAACAGGCCAATTACGTAAACCAGGCTCGATGGCAGCCTGGCTCTGAGGAAAGGAATGTAACCTGGCAACCCCACTGGCTCACATCCAACCTACAACCACCGGCTTGTGGTCACCAAGTTAGGACAGCTGGCGAGCCAGCCGCAGGTGGAGTTCCTTGGGTCCGAGCTAGCAAATGGCGTGTGCAGGGCAGGATGCTCCAGGGTGGGCCCCAGCTCTGGGGAACCCGTGGCATTCCTGAACCCCTATGACACTAGCCACACAGAGAGGATTTCCTTTGAGGAATGGCCTGGCAGTGTGAGAGCCTTTGGGGATTGCAGAGAAAGAACTAGAAGCCTAGTGAGGAGGCCTGAGTCCTGGGTCTGACTCATCGCGTCCTGCCCAGTGCACTCCCAGCACGGAAAGGCCAGCGTAGACCTGCATGAGCTCTGGGATAAATTAGTCTGAGTTCAGTTCTTAACTTCACTGCGAGCTGGCTGAGGACAGGTGAGTTAACCTCGCTGTAAACAGGACTGTCAGAGCACACGTCGTGGAATCGTTGTGAAGGTAAAGAGAGAAACGCAGAGAAGCTTCAGTAAGGGCTGAACAGATGTTAACTGACATGACACACCAGGCAAGGGGGCTCACGGCATCCCATCCAGCCCATCAGCTTAGACATTTTCATTCATTCGTTGGTCCATTCATTCCTGCGTTCCGTAAATATGTGTTGAGCAGCTACTATGGCCAGGCTGCTCTGGGGACAGAAAAACAATCTCACCCTCCTGGAGTTTTCAGGTAGATGAGACAGAAGCTAAACTCGATTGTAAATAAATAACTAAGATAATTTCAGGTAGTGTTAAGTGCTAGAGAGACAATAAAACAGGGAGGTAAGGACATGGTAGAGAGGGGCAGGGGATGGGATGGGCATTACTGGTGGGCAGGATGACCCCCTGGAGGCTGTGACTGTGAGGTGAGATTTCCAAGAAAAGAAGGAGCAGCACGGAAAGGAAAGGCCCGGGGGAGGCACGCTTCACGCAGGGGTAGGAGTAAGAAGGAAGACCCGCCGAACACTGGGCGTGAACAGGAGAGAACAGACGGCAGGTCTGAGTCCCAGAGAGGCCGAGAGACGTGTCCAGAGTTCCAGGACCGGCCCCCGGAGAGTCCAGGAAAATGGACGGTTCTCCAAGGAGAAAGTCCCCTGAAGAGGGCCACAAAGGGAGAGAAGGCGTGTGACACCTTCTCTCCCCAGCCTCGGGTCACCTTTCTCCTCTGTGTCCTGGGAATTATTAGCGTGTGCCCTGACCGCTACACTCAGGGGTGATGTGAACATCAGCTCCCCTCAAGTTTGTAAGATCCTGTTTTAAACCGTAAAGCCTTTTCGCTAAATAATAATAATGAAAATAATAATAAGCTCTTTCTGGTTGGGATGTGAGAATAAATAATCCTCTATCCTTGCCCTCCAGGAGGTCATAATCTAGCAGGAAATCAACACGAAAACTGAAAGCTACCTATCACTTGCAAAGCGCAATGAGACCATGAAAACGGAATCACCAACCCTGACCAGGTAGTTGAGGAAGACTTCTAGGAGGAGGTGATGTCTAGCCAGGTGTTGGTGGGGAGGTAACAGCTGGGCAGAGGTAACCTCTGGAGCACAGTCTGGAGGTGGGAAACATGAGCCTCCTCCCAGGCTGGAGGCTTGGGACTTAATCCTTAGAGCAAGGGGGCGGGGGGCGGGGGGACATTGGAGGCAGATAAACAGGGAATCACCTGATTAAGTGACCTGACCCCTCCTGGGAGGGGCAGGGGGGCAGACTGCAGCGGCCAGACTGAAGGTCCCCAAATACCTACTGTGAGGCTGTGCTTCTTGGATGAGAGGAAACATTCAGACTTCAAGGCACCTTAGAGATCTCCTAATTCTAACCTCCCTTTTTAAAGGGCAGGAAACGGAGACCCGCCCAGGTGAAGGTCAAACAGGTCTGTGAATGAGGGCGCCTCCTAGCATCACAGAGAGGCCAGCTCTTTGCAACAGCGAGGAAAGAGTCTCCCCCAGTGAGTCAGCCCTGCTGCATTATTTCAGCAAATGTCACTTGGGAGGGGCTCAGCCCTTTCCAGATCTCAAATAAAACTCTTGACTTAGAGTTCAACCAGCGGCCACGGTGGGCTTCGGCATCTGAGGAGTGAAGGGTGTGCTCACACACAGCACACTTAAAACAGTCTCTCGTCTCTTTAGTACTCCCTTGGGGTGAAACTCCTGCCTCATCAATTACCTGTCATGTGATTTAGGGCAAGACGGTTAACCTCTCTGAATGTGTTTCCCCGACTGAAAACTGGGGATCACCACATCCATGGCACAAAATTGCTTTGATAACTTATAAATATATCCAGCATGCCCTGCGAAGAGTAGGAGGAACCCTAAGAGGGCTTCCAGGAGGAAAGGCACTGCTTGTATGTTTCTGTCCGCGTAAGTCCTGGAAGTGCTGTGGTCACCGCTTCTTGTAGCTCTCTTCTGACTTTTTAAAATTGAAACGATCGCATCAGTTTAATCTCAGGTATACCACCCATTTCCCTGCCTTGTAGTACTAGTAGGAGTAGCAGCACAGGTGTGGTGGGTGGTGTCCTGATGAGAGTCACATATGTGTAGCAGCACAGAGCGAACTGTCTTCTCTAACTACCTGCCTCACATTCCCTCGGCCGTAAAGCCAGCGGATGGGTCCAGGGGACCTGAGGTCCCTCCCAGCTCAAATACGTCAGGATTTTCTGATTTCAGAAGCATAAATCATGAGGCCAGGACTTAAAAAACCCTGTTGAATCATCTGAGATGGTGGAGTGTGAAAGTCACTCTCTTGTTATGACTTCAGAAGAGGGAGACCACTTCTACTCAATGAGGAACCATGTGTCTGTTATACAACACGATTTGTGTTGGTTCCATTTTTTAAACCCAGGAAGATTAACATTTGAACTTCTGGGAAGAGTGTGATTTTCTAAGACAGCTTTGTGAAAATGCTCTATATTACCTTCTAATTTTACCTGTATGTACGATTTGATATATAAACAATGGAATATATATTGTATTACATTATATATGTATTACATCTACATATTATATACATTGTATATGTTTATATGTTTCTTATTTGCAAGTGATGAAGCATAAAAATATTTTTAAATAATGCCCACGAGCCCACAGAAACTGGAGCCCACTGAGAATGGAGCAGGCTGACCCTGTACCCTCTCCCCCACCAAAGATGGCCACCTTGGTTTTGCATTATCATTCCCTTGCCTTTTTTTTTTTTTTAAACCTGCTTAACTTTATGAAACAGGATCTAGGTATAGAGGGGTGCATGAAACATACCTGTACTCACAAGTAATTACAAGGTGAATTCCCTCATAACCCCGCACCCCCCACCATGACCCTCTCAATCCCAGTCTCCTCTCCCCCCAGCCCAAGGTGACACTTGACTTTTATTTAAGGTAATCACCTTCCTGCTTTCTGCCACCATTTTACATCTCATGTATATATTACACGGGATGTATATATGTTAATCAACTCATGTCAGTGTGCTCGTGTTTTGACCTTTCGAATTTCCTGAGCAGCCTCTGCCTTTCCCCTGAGTCTTTCAAAGTATTCTGGGTATGCTAGGATTCCCTTTGCCAGATCTGCGGCCTAGAAATCCAGGCAAGAGGTGCAGGCCACGCTACATTGTTGCAGCGACATTAGGAGGATTAGTAACAATAAAACCACGATAGCGCCTCTTTCTGGTGTGTCCCCACTATGCTGGGCAGTCTGCTGAGTGTTGTCCCCAGTTTTCTCATTTATCCACCCAGCAACCCCACAGGAAGGTGTTGGGGCCTCTTAACTCTGGTTTTTTGTTTTATTTTTGCGGTACGCGGGCCTCTCACTGTTGTGGCCTCTCCCGTTGCGGAGCACAGGCTCCAGACGCGCAGGCTCAGCGGCCATGGCTCACGGGCCCAGCCGCTCTGCGGCATCTGTGATCTTTCCGGACCGGAGCACGAACCCGTGTCCCCTGCATCGGCAGCAGACTCTCAACCACTGTGCCACCAGGGAAGCCCTTAACTCTGTTTTGATGATGACAAAATCAAAGCTTCTGCTGCCAGGACCGCCCGTCCCCCCATCTCCTTCCTAGCTTCTCACTGCCAGGGAATTCATCCTTAAGTCTTGAAGCAAAGATTCCTTAGCCAGTGGGTAGGGGCCGAGAGGGTGGACAGACAGTTCCCCAACTTCCATCGGCTCCTCCCAGGTTCCTCTCTCTGTGATCCAGCTGGGCTACTGTTAGATATTACGGGGAAAAAAAAAAAAAAGTTTGGAATCCACTTCTTCCAGCAAATGCCAATGTCTTAATGTTGATTGGATCCTGCCTCATCAGTACTGTCCTCCTGATAATTGACGTATAACACTGTCCTTGTATTGTCTGAGACAGGCAGTGTGGTGGAGTGAAGAGCATCAAGTCAAAAGCCCTGATTTCAAGACCTGTGGTTGCCAGGGGGGAGGGGGCTAGGGAAAGGATGGAGTGGGGGCTGGGGTTAGGACATGTAAGCTATTATATATGGAATGGATAAACAGCAAGGTACTACTGTATAGCACAGAGAACTATATTCAGTATCCTATGATAAACCATAATGGAAAAGAATATAAAAAAAAAGAATATATATATAGGACTCCCCTGGTGGTTCAGTGGTTAAGAATCCACCTGTCAATGCAGGGGACACGGGTTCGAGCTCTGACCCGGGAAGATCCCACATGCCACAAAGCAACTAAGCCCGTGTGCCACAACTACTGAGCCTGTGCTCTAGAGACCGCGAGCCACAACTGCTGAGCCCTCGTGCCACAGCTACTAAAGCCCACGTGCCTAGAGCCCGTGCTCCGCAACAAGAAAAGCCACTGCAATGAGAAGACCGCGCACTGCAACGAAGAGTAGCCCCCGCTCACTGCAACTAGAGAAAGCCCGCGCGCAGCAACAAAGACCCAATGCAGCCAAAATTAAATAAATAAAAATTTTTAAAAAAGAGTACATATATATGTATAACTGAATCACTTTGCTGTACGGCAAAAATTAACACAACATTGTAAATCAACTATACTTCAGTTAAAAACAAGAAGAGGAAGAAGGGGAAGGAGGAAAGAAAAGGAATGAAAAAAAAAGCCCCGAGTTCAAATCCTGACTCCACCACTCCTGGCCTCTGAGTCTCTCTCCTCATTTGTCCCTGGGCCAGGAGTGGCAGCCTTGCCTGTGGTCAGAATCCTAGGAGGTGAGAGATAGGAAATGCTGCCTAAGAGCCCGGAGTCCCCTGGAGTCCCCTGCTGGTGCCTCTCAAATCTCTGCCTGGGTCAAGGACCAGCTTTCAGTGCCAGAAGAGCTCGGAGGGAGATGATCAAGGCCACCTGCCATTTGACAGACATGGGGACATCAAGACAGAGGGGGAGAGGGTGGAACTGAGGGGGAGGAAACTCAGGTGTCCTAACCAGACCCCATCACCCCAAAATGTGACACCTGCTCCCATGTGCTGAGGCTGACACCGCACGGAACACTGTTGAAGAGAAGTCCCATTTCATTCTCTCAGCGGGCGCTATGGTCATCCCTTCTCGTGGGGAAGCAAATTGAAGCTCTGAAAGGTGAAGTAACGTTTCCACGATCACCCAGCTGGGAAAAGGCTAAGGCAGGGCTGGAACAGCTAGTCTGACGTCCACCCTCATTTCTAACAGCGGAGCAATACGGGAGGCCCTACTGCCCACTGGGCACCCAGGGGCTCCAGGGCACTTTGGAGGTTGTGCTGGACCTGCCCGGTCTTGCCTCCCCAGAATGGAGGTCACCCTGCAGCTAAGCCACGTTCCCCCAACAGTCGCCGCCCCAGGTTTCTGCATCACAAGGCAGAGTGGCCACCCAGGCAAGGACAGGTCCCTGGCTGTGGGAAAACATGCAAAACACCCGGGCTAGAGGTTTGTTCCCGAGGAGACAGAAGGAACTCAAACTTCCCCTGAAGGGTGCCTGCGTGGGCTAGAGGCCAGCCTGCACCCTGGGGCAGAAACCTGAGCCCAGATTCCCACCGCTCCCCTCAGTGCCGCCAGCAAATCCTCGGGTCCCCTCCTCAGGAACCCCAGCAAGAGGAATGAGTTCCAGAAATAAGCCCTCGCAGCCCACACCCCCTCCAGCTGCCCTCCAAGGGGCCTCTCTGGCTGCAAATGATGCCCCAGGGCCAGCAGGCTTGGCACAGCTGTGGCCGGCTGCCTGAGGAATGCACAGACCCACACGTGTCAGAGAGCTCCGCTGGGGCATGGTTACAGGAAACAGGGCAAAACAGCCTGTTGGCACAGTGCACTCCCCCTCTGCCTCCCAGCTTCTGACCTCTGATAGCTGTTGGCTGTCCCGGCTGTGCAGGAGGCAGGGCTGGACCCTTCAAGAGACAAGTTCTGTTTTTGGCTGTGTGGCTCTGGGCAAATCACTCCCCCTCTCTGGACCAATCACTCCCCCTCTCTGGACCTGTTTCCTCTGGATGAAGGAGGCTGTCCTGTCAGGCTCAGAAGGGCAACGATTTTGTGACATGCTCCCTTTACTGGGAGGACAGTCACTTTTCCCCACTGTCTCCTCCTGCCCTCCTTCATGTGAAACGAGGCATGCCCCCCGCCCTCCACCCCGGGCACATCAGGCTCCCCCACTGGCAGCCCTTGGCTGTAAAAGGCCCCTCATTAGTGCCGGGAGGAACCAGGGAGAGGGTCCCAGGGCAGCCTTGGGCCAGAGCTTCAGGGCCAAAGTGATAAAACAATAACATTTATTATCACCCCACCGCAGCTGGAGTTCCCCGCCTTAGAGTTTTGAAGCGGAGGTCAGTGGGCTGCACTGGGCACTCACTGCTCCTGGGATGACCGACAGGCCACGTCCACCAGATCCACTGTTTGGAGTCAAGATCTGAAGATTCTAAGAAGAGTCAGCATCCCTTCGGGGCTCCTTAGGCCCTACAAGAGGTTTCTGCCCTCACTCTCCCCTTCTTTAGAGATGTGGGATGAGGCCCAGAGAGGCTGAGAAGCTTGCGCAAGGCTGCACAGCCGGGGGTTCTGAAGGAAACTGATCCTGCCTGCGGTGCGACTTCCTCTTCCTACCGTGGGCTCTGGGCTCTCTCAGGCACTACGGAGCGAGCTCGTGGTCGCCCGCAGCGGCTATTCCCGCCGGCGTTTACCGCCCGGTCCGGGGACACGCGGCGGCGCGAGCCCGCAGCGACAGGTCCGCTCGCCCCAAGCGGAGGCAGAGCGAAGATTGGAGGCGGCGCCCGGCCCTCCGGGGACGCGCTGCCCTGGACTTAAGGGCTTTTTCTTGGGGACCGAACCTCCAGGGTTGCGGAGCAGAAAGGCTAGGGGATTTCGCAGGCGGCAGGAAATGGTTGGGTTTAAACTAAAAATACCCGCCCGCCCGCAGCTGTCACGCCAGGGCCCCCGCCCCCGAGCCGGGCGCGCCTCCCCGGGTCCCCTTGACTTTCAGCGACCCGATCCCTGAGGGACGCGCCACGGCTGGGCCGGGGGGTTGAGGACCCGACCCTCTCGGTCCCCGTCCCGGCCTCCCGGTCCCGAGCCACTTACCCGGCCGGGAGCTTGCAGGAGCGCGGTGCCGCGGGCACTCCGGGCAGAACCGCCCTACCCCTCCCTGCGTCCGGAGAGGCTCCGGGCTGGGCGGGGCCGGGGCGGGACCCGGACACTCGCCCCCGCCCCGCCCAGTCCTCTGGGGACCCGCCAAGGGAGCCGCCCCCAGGCCCCGCCAAAGTGGCGGGACGAGAGAGGGACGCGCCGGGCTCCGCGTGCTCGGCGGAGGCCCCCGAGGCTCGGCCCCAGTCCGGCGGACGGAAGGAGCGCTGCCGTGGGGGGTCGCCACTCTCACCCCAGGCCCCGCGCCCGGGGCTGCCCTCTCCGGCTCGGGAGCCGCCCCGAGCCCCGCCCCGCGCCTGCCTCCGCCCGGGTCTCATCCTTGGGGGTGGCGCGGAGCTGCCGCGCCCCGGGGGAAAGTTCGATCTGCGGACTTCCTCTGTGCGTCAAGCCTTGGGGAGGAGGCTGGGGACCTGGGAGGTCTTGCCCTCTGGGAGCCGAGATGGGAGCAAAGGCAGGGGCACCCCTCCCGGAGGCGCGAAATCCGAGGAGGAAGTGACACTTATCAGCCAGCCTGACAGAGGGGGCGCCCCATCCGGCCCCTCCCACCCCACAGTCCCAGAAGCCACCGTGCGAGGGATCTTCGCGCCCCCGGCTCGGACGGGAGACCCCCAGGATGCCGAGGGGGGTGAGTCACGAGGAATGTGAATCCCACCCATAAACAACCTCCTATAAACCCGAGGCGCTAGAATGTGCCTCCCCTCGGTCTCCCCGCGCGACCCGCCCCCCAGCGGACACTTCCTCCCACGCGTTCGCAAACCCCTGATCCAGGGACTCCAAGTCTTTGGTTCCTTAGTGAGGCTGGCCAGCCCTCTATCAGTGTTTGTTGAATAAATCAGTGTAGAAATCAGCGTCCTAAGAGAAAGATTAAATTGTAAAGCAGGACCAGATAGTAATTGTGTGTGTGTGTGTGTGTGTGTGTGTGTGTGTGTGTTTTCCAAATGCAGGGCAACGTAGAAGGATGCCAAAGCTCAGCGTTAACGCTGGGAAGACCTAGCCTGAGCTGAATGCCTGAGTGTCAGCCACACTTCCTTAACTCAGAACCCATTCACTCAGTTATAATTATTCACAGGGTCAGAGGAGATAACACACAAAGGGCCTCTTTCATCCTTGCCCTTTGATTGTTCGAGGTGTCCAGTTATGTTTGTCATTATCATCCTGACTCCAGCTGATACGCTGCTGCAGGCTTTGGGGTTGCAGCAGTCTAGCTGAAGGTACAGACAGCGGTCAACAATTATTATAATACTGGGCATCTGGATAATGTGCTTTGCTTTTCCAAATGCGGTCATATGTATCTGCTCGTGAAATCTCTGCAAAGATCTCCCAGGTAATTAAGAAAAGTTTCCTGAGTTCTCTCATGACGGAAACAGGTCAGGTGATGTGCACGAGGATGAAGACGGATCCACCAACGCTCCTGAAAGGGTGAGGCCCTTCAAGTCAGTTTCCTGCAGTGAGAGACAGTTTGACGCAGTGGGGAGTCAAGAGCTCAGGCTCTGGTGCCAAACTGCCCAAGTTAACGACTTTCAGCTCATTACTCAACTTTAGCTTCCTCTTCTGTTAAATGGGTCTAATAGTAACAACCTCTCTTGAATGGTTTTGTGCCTGGTATTGTGAGCACCCAGCTCACGTGAACTGCTCTGGAGATAGTAGGATCACTGTGGTTCCTGGGAAACAGCTATTTAGTCTTTTTTTTTTTTTTTTTGCTGAGCCATGTGGCTTGTGGGATCTTAGTTCCCCAACCAGGGATTAAACCTGGGCCCCCAGCAGTGGAAGCTCAGAGTCCTAACCACTGGACCGCCAGGGAATTCCCTATTCAGTCTTTCATCAGACATTTCCTGAGCGCCTACTATGTGCTAGTCCCTGGGAATATGGAGAAGAATGAGTCATTCTTTCGGACGATCACCCGAAAGGAGGTCACAGGGCAGTGATTCTGTGTCCAAGGGGCTGTAGCCTGAACAGGGTAGTGTGGTACACAGATGGACTGTTCTTCTCACTACAGAGCACCTGTCAGAGCTGAGAGACCCAAATCCCAGGCCCAGCTCTGCTGCTTGACTGAGGGAACCTTAGCAAGCCGGGTAACCTCTTAGAACCTTGGTTTTCCCATCCGTTAAATGGCGATAGCAATAACATTTCATAGGTGAGAATACATGGGATAAAAATATTGTATAAACTGCAAAATACCATGCAGACGTTACTAGTTTTATTATTAGCTTGACCCTTACAGGGCCTAGTGCTTTCAGTATAGTCCTCCATTGCTTTCCTTAAGCCTGACATAAAAACAGGAGCTTCCTTTTTGTTCATTAGATGGCAGTCTTTCGTCTGTCTTTTCCCCCTCCAGTCCTACTGTGTGCTCGTAGGGTGAGCGGATGCACCAGCCTTGTTTGATAACCTCTCTGAGTCGGCTGCCTTCCCCACTGGCAGCTGCCACCCAGTAACTGAGTTGAGGCACCCCTGCCGGATGGCAGTCATCTCAAGCACTAAGTCCACGTGGAAGGGAAAAAAGTTGAATAAACAATGCGGGAGAATGGGGGAGTTTGCAAGTAGGAAGGCTATAAAAACTTCGTCTTCAGCATTACCCACTGCTACAGAAAGGAGTGGAAATGAAAGCTTATCTGGAAAGAACATTCTGGCAAAGGCAGGCGGGAGAGCCCCTCTGTCATCTCTGCAATTGAGCACAGGAAACCCCACCCAGCCTCCCTTTCAGACGTGGCCCAGAGAAGGAGCCACAAGGAGGCCCTAAAATGATGCCGTTTGGAAACTGACTCATTTGGCGATGGGGGTTGTTTGTGCAACGTTTGAAGAGTCTCCCCAAGAGTGAAATTTTTTGTTCTTTCTCCACGTCTCTTCCCTGTGGCCAGCATCTCTACCACCACTCACCTGGAAGCAGGGGCCAATTTAAAAGGCCTGGGGAGGTTATTCAGGTCTGTTTCACATTTGCCTTGGCTAGCTAGCCTCAACAGCAATCCTCAAGTCTTAGTTTGTGTGATTCTTAGTTGTTTGTGTGTTCAGTCTCTACAGAAAGATAACAAGGAACGCCGGAATGGCTCTTCTGACTAATTCAACCCCTCATGTGCGAATGGGTAAACTGAGGCAAGAGGGCAGGAAGGAAGGACCCTGCCCAGGGTCCAAGGGTGGTCATTGGTGTTCTGGAAATTTATGTTTCCATTTCTCCATCCCTAGCCTGGCTTCCCCCTTGGTGACGACTTACCTAGTGCTCTTGGCTAAGCATAGATGAAAAGCTTGCACTGGGGTAGCCATTTCTGTGACGCCTCATCAGAGATATCCCAATCTGGGCGTGGACAGCTGGTTCTCATCCTGGCTCTGCTCTCATTTGCTTCCTTCTTTGTTTCCTCCTTTGCCAATTCTCCTAGTGTTAGTCTGTCTTTTCCCCCTCCAGTCCTACTGTGTGCTCGTAGGGTGAGCGGATGCACCAGCCTGGTTTGTCAACCTCTCTGAGTCGGCTGCCTTCCCCACTGGCAGCTGCCACCCAGTAACTGAGTAGGGGCACCCCTGCCGGATGGCAGTCATCTCAAGCACTGAGCACGGTAACTGGAGTAATTCAGGCTATTCCGCTACATACACGAATTATGCTGCTGCTTTAAAAATTAATTTTATTTAAGTATAGTTGATTTACAACGTGTTAATTTCTGCTGTACAGCAAGGTGATTCAGTTATACATATATATACATTCTTTTTCATATTCTTTTCCATCATGGTTTATCACAGGATACTGAATATCGTTCCCTGTGCTATACAGTAGGACCTTGTTGTTTATCCATTCTATACATAGCAGTTTGCATCTGCTAATCCCAAACTCCCAATCCACCCCTCCCCCATCCCCCCTTGGCAACCACAAGTCTGTTCTTTATGCTTGTGGGTCTGTTTCTGTTTTTTTTTTTAAAATAAATTTATTTATTTTTGGCGGCGTTGGGTCTTTGTTGCTGCGCGCGGGCTTTCTCTAGTTGAGGCGAGCGGGGGCTACTCTTAGTTGTGCTGCGCGGGCTTCTCACTGCAGTGGCTTCTCTTGTTGCAGAGCTCGGGCTCTAGGCGCGCAGGCTTCAGTAGTTGTGGCACGTGGGCTCAGTAGTTGTGGCTCGCAGGCTCTAGAGCGCAGGTTCAGTAGTTGTGGCGCACGGGCTTACTTGCTCTGCGGCATGTGGGATCTTCCCGGACCAGGGCTTGAACCCGTGTCACCTGCATTGGCAGGCGGATTCTTAACCACTGCGCCACCAGGGAAGCCCCCTGTTTCTGTTTTGTAGATAAATTCATTTGTAGCATATTTTAGGTTCCACATATAAGTGATATCATATGGTATTTGTCTTTCTCTTTCTGAATTGTGCTGCTTTTATAAAATAAAAATATAACGTGCGTCAGAAGCACAGGACTGGATCCTGGGTTGACTGGGTTCTAGCCCTTGTTAATGCTGTTAATTAGCTGTGTAACTTTGGGTCACTTCTGAGTCTCTGACTCTGTGAAATGAGAGACCTGGAAAAGATCATCTCTAAGTTACTCCTCCCAATTTAAAAACCAATGTGAATCTTGATTGTACTGGATAATAATGTCATTTAGCATGACTGTTAAACACTACTATTATTATACTCCAAGGAATAAGTAATAACAGAAATAAAAATGTTAAGGTAAAGTCGCCATCTTTATTCCTAAAAAATAAAATCCTTCTGAAAGAGCCTTGCTATATTCCGCTCATCAGTGAGCAGGCCCATCTATTCTCTCTGCTTTTGCTTAAGGAACATCTTAAGTGGTTTTTAATTAATTAGATATTGTAGATTATAGAGGTAATTGTGGATTATTGTAATTGTGAGGTAATTGTAGATTATAAAGTTGTATTAAATTATACAGAGAGAGTCCCCTGTGCCTTTTACCTCGTTTACACCAATGGTAACATCTTGCAAAAGTAGCTGGTACAATATCGTAACTAGGATATTGACACTGATGCCATCAAGATACGGAGTATTTCCATCGCCACAGGGTCCCTCATGCGGCTCCCCCCTCCTGCCCTCATCCCCTCCTTAACCCCTGGCAACCGTTAACCTGTTCTCATTTCTACAATTCTGCCGTTTCAAGGATGTTATATAAATGGAATCATTTATAACCTTGGAATCATGTGTAACCTTTTGGGACTGGCTATTTTCACTCAGTGTAATTCACTGCTGATTCATCCAGGTTGTCACTGTATCAAGAGTTCATATCTCTTTATTGCTGAGTAGTATTCCATAGTATAGATGGATCATTGTTTGTCTAGCCATTTACCTGTGGAAGGACCTCAAGATTGCTTTCAGCTTGGGTTCTATTGTGAATAAAACAGCTATGAACATTTAGTACAGGTTTTTGGTTCAAGGTAAGTCATTACACTTAAGTTTTAACTGTTAGTTATAGTACCTGTATACAATACCACACCACCAGAATTTTTCCTGTTTATTTGTAGTGATGAACACACTCCAAGGATGTTGAAGTGTCTAGTAACTGCCCAGGACCAGGAAGTTGTGAGCTGTGGAAATTCAACAAAAGCAAACTACATGGTTCCTACCATCAGGAATTTACAATCTATTGGGGAAGCAACATTAAGACTGAAACATTTGAAATAACAAGACAGCGCTGCAGGTCATCGGATGCTAGACAGCACGGTACAGAATCGACTCTTAGTGGAATCCAGAAACGGGAGAGAGGAGTGAAGGCTCGAGTGTTTGGGGGAGGGCACTGTGGATAAGGTGAGACGTGAGCTACATCTTGAGTGATGGAGAATAATAATGATATTTACCATCTATTACGGGATTACTATGTGCCAAGCACTGTCCTCTGACTTTACTTATATTAACTCATTTAGTCCTCATCAAGGTAGCTACTATTATCTAATTTTACAAATGAGGGAACAGAGAGGGTAGTAACTTGCTCATCATCACACAGCTATCACATGACTGGCCTGGGGTACAAACCCAGGCACTCTGCCTTCAGCCTACACTCTTATTAATAATCACTGCCCCTTCCGTCTGCCTGGTAGCAATAGCGGAGGGCCATTTTCTGCTCATGATTAAATTCCAATCTGTGTCTTAGGTTATATTTTTACACAGAGCCACAATGAACCCCAAACATTACAGCTCTGGCTTCATTATTGTGATGCGTTCCTTATGGGTCAAGGTTACTGATGAGAAATTAAAAGTACTTTGCAAAGAACAGCACCAGCCTTAGTAACGGAAGAGAAAGTCTGCACATAATGAAGAGGACCAGCCTGGAGGTCTGCTGTGTGTGTGCGTGTGTGTGCGTGTGTATCAGGGAGTGTAAACAGCAGGGCTGAGCCCTCCAGTTACACTGATCACCTGCACATGCAGTGAGAAAAACATCAGAGCTTGTTTCATATGTACCATGAAACACGCAGGGCTGGCTGAGCTCATCTCGTGTGATGATTGTGGTTTTGAGTTCTCTGAACTGCTCTGTACCAGGGAAGTCACAGCCACGCTCAGCGATTTCCTTGGTGCTGAACACGGGAGATGTGTGATTACTCTTCTGTCACAGCCTTGACAGCTGCTCGGCTTTCCAGCTTCACTGTTTTGCCTTAAACAATGGCACGGGGCACACTAGGAACCCGGCTTATTTGTTTGTTTGATTTTGTTTTGAAACCTGAATGCAGCCGTGATAATGTCAGCGTTGCGAAGCCAGGGGTGGGTGGGGTGCGGGGGGGGGGGGAGAGGGGCATGGGGAGGGGGGAGGTGTCGCAGAGTGAAAAGCTCATTGGATGGAAATCTCCTGACGTGGTACCTCCGGGGCTAGGCATTCCCCAGCTGGCTGAGTGCAGGGCGGGTCATCACCCCTCCACATCTACAAAATGGGGCCAGTTCGTGCCCTGGGATCCCCGTAGGAGCTGTCATGAGGATCGCAGAGAATAAGGACCGTGAGAATGTGCTACAAACTTGAAGTTCTGTGCAAACGTGTGCTATCTTGGGAAATGAAACCCTCCAATGACTAGGCTTGCCAACCAAAGTTCATGGCAGACCAACTCAGGAAGAGGCTGTGGGTAAGGAAGACGTCTCCATTAAGGAAGAGAAATCTTTTCTTGTTTTTGCTCCCTGGAGACATGTTTTGGAAATCTGCTGAAATGTTCTCTCCTTGCTTTCGGCGGCCTTGGCTATTCTGAACGTGTGATAATATTAGAAGCTCAGTGTGATCGGCAGAGTGCCCAGGATGGGCAGCGGGGGCTCTGCGCCCAAGTTAGGGCAGGGCATTTGTGCCACTCCCATCACCATGCAATCGGCTGGGCTCTGCTCGGGGGAAACCCACACTTGGGGCATGGCTGGCCCCTCTACTGGACTGGCGAGGCTTGTGTCAAATAGATCCGCACACCTGTATGAAACCTGTTGCTCTCGATGACAATGCTTGGTGTTTCCCCAGCAGAGGCCATTTCACGGCAGGAGCTTCTTTCCAGCAAACCTTAGAATCTTGCTGCAAACTGGCCCCAGACACAGGCGGCACAAACGCTTTTCGAACTGACTGCCACAAGTCCTTGCACTGCAAGACCCTGGCACCTGGCCTGGAATCTTACAGAACTTTAATCCTCATTTTCTTCTTTGATGCTGTCGAGTTGGTGTGCAGAGAAAAACGGCAAGTGCCACCAAATGCACCTGCTGGCTCTTCAAATCGTGCTCAGCAGACAGAAGCAGCCCCCGTGAACAGGCAGGAGAGAGCAGCACGCACACCCTGTGTCCTTGGGTATTTCAAAGGTCCTTGCTGATGCTGCGCCAGCGGGATTAATTCACCTGCTTCAGCAATCAGGGCTGTTTCATCATCCCAGCTGAAATGTTTGTTTGTGTCACTGGCAAATCTGGGCAAAGGACTGGACCCTGTCCGCTCAGTTTACACTCTAAGATGGCCTGAAACACAGGTGCACGCCCACAGATAGCAGCCTGAAGACACTATATCCACTGGCCCAGCTCCTTCATGCTCCAGAGACTCGAGAGGTTCAGGGAGCTGCCCAAGGCTGGGGAACGCCCTCATTGCCCAGCCCACAGCCATGCTTCGCTTACCTCCACTGCCAAACCCAGGGGACACTTGGGTCCTTACCTGGCCTCTCTCGGCTTCTGACAGCCCTGACGGGGCTTCTCTCCTGCAAGTGCTTGCTCATTTCTCCTGCCTCCTTTCTCGTCTTCGGGCCTGTCCTTCCCTAACTGCACACATCCCCCAGCTTTCATCCCTGGTTTTTCCTTTTTCTTGCTCTCCCTGCCCAAATCTCTTTTACCATCAGGTCCAGACCTGCCCGGGCAATCATCTCCCCCAGTATTTCAGACATAACCTAATGATTTAGATAGATGCCCCTCAGATTCCTGGAAACTCAGAATGTTCAGAAGTAACCCATGACTCACCCCTTCAACCCTCCCTCCTCCTCCCCCGGTATTTCCCATACTCCTCAGCAGGCAGGAGCTCTAGCGGCTAAGCCAGAACCCGGGAGTAAGCCTGAGTCCTGCCCGCTTCTTCCCAGCCTCGTCCCCACATGCACCAGCCACCAGATGCTGTCAGTCCTCCCATCAAAGTGTGGAACGTGGCTTTTGCACTGCTGCCCTTCACCCCTAGCACACTAGCCAGAGCGTGGGAATCGTTCCATCTTACAGGGGTCTCCGGACTGGCCTCCCTCGGTCAGTCTGGGCCACCTGCAATTCACCAACATTCCTACCAGGCTCATCTCTCAAGAACTCTGCTGCTTACACTCTGTGATCTTCTCTCAACCCAAGGACAAAATCCTACTGCCTGGTGTGCCCCCAGAGCACGCCTGGGCCTTCATGCCTTTGCCCTGGCTGTTTCCTCTCCCTGGAATGTCCTTCTCTTTCTCTTCATTTTTTTTGTCCTTCCCTTTTAAATAGCAGCTCTTTACCTCTTCGTCAACAATCAGTTCAAACACCAGCCCCTCTACCGACTGGCTCTGACCCCTGAGGCCCTGACTGGCTGTGTTGGGGCCCACACCCTCAGCCCTCTCCAGTACTTAGTGACATTCTTGCATCTGTCCTCATCATAAGATGGTGAGGTCCCGGGCAGTGGGAGTGTCTTACTCCACTCCATGTCCTGCTTAGCACAAGCTCTACGGCCAAATGTTTCTCTCCCTCCTATGGCATCTGCGGTCAGTATTGTGAGTTTCACGCAGTTTGGGGTTTCTGAGATACTGTCCTGTATTGCTTACCATGTCACGTGTTCTCCATTCAGGAGTTATGCATTGAGCACATACTAAGTGCCAGGCGTAGTACTAAGGACCAGGGGTGAAAAAATGAGTTCTGTTGGACTAGAAGCTGATGGTCTAGTGGGCGGTAGGGCATAAAATTAAACTGTGATACACAGAAAACCCCTAAAGGGTTTCCGTCCCCAAAAGTAGTAAAATGGGGCTGAGTGGTAGGACGCACAGTGGTTATATTCTTTGATGACTGTGTATCCAGGGTTTGCAGAACTGCTTTATGCGCAGCTGTCTCCAGGCCTGATGGTAGCTGAGCTCTCAAGTCCTAACTGATTCATACAGTTTAGAAAAACCCAACTTTATGCCCATATTATTCAACACCTCACCACCTAATTAAATGTGTTAAGTATTTCTAAGTGCTCATCATGGACTAATATGAGACACATAACAGAAGTAGAATAGGGACTTCCCTGGTGGTCCAGTGGCTAAGACTCCGTGCGCCCAATGCAGGGGGCCCGGGTTTGATCCCTGGTCAGGAAACGAGATCCCACGTGCCGCAACGAAAGATCCTGTATGCCTCAGCGAAGATCCTGAGTGCTGCAACTAAGACCCGGCACAGCCAAATAAATAAAGACATAAAAATATATTTTAAAAAAAGTAGAAATAAAACTCTGTTTATCTGTCATAATGAGGGAAGAAAGTATTCCTCTGAAATTTATTTAACACAACCCCCTTAGGCCATGAGTCTGTATAATTTTTGTTGGCAATCTAATATATACTACGTTTCCTTGACTTCTTAACCAAAGCACATGAAATACCATTTCCTTTTCTGGATGATTTAGAATTACTACACAGGGCTCTAATGCTCAAGGAACTGTGACATGTGAGGGATGTTTCCCCTGCTTACACCAAACGCTTCCAGAATGTGACTTTTCAAAAAAAAAAAAAAGAGGAAAATCCCCAAATATCTGCTTCTCAATTTAAAAAAATCTCCTGTTAACCTGTTAGTCGTTGCTTCTTTCTGCTTTTAGTGCTAGCCTTTTAAATTTACTGCTCCTAATCTGCTGTGGCTGTAATATTAGAAAACTGAGAGAGTAAACCATTCCCTAAAGTTAGAACAGGACTTGGACGGGAACTGAGAGCCGATTCCTAGAAACCGGCTAGACACTGTGTGCACTGAACCGACAGCACTTACTGGCCCTTGCTGCCCCTGCTTCCTAAGTAAGACAGACTAGTGCCCCCTACCTGTCTCGTGGGGTAAGGCAGAGACTCATTATGAAATGCTCCAAGTTTCTCAAAATACAGAATGATTTTGAAAGATGATGGGTTATTTTTCAAGAAGGGATTAAAAAATCCCTTCAAGGGCTTCCCTGGTGGCGCAGTGGTTGAGTCCGCCTGCCGATGCAGGGGACGCGGGTTCGTGCCCCGGTCCGGGAAGATCCCACATGCCGCGGAGCGGCTAGGCCCGTGAGCCATGGCCACTGAGCCTGCGCGTCCGGAACCTGTGCTCCGCAACAGGAGAGGCCGCAACAGTGAGAGGCCCGCGTACCGCAAAAAAAAAAAAATTTAAAAAATCCCTTCAAGTAGGAGGGTATTATTGGCCCTGTTCCCCACCAGCCGGCAGTATGCATGAACCATCACAGAGCTGCAGCTCAGCAGTATGAAGAGATGAACCAATGGGAATAGCTCACCAGGTGGACTGACATGTGCTTAGTTACCCTAAGTGCAGGCCACTGGATGTCTGGAGAGGGGAGAAAGCCTGCAAGTATGTCACCTTCTCAAGGCTTTTGATACAAAATTTTCTTGGTGACTCAATTTTGCAAGTGCAGCCTATGCAAAATGCTCCTCCCTTCTTTTATTTATTTATTTATTTATTACAGGGTAACTGGTTTATAATACAGTCTTTTATTAAAACTCCAAAACTCTGGCTCACAGAAATTTGGTATCAATTAATTCTATCTCAGTAGAGTACACTTTCAAAAAGTGTAAAGTTTAGAATTAGCAAGTGGGATTTTTCTGGCCATAAGAGTAGGAAAAAATATTTTTTAAAATCCTCCAGTTTTTTTCCTGCAAAGGAAAATGAACAGTTAATGTCAGCCCATTTCCAACCCACTCCCCCAATCCGTGAAACTGGGGTCCTTTGCTAGCTACTTTGTTGAAGTAGGCTAGAGCAGTGGATTCCCATGACAGCAAGATTTAATTTTGAAGCCTGAAATTATGAAGGCTCAAAGGTTGAAGTGTGAAATGAAATTCTGACTCAACATAATGAATATTTATGGCCTTGGCAATACATCTTAGCCATCATTCAAAGGAAAACAATAAAATTTTCTCAGTGTTCGTCTGGCCGCAATCTCAGTGATTATCAGAGGAAGACACAGACTCCTGCCAACAGATAAATCTTCCTAGCAAGTGTGACACACAACAGTACTGGCTCCTTGCTTTCTGAATTCTGTGGTCTGGGCACCTTCTCAGAAGTCGCTGGAAATGTAATAACAGTTTGAATCATGGAATCTATCTGCTTGCAAAAAAAAAAAAAAGAAACATAACACAAAACATTAAAATCTTTCACTAAACAGACAGTTGAGGAAAATTCAACAATTCTTTTATCACCTTAAGTCTTAACATGTTTTATGATTACCACTTAATTCTTAATATTACCTGACAGGAGATATGATTTGGGCTCTTTCCCTCGAAATAAAGTTCTCAATAGAACAAAATCCAGCAGATGTCTGAGTTTAAAAGCCTATATATAGCCAGAGACTTCAGGCCTCACTGAGAAAAAGCAGCATGGGGACAAAAGAGAATGAAACTTCCAGAAGTGAAAAGCTATGGGTTATTTGTTTCCTTGGAGTTTTGCATTGAAATTGTTGTCAGTTTAGTTTCACAAAGCATAAAAATCACATCTGTATCCAATACATACATACCCTGGAGATAATTCAGGAATATTTAATTTTCTGTGGGACTTGCTGGCTTCGCTACGATTCCACAGTAAGATTTAAGAAGTGCTTGTGAAGGTAAAAAGAGGAACCCAAAGTGCTCAAGTCTGTCAAAAAGATGTTATTAACAATCTTTCTTTTTTTACTTCTGGTTCATTCTTTTTTTAAAAAAATAAATTTATTTATTTTTATTTTTGGCTGAGTTGGGTTTTTGTTGCTGTGCACGGGCTTCTCATCGCGGTGGCTTCTCTTGCTGTGGAGCACGGGCTCTAGGCGCGCGGGCTTCAGTAGTTGTGGCTTGTGGGCTCTAGAGTGCAGGCTCAGTAGTTGTGGTGCACGGGCTTAGTTGCTCCACAGTATGTGGGATCTTTTAGTGAAAAGAGAACTTAATTTAGGGACCAAAATGCCAGAGAACTATTATCCTAGGGCTAATGCAAGTTTCAAATGAATTCATGTACACAAAACCAGTTTGTTGTACTACACATGCATGCCAATATTTTGGGGGTAAATGTCTAGGAGCAGAGGAATAGAGTACAGAGTGATTCACTAAAACTCTGCAATCCTTAGATAAAGACATCTTGAAATAGGCATTACCTTTTGCAGATGTCACAAAGACATTTTTCACAAATCCAGGAAGGGGAAGATGTAAGGGGCAGAAAATTCCAAGGAAAATCCAAAAGAGCTCGTAAGTGATGCTTAGGACTGAAGCCAGGCCGCACACCTCTACAGTCCAAACCCCAGAACAGAATCAGGCTCTGCTGTGACATCCAGGCTTTTCATAAGTGCCTCTTCAGGAATCCATTTTCACCTGTATCTCCCACAGTGTGTTCTAGACTGAACTAAATTTACAGGATATCATTTCTCTTCATTTTACCCAGAGGAGGAGAGCAGGACCTTTGTGATAGAGTGGAAGGGGGCCCGAATGAGGTCTCCCTTCCTGCCTCTAGGCTGAGCCCACATGATGTGAGAACCTGCGATTAGCAAAACTGAGGCCACTCCCATGGCCAGAGAAGTATTCATAAACCCAGCTGTCTCGTCAGATAGAGGAAGTGAAGATCCCAAAGGCATTTCTTTTCTTTTCTTTTAATATTTATTTATTTGGTTACTCTGGGTCTTAGTTGTGGCAGGTGGGCTCCTTAGTTGCGGCATGCACATGGGATCTATTTCCCTGGCCAGGGATGGAACCTGGGTCCCCAGCATTGGGAGTGTGGAGTCTTAACCACTGCGCCCCCAGGAAGTCCCTGCAAAGGCATTTCTATCTTTGCATTACGGGTCAGCAAACATTTTCTCAGGGGGCTGGGCACTGCCTCAGTTTCTCACACATAACAATTACTTCTGAGGGAATCACGTTAATTCCAGGGTTGCAGTGATGCTCTAAAATTACTGAACAGCTAAGGGGCACCACAGAGAACGGTCTCAAGCTTCAGCTTGCGTCTGTGGAAATCTGGGTCTCGAATGCCATTTCAGCTCAGGAATGTTTGGTGGCTCAACCCGTTGTGCAACACCTGCAGCCACTTCTCTTAAAATGACGCTCGCAGAACGCTCTGGCCAGCTCAGACCTAGACGCTTCTGGGTCATGTGCCCTATGCACAACCACCACACCCTGTCAGAATGCAGCGTGACCTTTAGGACTGCAGTCAGGGTACGAAAACACTGACCTGCTAAGTGTTCAAGCAAAGTTTCATCTTAGGCTCAATAATCCTGACTCTTCATTTAGGGCTGATATATAGGAAGAAATGATCTCAAATTTATAAGGTTTTAATTATGGGTTCAACAGTGAATTTGCTTTTGGTGGAGTGGGGAGAAAGGAGAAATTTTACTATATATAGTAAAGGCTTATCTATAAATAAGCACAGGGAAGAAAAACACTTTTAGGATGCCTGAGTCAGCATGTTTACATGGTATGATTATTTAGTTTGGGGTCTAATTACACTTTGTGACCCCAAATCCTAGGATTCTCCTAAGTTTCCTGTAATTCCCACCCCTACCTCCCCATTAATGTCCACATGGGAGATCACAAACTGATAAAGATGGTGACTTCCATGTTCAAAACACCCAAATGGGGCTTCCCTGGTGGCGCAGTGGTTGAGTCCGCCTGCCGATGCAGGGGACACGGGTTCCTGCCCTGGTCTGGGAGGCTCCCACGTGCCGTGGAGCGGCTGGGCCCGTGAGCCATGGCCACTGAGCCTGCGTGTCCGGAGCCTGTGCTCCGCCAACGGGAGAGGCCACAACAGTGAGAAGCCCACGTACCGCAACAAACAAACAAACAAAAAAACACCCTAATGCATTTGAGCATAAATGCAGATTTCTTACAACTGTTTAAGAAGTGTATTTTTATCATACTTTCTCACTACAGAATTTCTAATGAGAAAGCTCGTAACTCAAATGCCACATCATATATAAGAAGTTGGTGCTTTGGAAGAAATATTTTGAACACTATTTTCTTCGATTCTTTAAGTCACTGATGTTTGGTGCTAATACTTGATGAGTGGTTTTAAGTCAAAGACAGAAAGCAGTCTGTTCAACACATACAACATTTTGCATTTTAGGTTGCTTTATTAGAAACTTAAATTTAGGTGCATTGTTTCAATTTCTTTGGTCTAGATACATGATCTTTTTTCCTGGCCTTGGTCGATACTATCAAAGCCATCCCACTTAGCTCCCTGAAAGAGCCCCGACTTGCTTTCCTTGCATTTCATGGATGTCCTTATCATACTCGACTGTACACAGCAACTCTATTATAAATTTGGAGAACACAGGCTTTGTATTCTTCCTGCTGAAGGACTACTCTTAACCTTTAATGACAGCTGTATTTTCTCAATTTAATAAAATGTCTGCCAACTGTACTGGCAAAGCCAGTATCACACACTAGATAAGTGACATGACACTCCCCATGACTAGCACTACGTCTCTGGATCCTCACATCGTAAGTTTGCAAATTCTTCTCCCTATTCCAGTTAACGCAAGAGCGGAATGAGACAGTTCAGAGTAGGCAATAAACAATTCAGGTTTTCTGGAGTGAACTGCCAATATTTATTAAAAAAAAAAAACTAAAACAAACTTACCAGAGCATAAATATGAGTAAAAGTTAGGTGACTTTGCAAATAATACAGCCCCTACTGTTAGGTGCACCAGATGCTGGACTTTTGAAACAACAGTTAAGCTTTGACATCACATCGCTTCCTGTATGTTACTGTCCTGTATATTTCTGTATGATGTTTGTTCCTCTGATTTACCTGGAATCAATGACTCTAGAGGGGAAAAAAAAGGATTCTTTAAGAAGCTGATCAATTTTGGGTCCCACATTAGAAAACTACCAAACATCAATAACAACCACGGGGATAAAACAAATACGTCACTGGGGAGCACTTCTGAGTAACATCTTGAGTTTATTTTCGTTTACTGGCCTCAAGTCTCCCGGTGAACAATTATTTGGAAGATTCACTTGCTGTCAGCACATGTACTAATTTTCTGATTTTTAAACCTGAGCACCTCCAAAGCAGAACCAGGTCACCTCCAGCCACAACTTTTTAAATACTTAGGGTTTAAAAACAAAGTAATTTGTAGCAGTACTTAGTGTCCAACAGAAACCACTCCATCTGTTAAACAACATCTGACTGCAAAAGCTTCTCTTACTGTCGGTTGATAGATAATGACATGGCACAGCCATTATCACCGTGGCAACAGTAATCGGAAACTATCAGAGGAAAATTGCACATGGCACTGCTGTCCCTTGAGCAGCCATGCCTCAGCTTCCTCTGGAGAATGCTTTCTCTGCAAGTCTGGTGTGCTCTAGGGTACCACC
Organism: Delphinus delphis; assembly: GCF_949987515.2. Classification (NCBI taxonomy): domain Eukaryota; kingdom Metazoa; phylum Chordata; class Mammalia; order Artiodactyla; family Delphinidae; genus Delphinus; species Delphinus delphis. Next base: position 9,701,546 of record NC_082684.1, on the reverse strand, counting down.
AACCCAGCACCGCTCCAAGACTACAGACCACGTGGCGAGTTCACTGAGCCCCGCTCTTCTGGGATCATTCTTTCCACCAATGTGAGCACCGCTAGGTTCCAAGCACTGTTCTGCGTACTGAGAATACAATAATGAATGAAGCTGACAGTCTGGGAGGGAAGTCAATAAACAAGTTAACAAATATATGTCAAGATGTACTAAGCACAATGGAGAACAGAGAAAGCAGTGGGTCTAGGGAGGCTTCCCTTCCCTCCTCTCTACCCTCACATTGATTTGTACCTGCTTCTCATTTCTCAAGCTCTGGGCACAGGTCCCGCGCCGGCACCGTGCCTTGCACGCAGCAGCTGCTCAGAAAACGTCTGTCGAATGAACCAATTCCTTTCTTAGTTCCCCATTCAACCTTTCCTGGGCCCAAGCCTAGGGGCTTAGGTCGGCTGGAAAGTCAGCGAAGCCCCGATCACACAGACGAGAGCTCTTTACAAACTTTAAAAATCAAAGTTGTTTTAGTGAAATAATCGCGCTGCAGAGGCGGGAACCACGGGAAGGGGTCTGGGCCTCTGCTCCCACGGGGGCAGCGGGACCACAGGAGGGCTGCGACACACGGCCCGGGCCCCGACGCCGTAGCCCCGGGCAGGCCTGGCCGCCAGAGCCCGGCGCAGTCCCTGCTCTCGCCGCGAACAGCCGCGGCCTTACTGAAGCTCCGGGAAGCTCACCTAAGCCGGGAATGGCGGATCCAAGCCTGCTCCAGCCCCCCCACCACCCGGAACGCCAGAACCAGCGGCCGGCCAACCGCGCTGCCGTAGCAACGCAACCTCCGCCCGCACCGGAACCGGAACCTTCATCTGGAAGTGACCCCTTCCCGGCGTTCCGCGGAACGACGAAACCCCGCCCAGCGCCTGTCCCAAGTCCTCCCGGAGCGTCCCAGCAGGCCCGTCTACCCTTCAGAGAGAAGCCGTCTTCCCTCTCGTTTCGCCTCCCCTTGCCTCGGAGCGTGACCCTGATGGACATCCACTCTCTCCAATCAACTGACAAAACGGTTTCCGGAGGCCAATGGTAAGGCGATAGAATGCGGCTCAGGCGTAAGGACCGCCTCCAACCTGTCGGGGCGGGACGAGTAACATGATTGGTGGAATCCAGCAATTGAGGGCCAGGGTTCTCCAATCACGGAGAGCTTTTCGTCGCCGGTCCAATGAGGGCCTCCGGGGGGCGGGCCGGGCCTCCGCGGGCCGGGCCCCGGGAAGGCTTCGGCTGGCTCGCCCAGGGCCTTGGCCGTCGAGAGCTCAGGTCAGCGTGCGGGGATGAGCGGGTCCCTGGGCCGGGCGGCTGCGGCTCTGCTCCGCTGGGGGCGCGGCGCGGGCGGCGGCCTGCGGGGCCCGGGCGTGCGGGCGTCGAGCTCGGGCGGCAGCGGCTCGTCGGAGCACCTGGACGCGCTGGTGAAGAAGAACAGGGTGGTGGTCTTCCTAAAGGGGACTCCGGAGCAGCCCCAGTGCGGCTTCAGCAACGCCGTGGTGCAGATCCTGCGGCTGCACGGCGTCCGCGACTACGCGGCCTACAACGTGCTGGACGACCCCCAGCTCAGGCAAGGTCAGAGCCGGCTGGGGGCGGAGCTGGGGGGCGACCGGCCGAGGCCACTCTGCGGGGTCGAGGGTCTGTCGGGCAAGGTCCGTCCGGGGGCTCGAGGGGAGTTCAGACACGAGCTTCCACACGGGTCTAGGGTGGGGGCCTGATCGACTTGAACTGGATCTCGAGGATCTGGGCCTCTGGGCTAACATGGGCAATGGAGTAAGTCCTAGCGGTTCCCCAGTCCTCACTCTGAGCTGAAAAAGGCATTTCGGGGCCAGTGCTCTTCGGCTGAATCCAAGGAGCGTGGTCAGCAGCCTGACTCCCTGCTCTGCAGGGCTGGGGAAGTGGGCGGAGAGGGATACAAGAAGAGCCATTAGAGGTAAGCACTTCGGGGACACTTTGAGGGGCTGCCCTGCCTCGTGGATAAGGAGAGGTGCTGTTGATGGCGGGGGGAGGGTCGAGGTTGCCCTTGTCTGAGGCTAGGGGCTCAGAGGCTGGCCTGTTGTGCCTCAAGGCTCGGGGTGACAGGGACCGTTCTCTGTTGCTGCTACAGGAGCGGTTGACACAGCTGTTGGACAGGTGTTAGTTGGGATCTGTGTGGGAGAAAAAGACATGAAATTTATTTTTAGATACTCAAGGATGGGGGAGATTTGTGGCGGCTAGGGATTGGAGAGGCTTGTGGGGAGAGGGACGAAGAATGACTCCTGGGCCCTAGCTCACTCAAACTTGGAGCTCCAGGAACCGGTCAGGGTCTGGGGCAGACACAGTAGTGTCTGTGACTTTTCAGTGGCCCAGAGGGGAGGATGGAGGGCCCTGACAGTTAACTAGCATCTTTTCTGATGAGCACCTTGCTGAGAACCTTACCTGCATTCTTCTATTTTATCTTAGTGTGGGAGGAGAGAGAGGCCAGAACACCTGGGTCTGCTCCTTGGCTGGGGTGGGTGGGGTTGTCGGAGGCATGGGGGGACCGTGCCTGTACCCCCTGAAGGGTGGCATTCCAGTTAGACTTTCAGTGACTGAGTTCTCCCCGAGTTTCCTGATGTTGTTTAGTGACAGTGTTCTAAAAAGTGTTTTAGGGCCTCAGGTTCTATGGTAGTCCACATTCAGAATTCTGTATTTTGCTCTTCTACATTTGAAGTTGTCAATCATAGTCATTCCAACAGAGATGGGACAGGCTGGCGTCAGGGAAAGGCTCTGGGTTAGACTCCTTTGGCCAATCAGCTGTGCAACCCGAGGCAAGTTTCATGACTGCATTTTCCTTTTCGGTAATATGAGGATAATGAAACCACACTTGGCAAAGGTTTTGTGAGGAAAAAAGGGAAAATAAAACTTTTAGAAAGTGCCTTGTCCTCTTATCTCGCACTCAGAAGGCATCCATTAAATGGTAACCATTTTATTACTAGCACTTTATGGTTTTAAAAGTATTTTTTCCCATGGAATCTGATCCTTATAGAACTCTCGGTTTTGGTGGATGGAAACAAGGAGTGAAGGCAGCTTAGAGTTACCAGGAGGCATATGTAATATTTCCGTGTGCTGTGCCCATGATCCTTCTCCCTTCCTGGAGTACTGGAATGCTACCAATTGCTGGCTTTTTTCACATACAGGGTGATCTGCAGTCTTCATGCAGCAGCAGTGGCGTCTCTGCCTAAAAGATAAGATAGGAGAAACTACTCTGTAATCTTTCTGCTGGGACCTTGCCTCAGGCCGCTTGCAAATTGCCACTGTGGTCCTTAGTAGAACGTTGTGTTGTTGATATCTTGCTTAGCTTAAAGTTTTGAGAGTCTTTGGTTTATGAATTTCTGTTCTCCTGTTTAATATAACCAGAGATGGTATAACTGAATCACTCTGCTGTACACCTGAAACATTGTACATCAACTATACTTGAATTAAAACATTTTTCTGAAATATAACCGGAGATGGGCTATGCTGGAATATGGCCAGTAAACTGAAAGTAACAGCAGGAATAAGAATGTTTGCCGAGAGCACTTATGTATCTGACTTCCAGTCTTCTGTTCTTAAGTGTTCAAACAGTAGCAACAGGAATTTAACCCTTAAATTCCTTGACCATTGAGCTTCATCAGACCATTCCTTTTAGTTAGTGAGTGTGTTGCATACATATTGAACATAACCCGTCTTTCGTTGCCTAGAAAAGTAAACCTTAGGGTAAGTATTAACCTCTAGACTAGGGCAGGGTGGTGTAAGCACGTTATTAGCGTGGGGAGTAGTTTCGCCAGGTTGAGGCTTTAAGACGTGAAGATTCTTCATCTTTTTGCTCTCCACACCTTCAGCTTTACCAGGAGAGACTGACAGCCTGTCTGATGCTTGCTTTTGCCAACTAAAGATATGTCTGTGAACTTTTCCCAGACCCAAGGTCACTTCTAGTAACAGGATAGGGGCTTCTGCAAAATTGGCCTTTCCTGTTTTCTTGTGCCAGAGAAGGCTGAGTTTTAGAAAGGACCCAAGTCGGAGGAAGACCCTCAGACACTGTCTCCTAGTTCTGGGCACTGGGTCCAGGGAGTGTGATGCACAGAGGTGTCAGCCTGAGGCCCGAGACTGAGGCAGCTTTGCGTTTTGGCCTTCCTCAAGGTTTGTTCCTTTCTAAAAATCTGGAGCACCCACAGGACGGCCACATAGGGTCACGGTGGATGGATGTCACCATATCCTGCTCTTGGTCTTAACAAAGACTAATCTTTACTTTCAGTTGCAAAAGTAACATGTGCTCATGGGAGAAATTTGGAAAACACTGAAAATCTAAATAAAATGAAAATCCCCTGTAATTCCGTATAAACCATTATTATTAACATTTGGATCTAGATTCTAAAAGTTTTTTTTTTTTCTTTTTTAACAGAGTTGAGATCACCCATGTCTATATATAGCATTTTGCCCTCCTGAGAGCAGGGAACGTGTCTTCTGCGACTCCCTGAGCACTGTGTGTGATGCTTATGCAAAGCGAGCTTTCAATGCGTGTTTCAATGAATAAATAAATGCTTCTTTTATTTATCATTTTATCATAAACTCTCTTTCCTGCTCTTAAAAACATTATAGACACTCGAATTTCTGCCTACTCAGATCACCACTGTATTCCTCGAATCGGGACCGGCGTCTGTTGAATGAATACCCATCGTCCTATTGTTGAATGGTTATTAAGTATTTGAAAATATGCCCAGCCTTTCCAGTATCAAGGAATTTCAGGCAGTAGTAGAGCTATGACGTTGGTAAGCATTAAAAAGCAGATAACAAGTGTGCACGGGTGTCTGGTGGGCAGGTTGTATGCTGCAGATGGGGGTATAAAGTGGCACCCGCACTTGGAAGGAATGACTGTCAGTACCCAGTCAAGTTGAAGGTGAACAGAGCTGAACACCCAGCTCTTTCACTCCCGGCTATTTAGGCTCCATCAGGGATCGACAAGCTTCCTTGTAAAGGGCCAGAGAGTAAATGGTTTAGGCTTTGGGGGCCTGGTGGTCTCTGTTACACCTATTCAGCTCTGCTGTTACAGTGTACAGCAGTCAGGGACAACACATAGACGGATGAGCGGGGCGAAGTTCCAATAACACTTTATTTACAAAAGGATGTGGACCGGCTTTGGCCCGAAGGCTGTAGTTTGCCACCCCTTTGTCTAGAGAGACTGTCCCCTGCATGTGAGCTAGGAGATGCACGTAAGGGTGAGTGCTGCAGTGTTCCTTGTGATAATGAAAAGTGGGCAAGAACAGATCTTGGTCTGTTAGCAGCAGACTGAAGAAACCAACTGTAGCTTAGTCACGATGGAAAACTAAATTGTGGTTAAAATGAATTAGATCTAGGGACTTCCCTGGTGGCGCAGTGGTTAAGAATCCACCTGCCAATGCAGGGGACACAGGTTCAATCCCTGGTCTGGGAAGATCCCACATGCTGCGGAGCAACTAGGCCCATGCACCACAACTGCTGACCCTGTGCTCTAGATCCCGCGAGTCACAACTACTGAAGCCCGCGTGCCGCAACTACTGAGCCTGTGCACCGCAACTGCTGAAGCCCGCGCGCCTAGAGCCCATGCTTGGCAACAAGAGAAGCCACTGCAATGAGAAGCCCGCGCACTGCAACGAAGAGTAGCCCCCGCTCTCCACAACTAGAGAAAGCCGCACAAAAACAAAGACCCAACGCAGCCAAAAATTAAAAAAAAATGTATTCTCAAAAAAGGCGATGCTTAGTCAAAAAGCAAGTTACAAAAAGGTAATTGTGGCTTAACGTCGTTTGTGTCTATAAATGTTAAAGATGTGGAACAGTCCCATGGATTGCAGATCCATGTGTCGTGCAGGTGGGGCTCACAGTGGGGCAGGAGTGACAGATGCCAGCCTCCGGCCAGAGACCACCTCTGGTGGTCAAGAACCTGGCCTTTGGACTCCTGGACACCTGGACTCAAATCCTGTCTCTACCGTATGTCAGCACTGTGACGCTGGTTAAGTTATTTAACCTCTCTGAGCCTTCATTTCTTCATCTGTAAAATAGGGATAATTATACATAACTTGTAGGAATTTTGTAAAGATGAAATGAGATTAGATATGTGAAAAACTTAGAGTATGAAACTCAGGAACCCTTAGCTCAGTAAATGGTATTTTTATTATTGCATTGCATGCTTCACTGGTATGCATTCTTTCCTGCATTCTTTCCCTCTGTTTACTTGCGTACATTGTCAGGAGAGCATTTCTGTGGAGGGTGGGGTAGAGGACACTGACGTGGAGAGAGTAGCCACAGTGCACCTGGCGCTGTGGGAGCTTAATTCATTTCACCAATTATATCTTATTTAATCTTCATAACAAATATGTGAGGCATAGAGTTATTCCCATTTTACAGAAAAGGAAACAGGTTGAGAGATGAGCAGATTTATCTGAGACTGTATTTACAGGCCAGCCAGCCACAGTCTGCTGACCCCAAACCAACGCCTCGACCCTCTCAGCACCGTGGTTTACTTTTTGTCAGGCAGTGCTAACATCATTCTCTTAAGTTAAGGACGATGGAGAAATACGTGATTCCAGGAGGAGGTGACATGACTTGCCCGAGGAACAGAGCCTCGTTAAGCGGCAGAGTTGGCATCAACCTGCGTCAGACTCTGAAGCTCGTGTACTGCAAATCTACCGGAAAAAAAGAAAACTATAATCGTGGTGCTCTTACGATTATTGTCCAAACCAGGAATGGGGTCCAATGTTCTGAAATGTCATGAATTTTGAAAAGTACCTTTTGAAAGTTCTGGAAGGGAATTTTCCAGAACATTTTCTCCCCTCTCACTTGATACTTCAGAACATGGCATTTTTTTGGTGGGGCAGTAGGTGTATGTAGAACAGATTTTGTAAGACAGCCTCCTAACTCCCAGTCCTAGTGCTACCTGTTATATAACTTGGCAGTCACCATTTTCTGTCCCCAACTGAATCACAGTTTGTCATCTATAAAATATGGTTATCATTAAAATCCATTCTTGGGTATGCTCTTCTAATTTTCAAGAGTTGCTCTCTGATTCTGAGTTACTCCATGTGATACAAGAATTACCACTGTATATTGCAGTTACTGAAAATTTAAAGGGTGAGAAAAATTAGCCATGTTTAAACAATTAATTGTGAATTGACAGAATTTGTTTTAGTTTTCAATTTATGAATGTAGTCTTACTGGAAGTTTCTCACTTCACTCTGTAGGAAGCAATTTGGGTATTTCCTTAAATATTTAAACTTGTAATCGGACTTTTTAAACATGGAAAATGGCATTGTTTTTAGGAGAGATGCCAGAGCCTTGCTTTGACAACAGCCGCCTGTAACACTTGATAATCTAAAAATTAAAGAAGTAGTTAAGTTTAATGTTGATAAACTATCAGCTGGTAGGCACCTTGGATGCTGTCACGATGCCGTGTGTTCTGAGGTGGGTTCTTCTGAGTTCTTGAAGTTATTAGGACAGTCACAGGCCAAGGGGTTTGGAAGGAGTTAGCCTCCCTTGCATGTGACTGTATGTTGGATGTTCAGGATGGTGGAAAGCCCACTTATTTTTGGTAGTTTCGGTGGTTAGGATGGATTTCCTTCCTTCCCTTATAGTTGAGGTGTATGGTCTGCAACAATGTCATGTTTAGTTGTTGCCTAACGCTTTGGTTGAGTGTAGTACCATAAAAACGATAGATGAAAGCAAGTCATTCTTTTACTCAACAAAGATTTTATTTTAAAAAATTGTACTTTTTAGGATTAAACGTGGTTTTGGGTGGCCCTCAGATGGCAAATTTGTTTTCACCTTTGGTTCGTTTCAAAAATTGTAGGCACTCGCCAAAAGAATCAGTAGATATTCATTGCCATGAAAAGCTTAATGCAGTGTATTATTAATTGGAAAAAAACCCAGATATAATATTGTGCAGATAAATGGTTCATGTACATAAATGTAACAGATATTTAAGAAAGTTTAGAAGTAAAACGTTCATATTCTGAACGTTTCTTAATCTCCCCCCATCATAAAGTAAAAAAAGATGTGTTATTGGAAATGTAAAGTTAAGTTCTGATAGACTCTCTGTGTTTGAGGGTAGAGTTTAAAAAAAAAAAAATCCAGAACAAAGAGCTTACATGCTAAGTAATTGTTTATGTAGCACCAAACATCAGAGTGATGAAAAACTTGAATTCAAAAAAAACCAAAAAACAAAAAACTTGAATTCATCAGGGTATTCAAGTATAAAGGCATTCTGATGGTTAATGGAATTTGCCCTTTATTGGTAACCTCCAAACCTCTAGCTGATTTTTTTTTTAAACAGAAACCCAGAGTGGCTTAGAAGTGAGCTTTTCAGGGCCTATAACGTTGTAACCATTTCTCTCTCCATGAAGTCTGTCTGCAGAAGAAAGATAAAGCTCTCTACTGGGGGCCCTCTAGCGCTGTCGCTGTCGGTTAGAGCGAAGTTGCTGTTTTTTAGAAAGCAGTGACTTTTAAAAGAGAAAAACACATGGTATCTTGGGAAGGTTATTTGTAATATAACTCATATTGGTAATCTTATTTGGTAAAACTCATCTGATAATAAATGCTAGGGCATCAAGAAAAAGGTTTTGTATTTTTAGTTTGTTTACACAAAAACCACCACTTGACCGATTTCTAAAATTTGTGTAATACTGTCTTTTGCCTGAAGACTTTGTTGACTTTTCTGTTTCATTTATTTGTACATTTAAAAAAGTATACTTCATCTCGACCTCTGAGTAGAAAAGGAAGTAAAAGGTAAGGAGGAATTTAGAAAAGAGTGAGTGATCTTTTCTGCCTTAAGATTGAAGCCACATTTCCTTCCTAGCCATCATCCTCGTGGCGCAGCACTGCACAGAGTCATCCCATGGCTGCACTGTCCCTGAACATGCTTCATCTCGGTGTGTCCTCAAAGCCGTTGTCTCTTAGGGCAGGGAGTGGGTCCCACCCCGTGGCCCTGTGCCCGGCCCAGGACGTGGACCTTCATGAGCTTTGGGCCTTTCCTTCATTTCACTCAGTCCCTGCGAGTTCTGTGCTGAGTCAGATCAGCTGTCCCATGGAGAGCTCATCTGAGGGGCTGAATAGGACGAGGGCCACAGTCTAGCCACAGGAGAGGGATTTTTCTTTGGGTTAAAGAATTATTAAAGATCAAAGCCAATGACTCAGTGTCTGTAAATTCACCAGCTGAGACAGGCACGGGAAACATTAGGTGGGGGCTGCCCAGTGTGCCAGTGAGTTACCATGACGGATCCACGTTCAGTAGTCCATTTGGGAATGGAGTGGCATTTCTTCCGTTTGTTTGTTTTGCTGAAAACGTGGCCCGCAGAAGCATGGGGAATATAGCCTTCTGTATCTTGTGTCACTTGCATTAACCAGTCAAGTTCTCTGCCATTAATCCAGGGTTGATTGTGTGTCAGGTAGTTTATGAGAGCCTTACTTAACCTGATTCTCATAAAAACTTTGTGAGATAAGGGTGGAAACAGGATGGAGGCCTCGCTGTTTATAATTGGAAGAGTCAGCGGTCCATTCAACTCAAAAGCTTATGCTCTTTGTAGCAAATACACGGTCCCCCAGGGACGGGGAGCCAGGAAGGGTTACGGGGTGTCCCTAGGAGCAGGGAAACGTATTTTGCCGTACAAGTATTTGACCACTGAAATGACGGTTAAATGTTCTTTCCCCGTAGGCATTAAAGACTATTCCAACTGGCCCACCATCCCACAAGTGTACCTCAACGGCGAGTTCGTGGGGGGCTGTGACATTCTTCTGCAGATGCACCAGAATGGGGACCTGGTGGAAGAACTGAAAAAGCTGGGGATCCGCTCCGCCCTCTTAGATGAAAAGAAAGATCAAGACTCAAAGTGAGGGTGGCCCACGCGAGGAAGCCGCTGGGGTCAGAATCTCACTGCCAGAAAAGCCTTCCTGATTCTGGGTTTTGCTCCTCAGATGACTGTTTGCACTGATTCCTCCAGTTTGCAAACAGCCTGGTGATTTTAGCATGTCTGGTGTTTGAGCAAGGAATATCCTATCGTGAACGTAATTGTAACCACTGCACTGTCATAATCAATGTTGTACGACGAGATTGCTGTACACACGATTCCTTCTTATGTTGTCCTTTGCTCTTTGCTTGATTCAGGAGTAAACCTAGGAGCTTTTGAATCATCATTATTATTCATGAGTCCTCTGCAAATATGTCAGTCTGCAAAGATCATATACCCCCCATCCCTAATTTTTTGTAACTTGTTCTGTTAAGAAAAACGATGGACAAGGAAGAAAATAAGATAACCGGGGTGTTGTTTTTTAAAATAAACTGCCAACCCAGGGATACCACGTATGAGTTGTTAATCTGAATAGCAATAAGTATTTGTCTTCGTCCGTTTGGGATGCTATAACAAAATACCGCAGACTGAATGACTTATAAACAACAGGTACTGATTCTCACAGTTCTGGAAGGTGGAAGTCCAAGATCAAGGCTGTAGCACATCAGGTGTATGGTGAGGGCCTGCTCCTGCTTCACAGGCAGCTGTGTTCCCACTGTGTTCTCACAGAAACTCTTTGGAGTCCCTTTTATAAGGGCACTAATCTCATTTATGAGGGCTCCACCCTCATGACCTAATCACCTCCCAAAGGCCCCACCTCCTAAAATCATCCCTTTGGAGGTTATATGTCAGCATAGGAATTTTGAGGGGACACAGACATTCAGTCAATAAGGACTTTTAGCACCTCTGACCTTTTGATTTTAGGAATTAAGAGTGATTCTCATTCATACTCTTCTGTTAAATTTGCCACAAAAATTGCCATCCAGCTGTACTCTAATTTTCCGAAGGGAAGTAAGTGTTGTGAACGCTGAGAGGTGTTGATGATCCAGTTGGAGGCTTGGGCGGACTGGTGAGAAGTGAGGTGGGGAGGCTGGAGGGGGGCACCCCGCTCGCCCTTCTCTGAAGACCTGTGCTTGGCCACCTGCGCTGCACTTGGACAGGGAGCAGCATTAGCAGCCGTCCAAAGAATGGGATCTCATGAGTCTTTTATTCCTTAAAAATGGGGCCTTTGGGCTTCCCTGGTGGCGCAGTGGTTAAGAATCCGCCTGCCAATTCAGGGGACATGGGTTCGAGCCCTGGTCTGGGAGGATCCCACATGCCGCGGAGCAACTAAGCCCGTGTGCCACAACTACTGAGCCTGCGCTCCGGAGCCCGTGAGCCACAACTACTGAAGCCCACGCGCCTAGAGCCTGTGCTCCGCAACAAGAGAAGCCACCGCAATGAGAAGCCCGAACACCACAACAAAGAGTAGCCCTGCTTGCCGCAACCAGAGAAAAGGCAGCACGCGGCAATGAAGACCCAATGCAGCCAAAAAAAGTAAATAAAATAAATAAATTTAAAAAAAGAATAGATACCTAAAATTAAAAAAAAATGGGGCCTTTATAAAAAAGGACATAACTGTAATCATAGCCAAGATCTTCCAGTACGTGGTGTCTTTTACCAAGACTGTGCTTCTCCACCTAGGCTGGAGGTGGAGCTAGAGGTAAGCTTGACAGCAAGCGACTCGTGGGAAGAAAGCCCATCCTGTCACCGTGTGCCTTTGGGTCCCCAGAAGCCTTCATTCATCTCCAAGGGCTTAAACAGAGCATTTATTTAGAAGCACATCTTTACAGTGGCAGAGGTAAGAAGAAGATGCATTTTTTTAAAAATTATTTATTTATGTTTGGCTGTGTTGGGTCTTCGTCGCTTTCTCTAGTTGCGGCGAGCGGGGGCTAGTCTTCGTTGTGCTGCGCGGGCTTCTCATTGCGGTGGCTTGTCTTGTTGCGGAGCACGGGCTCTAGGCGCGCAGGCTCAGTAGTTGTGGCTCTTCCCGGAGCCACATGGGGTGGGATCTTCCCAGACCAGGATTTGAACCCGTTTCCCCTGCCAATGCAGGCAGATTCTTAACCACTGCGCCACCAGGGAAGCCCGAAGCTGCATTTTTTAATGAAAAGAGCAAAAATGACAAGGAAAGAGGGATGGCTTATTTCCCCAGAGCTGTTCTGGAGGCTTGTTCTGTGTTGATTATTGAGTTTACATGAGTGCCACTTGGAAAAGCTCTGAAGACGGACAGACTTGGTGGGTAAGGACTGACCTGCCGGGTGGTCTTGTAGCCCACAGCTCCTGGCTCCATCCTTCCCCCAGAGGCTGTGAGATTCCCAGGAGAAAAGAAAGGCAGGTTGTAGCCCATCCCCGCATCCGTGGGGACTGCCCTACATCCGTGGGGACTGCCCTGTCAGGTGAGAGGACTGCCCCTCGTAAATTACAGAGCTCAGGGCTTCAGGGAAAAGAAAAGCAGATTACTGCCACAAAAAGTTTTATATTACGGGGCTTCCCTGGTGGCTCAGTGGTTGAGAGTCCGCCTGCCGATGCAGGGGACACAGGTTCGTGCCCCAGTCCGGGAAGATCCCACATGCCGCGGAGCAGCTGGACCCGTGAGCCATGGCCGCTGAGCCTGCGCGTCCGGAGCCAAAAAAAGTTTTATATTACGTGTATTGTATACTGCATCCCATCAATACCTTTTGGGTCTGCTCTAAGCTAAGAGCTTACACAGACCCTTAGAGGAGGTTGGAGCTCACTTGTTGGAAGCACTTTGCTTTACAAATGAATGTGAGGGCACTGGAAGGAAGCCCTGTGCTCAGAGCTGCTTGTGCTGCTGCCACGTGGTGGCCGACCTAGGCTGTGACCTTGTCCTTTGGAAAGAATACCGTTAACAAACCACTTTTTACTGTCCCTGGATGAGTACCAGGCCATGGGGCACACACATGAGTCTGCAGAATTGTCCCTTGCCTTCACATCTGGTGTGTCATAGGGTACCTTTCCATAATTTTGCTCCTTTTGGCTTTTCCTTAAACCTGCCTATGTCCCCTTAGGGTTCATCTAAAAAATGAAATGATAAGAAACTTATTTGTAGGGAAACATCGATGTAGGAAACCTCCCTGGAACATTAGCGCTAGGGGAGAGCTGCTAGGCGAAGAATTTGACTCAGATGCTTATGAATCATAGATCATATCAGTCACCAGAGAGCTTAAAAGTTTAAGGAATCACTGAGCTCTGCAAGAAATGGAAATGTTCTTTCCAAAGTTAATTAATCCTTTTCTTCTCTATGCTTGACAAGTCGCTGCCAAGTGGGAAATTGCAGATGCTATCTGATGTCAGTCTGAATAACTTTAATGATCTGCATAATTAGAATTCACTGTGATAATTAGAACAGTGGCACCAAAGTTCATTGTACAAACAGCAATATCACACATCATCTATTTAAAAATGCAAGGTCCACTTCACGGCTTTCCACTACAGGACACTGGCTTGTATCATTTGATTTATGTCACAACTTCAGTCCTGTGTTGTTAGACCGTTTAGAAATAGATGAAGTTATTTTAGAACATTTGTATGAGTTGAAGTAGTTTTTGTGTTGTAAGCTGGTAGTTACATAAATGTCATTACACTTCATTTAAGTTTGGGAGGTATTTTAGAACAGCAGGTAAGTTTTAAGGCATCTTGGGTTTCTTGTATTGGCCCTATTGAATTGACTTGGGTAGAATCTGGGACCTCAAGCTTTCCTGTAATTACCAACACCCCAGCAGCTAGCTCGAGAAAGAGCTCTTGTAAATTTATGAATGAGCTTGGTTATTTAGAGGAAAATTGTTTCTTGAGAGGTTGGGTCCCTTGGTGTTCGTGACAGGAGAGATCGGGCTAAGGGTTCAGAGGATCGACCTTCGTGCTGGCCAAGTTATGTTGGAGTACATTTAAACCAGAGGCAAGGAAGCTTCCAGGTGGGGTCCGGAGAGTCACGGACAGGCAAAAATAGATACCGGTGGATGGTCACACCAAAAGGAGCTGATTTGATAGCTATTAAAAAAGATAGATTTCTTAATCCAGTTGAGAATTTTTTTTTTTTTGGCCGCGTCAAATGCGGTTCCCTGCCCAGGGATCGAACCTGTGTCCCCTGCAGTGTAAGCGTGGAGTCTCAACCACAGGACCGCCAGGGGGGGTCCCATACAATAGCTAATTTGAGGGAGAGGGGAGGAACAGTGAAAGGGGGAAGAGCTGTTGTCACGCCACCCATCAACGTGGCCAAGATGGACTTGTGGGAGGTCGCATCCTGTCCTGTTTCCTGAGAGCAGTGTCACTGCAGGTCTTCAGGCTGCATGGGCTGTGCAGCTGAGCTGGGAGCAGATCTGGCCTGAAAGCCTAAGTGCACCTTGCTTCGAAGGCCTTTTCCCTGACTGCAGCCAGAATGGCCTTCCACAGACACACTACTTACACTTCTCACTCCCCTACTTACAGACCTCCCAGGCCGCTGCCCCAGAAGGCCTTCCCTCACCTCCCTGCTTTGTCCCCACGGCACCAGATTGTCCTTGCCCTTTTGCTTGGCTTCACTCGAGAATCCGCTATTGCTAGCATATGTAGTGCTTAGAAAAATGTGTAAAAAATAAGCAAAGGATTCTCTTTCTCCGTTCTGTCCTGATGAGTCACAAGAAGCGTTAGGTCTTTACAGTTCACCAGGGTAGCCGCACAGGGCAACCCCTAAGAGCTTGGGTTTGGATCAAACTTCCTGGATTCCCATCCCATTTCTTCCCAGATGTGTGACCGGCCTCAGACACATTAATAACCTCCCTTGCCTACTCTACTGAACAGGACAGTGGGGAATGTCACCTACACCAGGCTTGTTATGAGATGGGAGAATCCACGTCAAAGGCCAAGCCCATACTGAGCTTTCCAGACAGGTTAACCTCCATGGTTACCTTGGACTAGATCTGGACTTGACTGCGGTATATTACTCACCATCATTGTTACGCTTAAGGGAGTAGAGCTAAGTCCATATTTAGTAACAGGCCATTGTTTGGTTGTCCCCAGAGGATGGAGACTCATCTTTGAAGGTCAATGACAAGATCTAATATTTGTGATAATCTCAGTGGAGTGTACCCGTTATTCAGCTGTTCTTGGGGCTGGAGTCGGGAGGGCCCTGAGACAGAAAGAATTCCCTGTAAATTGCTTTCCCAAGACTATAGTTGGACTTATTGCCACTGAGTTTTAATTTTTTTTAATAGTATTTCTATTTCATGCAGTGGGAAGTCCGTACTGAACTGAATAGGCTTTATTGTGTGGAGGTATGCTTGAAAGAACACAGTTTAACCTTGAGTTAATTCTAATTTATCAGTAACAAGGATTGTCATGCTGGGTTCTACTGTACCCAAGTAGTAATTTTCACAGGGATACATTTTGCCAGGAAATAAGAGGCTGATAGGTTCCCTGGTTCACAGGAAGTTAGGTGATGAACTGCAGAAAATATTTCCAGATTACTGGTAGGTCCGTCTAGTCCTAAACTGACAATGAGCCTTGGTAATCAGCAGCAGGGATGAGCCAGCCTTCTGGAGCGTCCATGCTAAGCCCTAAGCCCTAGACTATGCGATGGGACCTCTTCCCACTCTAGACCCCAGGTCTGGGGCTGAGCCTTCAGCTGGGAGTCAGGTACCCCTGCCCCTACCCTGAGCCAGGGCAGGCTCAAAATACTTGGAATCTGAAGGGGAACTTCAGCAGTGCCTTTTACACATAAGCTGTAACCCTAAGAACCAAGAAGCACATTTCCCATTATCCTGGCTTTTTTTTTTTTTAATATTTATTTATTTATTTGGTTGCACCAGGTCTTAGTTGTGGCAGGCGGACTCCTTAGTTGTGGCTCGCCAGCTCCTTAACTGCAGCATGTGGGCTTCTTAGTTGTTGCGTGCAAACTCTTAGTTGCAGCATGCATGTGGGATCTAGTTCCCTGACCAGGGATCTAACCTGGGCCCTCTGAATTGGGAGTGCAGAGTCTTAACCACTGTGCCACCAGGGAAGTCCTATTTTTAGTTTTTAAAGGAAACTCCAGACTGTTCTCCGTAGTGGCTGCACCAATTTACATTCCCATCATCTGAGAGAGATTTAGACGGTAGAACTGGAGGTGCTGGGATGAGGGAGAAGCAGACCTGAGTATGAAGCCCATGGCCTGGGAACTGACATTTCCTGTGCCAGTCATGCGATTCCAGACCTTTCTGTCGTGTGGGGCTTCCTGACACCAGAGACCACCGATAGTGTCAAAATGCACAAGCAATGGGTAGTGTTCCCATTTACATGGGTGTGGTGGGGAGTTTGGGAGAGGAAGTGAGAGAGGTGAACCTTGGCATCTTTTTAAACTTGACAGGAGACCCACCGAGTGTGTAGATGGTGAGAGCCACGTGCTATCAGAGGGCTGCCAGGAATCCTCCATCAAGTCCAGTCCTGTGAGAGGGGCTTGGAAGCCTGCACAGCGTGAGCCCCGGCTTTCTAACCGCCGCTAGTGTGTGCAATAGATTTTCATTAGCATAGGTGCTGTTGAGGTCGTTGATCAATCCTGCCGTCTGGTCCAAATAACTGACGCGTCACTTTGAGGTTGTCTAAACCCTGGTAATAACCAGCGGGAACAAGAGGGGGCTTAGAATGTAGTCTTCAGGGCTCAGCCTTCAGTTTGGGATAATAAAGCTTCTCGCGGAATTTACGCAGGTCTTCTTGGCCCTCGGCATTAAACAGTGTGTGTGTGTGTGTGTGTGTGTGTGTGTGTGTGTGTGTGTGTGTAAAATAATTTTTTTTTTTAGAATAACAAAAAATATTTTACTAAAACATAAGATTTACAGAAGTTTCCAGACAAGCCATACAAAATGGTCACAAGCTTTTTCTTGAAGGGAGGATTCTACACTTGACAGCAAAGTCACAGTGTTATTAGTGAGGGCTGTGATGTTTGTTTAATGTTCCCATTTTGGTTCAAACAATCAAGCTTGTCCATCTACAGTGTCTAAATAAAGTTAGACTTGGCTAGAGAGCATATTCTAAAGAACGGGTTAGCTGCCTTTTTTTTTTTCTTTTTTTCTTTTTTTTGCGTTACGCGGGCCTCTCACTGTTGTGGCCTCTCCCGTTGCGGAGCACAGGCTCCGGACGCGCAGGCTCAGCGGCCATGGCTCACGGGCCCAGCCGCTCCGCGGCATGTGGGATCTTCCCGGACCGGGGCACGAACCCGCGTCCCCTGCATCGGCAGGCGGACTCTCAACCACTGCGCCACCAGGGAAGCCAGGGTTAGCTGCTTTTAACCAATGCAATCAGATCACCATAAAAAGGGGGAAAGGAGCCCATAAAATTCAAATAAAACTACCTTCCCCGACCACCAAAAAATAATAATAATAAAGAAAAACACCCACACCCCTGCAGCTAACCCTGACAACCACCTTCATTCACAGCGCTTTATACTCAAACCATGATGGGGAAATGAATAAAAGCAGAGAAGGGCCACTGCTTTTAAACGTCTCGCAACAATCCAGATGACACTTCTAGCCTCTGCTCCTGCTTTACAACAGTGAGTCAGGACAAGACATAGATTTGCTACTGTGCATTCAATCACCAGGGGACTGAAGATCTCTGGGCTTTTATTCTGTAATGTTTCTAAGACTGTGTCCATTAAATGCAAACAAAAAAGGAAGAAGTCTTGGCAGAACAGGAGAAGTGATGCACACTTGATGATCGGATCGATTTCAATATTATTCATGGCATATAGCCTAGTCCATGCTCTAGCTGTTTCTATGGCTTGGGCTTCGTTGGTCTTCCACTGCTCCGCTACATCATCTGCTGATGGGTCATCTGGGTCGGGAGCACTTAACAAAGCCTGGATCGATAGCAGGACTGCGCGGATCTGCAGTGCTGGGGACCACTTATCTTTCAAAATATCTAAAACATATTCTTCCCAACTTGTCTACATTAGGATGATAAATTTTGGTTATGAAACGTACTTTAGGGGCTGCCATTGGGTATTCTTCTGGAAGGAATAGTTCAAGTTTAAAAGTTCCTCCCTCAAAGGGGGAATCCTGAGGGCCAGCAATGACCACATGAAAATAACGGGCGCTGCTCTCATCGGGTTCTGCTTTAATGCCGGGAACTGGCTCTGCCAGCAAACGCTGGGTTTCCTTGATAATCGTGCAGGGCAGCCCGGCCATCTTGTCAGATCCCGAGTTCAGCCTCTGGTCTCGTCTCTGGCTCCACTCGCCTCACGCACGAGTGTGTGAAATAATTTTCATGTGGGGGGTTATTTATTAAATTGCAGCATTTCCCCATTAATAGATGTCTTCCAATCAACCGTTTTTGTTAGAGAGATCACAGCTCTGCTAGCAGTGAGTTAGGTTTTCTTAGAAATCAGTAATCAGTCCCATAGCATTTCCCAGGGGTCTGGGGTTTCTGCAACAACTTTGCAGGCATCAAAGGGGAATGCAGAGAGTCTAAAATCTGGTTGAAAAAATCTGTATTTAAATGCCCTCTCAAACCACTGACACAAGTATAGACGTAGATAGAGGTACATGTATAGATTATAGATGCATCTAAATCTGTCATCCTTGGAGAGCCTTTGTCGCCGTTGAACTCAGCTTTGTCATCTCTAAAATGGGGTTAATAACAGTCTCTACCTTATAGAACTACTATGAGGATGAAATGAGATAATATCACCTAAAATTCTTGGCAAACGATCACTTATCTTTCATGTTTTTCTTTGTTTTTTCTTCTTCAAATTTTTCTTAGTTATTCTTTCTAGCTTCCTCTTCCTCATGAACTTCAGAATCATTTTGTCAACAGATTCCCTTTTTTTTTTTTTTTTTTGCGGTACGCGGGCCTCTCACTGTTGTGGCCTCTCCCGCTGCGAAGCACAGACTCCGGATGCGCAGGCTCAGCGGCCATGGCTCACGGGCCCAACCGCTCCGCGGCATGTGGGATCTTCCCAGACCGGGGCACAAACCCGTGTCCCCTGCAGGCGGCAGGCGTACTCTCAACCACTGCACCACCAGGGAAGACCTGTTGGAAGATTTTTAATCACAGTTTCAATTTCATTACTTGTGATTGGTCTGTTCATATTTTCTGTTTCTTCCTGGTTCAGTCTTGGAAGGTTATACCTTTCTAAGAATTTGTCCATTTCTTCCAGGTTGTCCATTTTATTGGCATACAGTTGCCTGTAGTAGTCTCTTAGGATGCTTTGTATTTCTTCAGTGTCTGATGTAACTTCTCCTTTTTCATTTCTGATTTTATTGATTTGAGTCCTCTCCCTCTTTTTCTTGATGAGTCTGGCTAGTGGTTTATCAATTTTGTTTCTCTTCTCAAAGAACCAGCTTTTAGTTTGATTGATGTTTGCTATTGTTTTCTTTGTTTCTATTGCATTTATTTCTGTTCTGATCTTCATGGTTTCTTTCCTTCTGCTAACTTTGGGTTTTGTTTGTTCTTCTTTCCCTAGGTGTAAGGTTAGATTGTTTATTTGAGATTTTTCTTGTTTCTTGAGGTAGTCTTCTATAGCTATAAACTTCCCTCTTAGAACTGCTTTTGCTGCATCCCATGGGTCGTCGTGTTTTCATTGTCATTTGTCTCTAGGTATTTTTTGATTTCCTCTTTGATTTCTTCAGTGATCTCTTGGTTATTTAGTAACGTACTGTTTAGCCTCCATGTGTTTGTGTTTTTAAAGTCTTTTTTCCCTGTAATTCATTTGTAATCTCATAGCGTTGTGGTCAGAAAAGGCGCTTGATATGATTTCAATTTTCTTAAATTTACTGAGGCTTGATTTGTGACCCAAGATGTGATCAATCCTGGAGAATGTTCCATGCGCACTTGAGAAGAAAGTGTAATCTGCTGTTTTTGGATGCAATGTCCTATAAATATCAATTAAATCTATCTGGTTTATTGTGTCGTTTAAAGCTTCTGTTTCCTTATTTATTTTCATTTTGGATGATCTGTCCATTGGTGTAAGTGAGGTGTTAAAGTCGCCCGCTATTTTTGTGTTACTGTCGATTTCCTCTTTTAGAGCTGTTAGCAGTTGCCTTACGTATTGAGGTGCTCGTATGTTGGGTGCATATATATTTATAATTGTTATATCTTCTTCTTGGATTGATCCCTTGATCATTATGTAGTGTCCTTCCTTGTCTCTTCTAACATTCTTTATTTTAAAGTCTGTTTTACCTGTTATGAGTATTGCTACTCCAGCTTTCTTTTGATTTCCATTTGCATGGGATCTTTTTCCATCCCCTCACTTTCAGTGTGTATGTGTCCCTAGGTCTGAAGTGGGTCTCTTGTAGACAGCATATAGATGGGTCTTGTTTTTGTATCCATTCAGCAAGCCTGTGTCTTTTGGTTGGAGCATTTAATCCATTCACGTTTCAAGTAATTATAGATATGTATGTTCCTATGACCATTTTCTTAATTGTTTTGGGTTTGTTTTTGTAGGTCCTTTTCTTCTCTTGTGTTTCCCACTTAGAGAAGTTCCTTTAGCATTTGTTGTAGAGCTGGTTTGGTGGTACTGAATTCTCTTAGCTTTTGCTTGTCTGTAAAGCTTTTGATTTCTCCATCGAAACTGAATGAGATCTTGCGTGAGTAATGAATCTGAATGAGATCTTGAGTAGAGTAATCTTGGTTGTAGGTTCTTCCCTTTCATCACTTTAAGTATATCGTGCCACTCCCTTCTGGCTTGTAGAGCTTCTGCTGAGAAATCAGCTGTTAACCTTATGGGAGTTCCCTTTTATGTTATTTGTCATTTTTTCCTTGCTGCTTTCAATAATTTTTCTTTGTCTTTGATTTTTTACAGTTTGATTACTATGTGTCTCGGTGTGTTTCTCCTTGGTTTTGTCCTGTATGGGACTCTCTGAGCTTCCTGGACTTGGGTGGCTATTTCCTTATCCATGTTAGGGAAGTTTTCGACTATAATCTCTTCAGATATTTTCTCGGGTTCTTTCTCTCTCTCTTCTCTTTCTGGGACCCCTATAATGTGAACGTTGTTGCGTTTAATGTTGTCTCAGAGGTCTCTTAGGCTGTCTTCATTTCTTTTTTCTTTATTCTGTTCCACAGCAGTGAATTCCACCATTCTGTCTTCCAGGTCACTTATCCGTTCTTCTGCCTCAGTTATTCTGCTATTGATTTCTTCTAGTGTAGTTTTCATTTCATTTATTGTATTGTTCATCTCTGTTTGTTTGTTCTTTAATTCTTCTAGGTCTTTGTTAAACATTTCTTGCATCTCCTCGATCTTTGCCTCCATTGTTTTTCCGAGGTCCTGGATCATCTTCACTATCATTATTCTGAATTCTTTTTCTGAAAGGTTGCCTAACTCCACTTCATTTAGTTGTTCTTCTGGGGTTTCATCTTGTTCCTTCATCTGGTACATAGCCCTCTGCCTTTGCATCTTGTCTATCTTTCTGTGAATGTGGTTTTTGTTCCACAGGCTGCAGGATTGTAGTTCTTCTTGCTTCTTCTGTCTGCCCTCTGGTGGATGAGGCTATCTAAGAGGCTTGTGCAAGTTTCCTGATGGGAGGGACTGGTGGTGGGTAGAGCTGGCTGTTGCTCTGGTGGGCAGAGCTCAGTAAAACTTTAATCCATTTGACTGCTGATGGGTGGGGCTGGGTACCCTCCTTGTTGGTTGTTTGGCCTGAGGCAACCCAACACTGGAGCCTAGCTGGGCTCTTTGGTGGGGCTATTGGAGGACTCTGGGAGGGCTTATGCCAAGGAGTACTTCTCAGAACCTCTGCTGCCAGTGTCCTTGTCCCTACCGTGAGCCACAGCCTCCCCCGCCTCTGCAGGAGACCCTCCAATACTAGCAGGTATGTCTGGTTCAGTCTCCTCTGGGGTCACTGCTCCTTCCCCTGGGTCCCGATGCGCACACTACTTTGTGTGTGCCCTGCAAGAGTGGAGTCTCTGTTTCCCCCAGCCCTGTCAAGGTCCTGCAATCAAATCCCACTAGCCTTCAAAGTCTGATTCTCTAGGAATTCCTCCTCCTGTTGCCAGACCCCCAGGTTGGGAAGCCTTATGTGGGGCTCAGAACCTTCCTTCCAGTGGGTGGACTTCTGTGGTACAATTGTTCTCCAGTCTGTGGGTCACCCACCCAGCATTTGTGGGATTTGATTTTACTGTGATTGCGCCCCTCCTACCGTCTCACTGTGGCTTCTCCTTTGTCTTTGGATGTGGGGTATCCTTTTTTCTGAGTTCCAGTGTCTTCCTGTCGATGACTGTCCAGCAGCTAGTTGTGATTCTGGTGTTCTCGCAATAGGGAGTGAGAGCACATCCTTCTACTCCACCATCTTGGTTCAGGCAAGACTGGTAGTTCTGAGAATGCCCTTATACCTTCATTTAATTTCTAGCTAGCGATTTCCTCTCAGACAAGAGCTGTGAAAGCTTAGCGCACTCTCCCAGGGTGTACTTTTTCTATACCAAGTCTGTCTTAGACAAACTAGAGCTGGTGGATGGATGACTCCTCTGGTTACAGCTGCGAGAGGAAGCTCAGCTCGTTATTTTAGACCTGGCGTCAAGAACTGTCTGGACACTTTTTCCATAAAAGGTAAATATTTTCGGCTTTGCCAGCCATCTTGTCTCTATGGCAACTCCTCAACCCTGCAGTGAAAGCAGCCCCGGACAATATGGAAACAAGTGGGCGTGGCTGAGTGCCCAATAAAATTTGTTCACAAAAACACGTGGTGGGCTGGAGCCCCAGACAATATGGAAACAAGTGGGCGTGGCTGAGTGCCCAATAAACTTTGTTCACAAAAACACGTGGTGGGCTGGATTTGACCAGCCGTGGTGTAGGGCAATGGTTAAGAGACCAGGCTCTCGAGCCAGGCCGCTTGGACTCAAATCCAAGCTCTGCCACTTTTTATCTATAGCTTAAGTCAATTATTTAACCTCTTTGTGGTTAAATTCTTTTGATGGTTCATTTTATGTGTCAACTTGACTAGGCTAAGAGATGCTCAGATGGCTGGTAAAACATTAATTTTTGTTATGTCTGTGAGGGTGTTTCTGGAAGAGATTAGCATTTGGATTGGTAGACTGAGTAAAGAAGATCACCCTCACCAATGCAAGTGGGCGTGATCCAGTCCATCAAGGGCCTGAATAGAGCCAAAAGACAGAGCAAGCACAAATTCACTGTCTCTCCTTGAGCAGAGACATCCACCTTCTCCTGCCCTCAGACATCAGAGTTCCTGGTTCTTGGGCTTTTAGGCTTAGACTGGGAGTTACACCATCTGCCCCCTTGTTCTCAAACCTTTAGACTTGGAATGAATTACGTCATCAGTTTTTATGGATCTCACCTTGCAGATGGCAAGACTTTTCAACTTCCATAACCCCATGAATCAATTTCTATAACAAATCCCTTATTTCTCGCTCTCTCTCTCCCTATATATCTTTCTACTGTCTATCCCATTGATTCAGTTTCTCTGCAGAATCCTGACTAATACAGTCCCCCAATATCCACCCTCCCCCTTTTCGTAGCAGGGAAGTTTTTAGCTGGGCACATGGCATCCCAGAATAAAGACTACATTTCCCAGCTCCCTTGCAACGATGTGTAGCCATGCACTTATGTTTTATTCAATGGCATCTAAGCCGAAAGGTCATGAATTCATTTCTGAGAAGTCTTCCTTCAGAGACAGCCCTTCTCTCTGCTTTTCAAAAACCCCTTCTGTCATGCTGCTGCACTGTGGTGCTGCCAGTGTGGACCCTGAGGGTGAGGGCCACCACCCAGAGACAACAGCGTGGTGAGCTCTGAGTGAGCTCTGAAGACTCCCCGGAGCAGAGACTCCATGTGTGTCCAGCTGAACTGCCAAGAGAAACACAATTGCCATTGCTAACTAGGGGTTTGTGTCACTCACAGCTGAACCTAAATTAGCTAATGCCTTCTTTGAGCCTCAGTATCCTGTTTGTAAGGTGGTAACAATAGTACTTCCCTTGGGGGTTTGTTTTGAGGACTTAATGTAACAGCGCATGTAAAATGGTTAGAAAAGTAGTAGGTGCTCGATAAATATTAGCTGCTATTTAACCCACATAATGACTCCATTACTATCTGCATATGCTGGATTAGAAGACTAGGGTTCAGGGAGATTAAGTTAGGATTATATTCATCTGCTTTTAAAAATAAATATGCATACCTAGTGGCTTAAACAAGGTAGAAGTTTATTTATTTATTTATTTATTTATTGTGAAACAGCCCAGGGCTTGTGTGTCAGGTCCTCAAAGCTCTCTGTGTGCTCAGATCCCCAGTCTTTTGGGTATAACCCTGCTCCTCATGGTCCAAGGTGGCTGCAAAAGCTCCTATCATCACATCTACTTTCTAACAGGAAGATGGAGGAAGGTACACAGAAGGGTGCACATGCTTAGCTTAAAAGACCTGTTGGAGGTCACACTCAACACTCTGCCTACCTCTCATTAGCCACCTTGTGGTTTCATGGGCACACTTAGAGGCAAGGAGACTGGGGATGTATAGTTTTTTAGACGTAGAGCAGCCTCTACTGCAATGAATTGCAGAGTCAATATTTAATTCCAGGACCCACTCATTTCAAAGCCCATGTTCCAATCTTCTGCCTTGCATTGTTTCTCATCTCTATTTGCCCTTTCAGTGGGTTGTGGAAAGAGCTTGGGCTGACAGTCAAATTCAAGTTTCATCACTTATCAGTTGTGTGATCATGGGCAAGTCAGCTGAGTTCTTGGTGTCTCATCAAAAGGCAGAGACCACACATACTTCCCTCTGGGCTGTTGTAGGATCACATGAGATTGCCAACAGCAGGAGCCCAGATTTGGGGGACTACGTTTTTTTTTGCTTCTTTTTGAGTACCCACTGTGTGCCTGGTATCCACTGAATTGCCTAGAGGTAGAAAAATAATGGATAACGAATGTGAAATACTAAGGGACATGCAAAGAAGGGTGATTACTTGAGCGTGATTGCATTTGATTGATTTTTCTGTCCTCTACTGCAGACGGGCAACGAGCCCACTTGGCTTCCCCAGAGAGCTGACCTTGTGCGGACTCCTCTCCGCGAACCAGGGCCAAGGCCCAGGGCCACGCATGGAGACTGGCTGGGAGCAGATGCAGGAGGGGTGAGCCTGGGCGAGGACTCTCTCAGCCGCCCCAGCGGGCACCCCAGGCACACTAGGATGGGGGGAGGCAGGGGGCGGGCTGGGCCTTACGCTGTCAGGGGCAGGGTGGGGACAGCACCCTGAGCAGGATCCCGGCCCGCCCCCTCCCAGCAGCTCCAGGAAGTGACCTTAATTCGATGGCAGGGAGAACTGCTGACACACACGGTGACGTTCCTCTGGGCAGGTGCAAAGGCAGGGAGCTTTCCTCTTCGCTCAAGGCTTAATATCTCTCTACTGAGGGCAGGACCCAAACCATGGAGACAGAAAAGCATGTGTCCCAGCTTCCCTGGCATTGAGACTCACATTCTGATTTCAAGGGGTCAAATTCCTCCATTTGTCCTTAACGCTTCACAACGTTAAACACTGACACGCTTTGTTCCTCAAAAGACAGTCCTGCTGAGCAGTTCAGAGGGATCAGGCAATCGTTCTCTGTAAAGGGGCAGACGAAACACATTAAGGTGCGGGTCCGAGGGCCTCTGTCACCAGAAGCGGCACGGAAACGAATAAATCAGCGTGACTGTGTTCCTATAAAACTTTATTTTTGGACCTTTGAATTTTAGAACATTTTTACTTACCATGAAATATTATTAAAAACCATTTTTTTCAACATTAAAAAATGTGGGGCTTCCCTGGTGGTGCAGTGATTGAGAGTCCGCCTGCCGATGCAGGGGACGCGGGTTCGTGCCCCAGTCCGGGAAGATCCCACATGCTGCGGAACAGCTGGACCCGTGAGCCATGGCCGCTGAGCCTGCGCGTCCGGAGCCTGTGCTCTGCAACGGGAGAGGCCACAACAGTGAGAGGCCCGCGTACCGCAAAAACAGCAAAACAAACAAACAAAAAATGTGAAAACCATTCTTGGCTTGGGAATGTCTCCTTCTCAGACTCTATCAGGGCTTCTCTGCCTCCACCCACGACACTCTGCCTACTGCTCCCCAGTGGTCACCACTGCCCCCAGGATGGAGGATGGAGTGACAGCTCCTTACCAGGCACTCAAGGCCTTGCAGGTCCAGCCCCGCCAGCCTCCTTGCCTCCCTGTCTAGCTCTCTGCTCTGGCCTCCCTGGCCCCCTTCCGCTCCTTTATGGGACAGACCCTCTCCTGCCTCTAGGCCTTCCCAGGGTCTGGTCCCTCGGCCTTAGCACTCTGACCCCCACCAGGATTTGCCTATCACCCCGGTCCCCCCAGATTTCAGCTGCAAGTCACTTTCTCAAAGCCTTCTTTCTCATTCTCCATTGGGTTAGACCCTATTACACATCCCCAAAGGTCCCTGCACCTCCTTCCTGCAATCAACATCCTTGGAATTCTCTGTTTACTACCCTGTGCCCCGCGAGAATAGAGGCCCATTGAAAGCAGAGATGTGCCTGTCTTGCTCACTGCTGTACTGTGGGACACACAGTAAGGGCTCACTGTTCACTGCAAGGAAGGCTGCTTCCCTGGTCTTTCCCCCTTGGCCCTTTCATTCTCCCACTAGCTTCTCCCTGGGCCATCTTACCCAGCTCCAGATGCCAATATCATCTCCCGCACAGGTTTTCACACTTTCATGGGCATCAAAACCACCTGGAACTAGTTTCAACACAGCTTCCTGAGGTCCATTCCCATCAATTCAGACTTGTTAGGACTGGTGTGGACCCCAGGTACCTAACCACCCTGACACCTACCTCCCCACCACACACATTCAAAACCAAGAAATGCTCATGTCCAGCATTCATGGATCAGGCTTTGAGAAATGCTCATCTATAATAAGCTGATGTTATTAAGCATCTTGAATAAATGAATGAATGAATGAATGAGAGTTCTGCTGCTCTATATCCAAGGACAGACACCTATAGGCTTCAGTGGAAACAGGGCCCTTAGTTCTCCTGAAAACTCCCATGGAGAGGTTGGGCAGTTATAGGCCCTGTTCATTCATTTATTATAGAATGTAGCAAATACTGTTTGTTTGTTATAGAAACAGCACTCCGGAGGGACAAGCCATTGGGCTAAATATGAAAATGTAATGGTTCATAAAAACAGACATGATCCCTGCCTTTATGCAGGCTATATTCTATTGAGGGACACAGAATGATCAGAGTCAAACAAATATTTAATTAGAAATGGTAATAAGTGCTATGATGACAGGGAAGTGAGGGGGAGGGTACTAGTCACCTGCTCTCAGACCCATCGCCTGCCCCTCCTGTTGTGGTAGCTTGCCTCCAGCGATGGCCACCGTCAATTCCTTCCTTCCTTGTACCCACATGACACTACCCCATTGGGAGGTGGGGGATATTTTCCCGTCTGATTGAATGTGGGCTAGCCTGTGACTGCTTTGACCTGGAGATCTAAGAATACAGTGGAAGGGATGTTCGAGGCTAGATCATGAGTAGTCTTGGACCTTCCTCCTAGATTTTTGGAAATGCTTGCTCTTGGGACACTCCTTCTTGGAATCCAGTCATTATACTGTGAGAAGCCCAAGGCTCCTGGAGCAGCCACGTGATTGACAGCCGAGCTGCCCTTCAACTATAACTCTGTGAGACATCCCAAGTGAGCCCAGCAAATCCACAGAATGAAGAGAGATAATAAATTGTTATCTTAAGCCATTACGTTCTGGGTTGGTTTCTTACACAGTAATAGCTACTGAGAGAAGAAATTAGTAGAGGGAAATGAGGTGCTGATCTGTTTGGGACTTTGTGGCAGGTGAGAGCTGGAAGGATTTCAAACAGAGACTGTCAGTGAAGGTTTGAAGGACAGCAAAGAAATTTTTATTGGAGACTGGAAGAAAAGAGATGTGATTTATACACTTGCAGCGCAATTAGTGAGATGGTTGCCTGTGTCAATTTGGAGCGTAAAAACTGTACCTAATGAACTTATGGGTCTAGCTAAGGAGGTTTCCAGGTGGAATGTTAAAAGTGCCAACTGGGTTCCTTTCAGCTACTTATAAGATATGGATATAGATGGATGAGCTGAAAGAAAAAGGAGCTGTTTGGTTTTCACAGAATTTGGAGGAAATATAGAGAACTCAGGGCAATCTTTCCAAATGACAAGATGTTTTCAAAGTAAGAAATGGCCTCATGGCAAAGATCAAATCCGGGGACTACCAGTAAAATATCACCTGTCAAAGTTAAATGAAGTCCAGGGTGCGACTGTAAGACCTTTTCTTAAGATATCAGGAAGATTTGGGACTTCCCTGGCAGTCCAGTGGTTAAGACTCTGCGCTCCCAATGCAGGGAGCCTGGGTTCGATCCCTAGTCAGGGAACTAGATCCCACATACATGCCGTAACTAAGAGCTCATATGCCACAACTAAGAAGTCTGCATGTCACAACTAAAAGATCCTGCATGCTGCAATGAAGATCCCACATGCAGCAGTGAAGATCCCGCGTGCTGCAACTAAGACCTGGCACAGCCAAATAAATATTTTAATAAAAAGATATCAGGAAGATTTGAGGATGTGCTTTGTAGACCGTCTCTGTTAGACAGGAGGACTTCTGACAATCTTAGGAGGCATCTTTTATACCATTTCTGCTAGACAGCAGGGCCCTTTTTCTAAAAAGAATCTCAGAGGTGTTGTCCCACAGCAGCCTCACAGGTAGCCCAAATGTAGAAAGGTGTATCCTAGAAAGAAATGGGTATTTTATACTTTGATAATAGGAAACCCACACGAATTTTAAAGGAGATATATCAGCTTAGACTGAAGGGACAGAGAGACAGTTCAAAATGAAAAGACACCTTTTGGGGCTGAACATAGTATAGGCATGAGGCAGGTTGAGAAAGCAATTTGACTGTGCACGTGGACCATTTCTTTTGGAAAAGGAGGTGCTGCCAAAATCTTGGCTCCCTGTACACCGATGCCAAAATGAGATATGGAGACAGAGTTTTGGAGGAGAATGAAAGGGTGGCTTTATTCTTTGCCAGGCAAAGAGAGGAACACAGCAGGCTAGCACCTCAAGAACTGTGCCCCCTTCCCTGGGGAATAGGGAGAGGTCTTATAGTCAGTGGTCAGGGGTATGCAATAAGGATCAAGGCAGTAACAATCCTGCATTCTTCTTTCTTCTGCAGAGTTTCAAAAGGGTAGGGTTGATGACAGGATTAGGGTGTGTGCAGTGTCTCAGGTGGTCTCCTAATCTCCATGAGCTTCTTTGGTCCCTTTAACCTTGCCTCAGGTGGTTTCCTGGTTGCTCCTCCCTTGATTTGCAACTGTTCAAGAATCTGCCCTTTGGAACACAGGGAAGGTCATGGAGGCTGGAGTCTTGCCTACAAGAAATGGGGGACAAAAAGACCTCCATGCCTGGGAGCCCCCATAGGACCCCGCTCGGTTTCAGAAGGATGATTAAGAGAGCAGAACCCAGAGCCCGGAGTCATGGAGAAGCATTCCCAGGGAGCAGGACTGGGTTTTATTCAAGGAACTAGAGATGTGAACCCAGTTGCATTTCAGAATTGCTATGGACCAGGGACCCCTAGGTGCCTCCCATCCTCCTCACTTCTTGTTTCCCCCACCGCTTCTTGACTGGGAGTGTTACTACATTTGTCCTTCGCTTGTATCACACTGCGTTGGGAGTGGGAAAATGAAGGGAGACATAATTGTCTCTTTAATTTTCAGGTCTTCAGATTGTGAGGAACTGTACTTGAGGAGCTGCACCAGAGGAGGCTTGTCTTAGTCTGCTTGGGCTGCTGTAAAAATGTACCACAGACTCAGCGGCTTATAAACAGCAGAAATCTATTTCTTACAGTTATGGTGGTTGGGAACTCCAAGATCAAGGTCATGTTCTGGGGAAGGCCTTCTTCCTGGTTCATAGCTAGCAGCTTCTTGCTGTGTCCTCACATGGTGGAAGGGGTGAGGAAGCTCTCTGGAGCCTCTTTTATAAGCCACTAATCTCATTCACTTAGGCACCTCCCAAATCCCCTACTTCCAAATACTATCATCTTTGGGCATTAAGGTTTCAACACATGAATTTTGGGGGGGATACAAATATTTAGAACATAGGAGCTTCATCCACAGATGAACCTGCTTTATATAATAGGGCCCTAGACCTTGAGCCTGAATTCAATTCCATAATGGAATGAAAGTTTGGGTAACTCACAAGAAGATGAGAAAATTTTGAAAAATTTGCAAGGGACGTGAATTGTTGTGGCTATAGAATGCATGATAGTAGCTTGCCTCCAAAGATGGTCACCATTAATTCTTTTTCTCCCTGTATACACATGCTATGTTCCCACTGTTCAGTAAAGTTTATTCTTTTAACCCATCAAGTCCAACTTGTGCTTTGACCAATAGATACTGCAGAGATGATGTCCAAGGCTAGGTCATAAGAAGACTTACACTTGCTCCCTGGGTCTCCTGGAAAGCTTGCCTTTGGTATATTCCCTTTGAGAATCTAGCCGTCAAGCTGTGAGCCATCCCCAAGCCATGTGAAAAGGCCCTATGTCAGAGTTCTGGCTGACAGTTCTAGCTAAGCTTCCAGCTGACAGCCAACTTCAACCAGCAGCCCTGTGAGCACGCCATCTTGGAAGTCTAGCCTAGTTAGGCCTTCATGGAACTGCAGCCCAGCTATCATCTGAAACTAGATGAGATACCTCAAGTGAGAACTTTCCAGCTGAACCCAATGAACCCCCAGAACCATGGGTGATAATAATAGTTTTAAACCACTAAATTTTGGAGGGGGGTTGATGTAGCAATAGATAACTAGAACATATTCTTTGCTTGGTATCAAGTAAACTTAAATTTCCTAGGCCCCTTTGACATCTTGGTTCTCAGAAGTTTGGGCCAATGGGGGGCACTGGTGGGAGACTGGAAGATGGAAGGAAGGGAGAAGCCAGGTTATTTCCTTTCCCTCCCTCTGTGCTTTGGGTGGCATCTCCTGCAATGGCTGCATCCCTTCTTTGCCTCTGTCTCTTATCAGAGAGACCCTCCCTCTGTGGTCCCAGCTCCCAGTAGGCAGCCCTCACTGGATTCTAGCTCCAGCCAAACTGCCTCACCTTCTGGCTTCTGGGAAATATCTGTTATCCTGCTGACCCCAAAAGCGGTAGCGGCTCCCTACTGTGTAACCAATTCCCACATTTAAATTCCTTTTATTTGAAACACCTAGAGGGGTCTCTGTTTTCCTAGTTGAACCTTGAGCAATATGGCATTGAAGAGGAAAACATGATCTAGCCTAGCGGGTCAGAAAGGCTTCCCAGTTTAGAAAGGGATGTTTCAGCTAAGCTCTGATGAATATGTAGGATTTCTGGGCATTGGAGATAAGCAAGTACGAATACAAATGATCCAAAGGGGAAGGCAGATCAGCGCATGAGAGGTACTGGAAAATGAGCAATGTGCCGTGCCACAGAGAAAATGAGAGGGAGTATGGCATGAGACGAGGCTGGAGAAGTTGCAGGATTGAGAACCCCTGGAGAATGAGGGCTTCTCAATCCTTGGTGCTATTAGAATCACCTCACCCCAGGCTAACTGAATCAGAATCTCTAAGGATTGGGCCAGCAGGATTATTATACGCAGTCCGGGCTGAGAACCAGCCCATGCAAAGCATTGGAAGCCATGGTCTTTTTTTTTTAATAAAAAAATTCTTTTTTTCGCCACACTGCAAAGCACGTGGAATCTTAGCCACCCCAACCAGGGATTGAACCCTCAGCCCCTGCACTGGAAGCATGGAGTCTTAACCACTGGACTGCCAGAGAAATCCCAGCCATGGTCTTTATCCTTGTCAATGGGAAGAGCCAGAGGGGGGGTGAACTTTCTGGCTGTTGAGTGAGGAAGTGATTAGAGGGACCCAGAGCGGAGGCAGGAAGACCTGTAGAGGCTATTGTGAGAGTTCAGGGAGAACTGATGTGCTCCTGGCTTGCTGATGGTGGACGTGGACAAAAGATGACTCAGTACTTGCGGGGCTAGGTTTTCTGAATTTCTCACTCAGGTCTTTATGTTTTATCACCTTGCTCTTCATTTTCTTCTCCCCAGTGGTTCCCTGTAGCTGGGCTCTGTACTCATGTCCACCCTCCCTAGATAGCTTCCTTCTAATGAGCCCTGCCCGGGGTCTACCACTCCTCTTTGCGGTAGATGATGCAGCCATCTCAAAGCCCTGCAGGGAGCTGACTTTGGCAGAACTTGGGAGCCCAAATCCTCCAGGACTCTATAATTTTAAAACGACTTGAATTTTGATTGTATTTTGGCAGTTTCAATTAGAAATGAGAAGTATATGGAAATAGAACCTTTGGCCAGAGAAGAACCTCAGAGTTTAAAGTCCTTGTAGATGGCCTTTTCCAAACCCTGGATTTCATAATCAGAGGAGATGCGTGAGCTCCCAGGAGTTCAAGACCCAGACCCAGCTAAGACTTATTGCTTGGACTTTTCTTCACATCTTGCTGTACTAGTGATTTAAGACCATGAATTTGCAAATACTCTGCCTGAAGTTCATTCTTAAGCTCTGGAGACCTCACCCTGACTCCCAGGGCCGTAATTATCATAAGAGTATCCCAAGGATAATCTTTTTGTAAATTTAAACCAATGCATTTTCATTTCCCAGTTTCCCTGTAGCCACTCCCTCCAGGGGAGCCAGGAGGCTTATTGCTCCAAGGCAGGAGAGGTTTGCAAGACCTGATTTTGAAAGACCTGATTTTGAAAGCACTTAAGAGAGAGAGAGAGAGAGAGAGAGAGAGGATGTGCTAGGATTGCTTTATCTCTGTCTTAGCATATCAAGGAAAAAGCCCAGTGGCTCTCAGAGATGGTCTGTATAGGAGGGGCCTGGGAGAATGAGGATCTGGAGAAGTAAAGCAAAGAAAGCAGCTGGCCCCTGGGGGCCTGGAGGATTATGGGAAAGGAAAGAAAGAGGTGTGAGGGGTTGGAAGGCAAAGGAGTCAGAAACCTGTTTTCTGATTTTAATTCTTGGGCCCAAGGCTGGAAGATAGGGGAGAGTGTTAGATCTGTGCGGATGTCAGAAAGGTAAAGGGGGGCTGGTGACTATTCCCCCGGCCCCCACCTTCAGAAAGTTGCCGAGAGGGTCAGCCAAGGGCACATCGTTGTAGCTCAATTTGGATTTTTTCGATTCCAGGAGTTGACCCTTCTCTCATATTTATTGGTCGTTAGTGAGGTGTCTCTTCTGATCCTGTTGAAAACCAAAGTTATAGGAATAATTCCTGTGTCTCCTGTCCCTCTTGTGAGGGGGAGACAGCCCAGGATGTCTGCTCCGTACTTCTGCCAGCTTTCCAGGCAGACCCTTCATCTCTGCAGCAATTACCAGCTGATCATCTCCCCAGTGCACCGTGTCAATATTTCCTGGAGTGCTGCCTAACGACATGTTTATAGCCCAGGGCCTCCCAGTTCCATAGAGTCCCCACCACAGCCACAGTGAGGACTCCCTGCTCATCAGTAGGGCTGGGCAGTGTGGCTGCGGACAGAGGGTTGAGCTGATGGAGCCAGAAGGGGATCACCTGGTGCCCCCAACACATGTGGTGGAAGGGACCAAAGTTCTGAGAGGACAAGAGACTGTCTAAGGCTGTCCTCCCCACTCAGCAGCCAGGGGCCCTCGTGGGTAGTGAGGACCTGAAATAGGGTGAGTTGGAACTGAGACGTGTGAGAATGTGAAATGCAGATAGAGTTCAAAGACCGTAATCCAAAAAAATATATATCTTCTTAAAGTTTTAAATATATTTTATATGATTTTAAAGGTTACTTTACAGTTATTACAAAATATTGGCTATATTCCCCGAGTCGGACAATACAACCCTGAGCCTGTCATACGCCCAATAGTTTGTACCTCCCACTTCCCCACTCTTTCTTTTGAGACATGATTGCTATCTTTATCTTATTTATTTATTTATTTATTTTTTAACATCTTTATTGGAGTATAACTGCTTTCCAATGGTGTGTTAGTTTCTGCTTTATAACAAAGTGAATCAGCTATACATATACATACATCCCCGTATCTCCTCCCTCTTGCATCTCCCTCCCACCCTCCCTATCCCACCCCTCTAGGTGGTCACAAAGCAGTGAGCTGATATCCCCGTGTGATGTGACTGCTTCCCACTAGCTAGCTATTTTACATTTGGTAGTGTATATATATGTGCACACCACTCTCTCACTTCGTCCCAGCTTAGCCTTCCCCCTCCCTGTGTCCTCAAGTCCATTCTCTATGTCTGCATCTTTATTCCTGTCCTACCCCTAGGTTCTTCAGAACCTTTTTTTTTTTTTTTAGATTCCATATATATGTGTTAGCATACGGTATTTGTTTTTCTTTTTCTGACTTACTTCACTCTGTATGACAGACCCCAGGTCCATCCACCTCACTACAAATAACTCAATTTCGTTTCTTTTTATGGCTGAGTAATATTAAATTGTATATATGTGCCACATCTTCTTTATCCATTCATCTGTTGATGGACACTTAGGTTGCTTCCATGTCCTGGCTATTGTAAATAGAGCTGCACTGAACATTGTGGTACATGACTCTTGTTGAATTATGGTTTTCTCAGAGTATATATATACCCAATAATGGGATTGCTGGGTGTTATGGTAGTTCTATTTTTAGTTTTTTAAGGAACCTCCATACTGTTCTCCATAGTGGCTGTATCAACGTACATTCTTACCAACAGTGCAAGAGGGTTCCCTTTTCTCCACACCCTCTCCAGCATTTATTGTTTGTACATTTTTTTTTAAAACTTTCTTTTTTTTTCTTTTTTTAAATTTTATTTATTTATTTATGGCTGTGTTGGGTCTTCGTTTCTGTGCGAGGGCTTTCTCTAGTTGCGGCAAGTGGGGGCCACTCTTCATCGCGGTGCGTGGGCCTCTCACTATCGCGGCCTCTCTTGTTGCGGAGCACAGGCTCCAGACGCGCAGGCTCAGTAGTTGTGGCTCACGGGCCCAGTTGCTCCGCGGCATGTGGGATCCTCCCAGACCAGGGCTCGAACCCATGTCCCCTGCATTGGCAGGCAGATTCTCAACCACTGCGCCACCAGGGAAGCCCTGTACATTTTTTAACGATGGCCATTCTGAATGGTGTGAGGTGATACCTCATTGTAGTTTTGATTTGCATTTCTCTAATGATTAGTGATGTTGAGCATCCTTTCATGTGTTTGCTGGCAATCTGTATATCTTCTTTGGAGAAATGTCTATTTAGGTCTTCTGCCCATTTTTGGATTGGGTTTTTTGTATTTTTTATATTGAGCTGCATGAGCTGCTTGTAAATTTTGGAGATTAATCCTTTGTCAGTTGCTTCATTTGCAAATATTTTCTCCCATTCTGAGGGTTGTCTTTTCATCTCGTTTATGGTTTCCTTTGCTGTGCAAAAGCTTTTAAGTTTCATTAGGTCCCATTTGTTTATTTTTGTTTTTATTTCCATTTTTCTAGGAGGTGGGTCAAAAAGAATCTTGCTGTGATTTATGTCATAGAGTGTTCTGCCTATGTTTTCCTCTATGAGTTTTATAGTGTCTGGCCTTACATTTAGGTCTTTAACCCATTTTGAGTTTATTTTTGTGTATGGTGTTAGGGAGTGTTCTAATTTCATTTGGACAGCTGGACCAAATTTCTTCTCTGATTGCTGTGGCTAAAACTATTTACATTTAGCTGTCCAGTTTTCCCAGCACCACTTATTGAAGAGGCTGTGTTTTCTCCATTGTATATTCTTGCCTCCTTTATCAAAAATAAGGTGACCATATGTGTGTGGGTTTACCTCTGGGCTTTCGATCCTGTTCCATTGATCTATATTTCTGTTTTTGTGCCAGTACCATACAGACTTGATTACTGTAGCTTTGTAATATAGTCTGAAGTCTGGGAGCCAGATTCCTCCAGCTCCATTTTTCTTTCTCAAGATTGCTTTGGCTATTCAGGGTCTTTTGTATTTCCATACAAATTGTGAAATTTTTTGTTCTAGTTCTGTGAAAAATGCCATTAGTAGTTTGATAGGGATTGCATTGAATCTATAGATTGCTTTGGGTAGTAGAGTCATTTTCACAATGTTGATTCTTCCAATCCAAGGACATGGTATATCTTTCCTTCTGTTTGTATCATCTTTAATTTCTTTCATTGGTGTCTTTTGCCTCCTTAGGTATTTTATTCTTTTTGTTGCAGTGGTAAATGGGAGTGTTTCCTTAAAATCTCTTTCAGATTTTTCATCATTAGTATATAGGAATGCAAGAGATTTCTATGCATTAATTTTGTATCCTGCTACTTTACCAAATTCATTGATTAGCTCTAGTAGTTTTCTGGTAGCATATTTAGGGTTCTCTATATATAGTAGCATGTCATCTACGAACAGTGACAGCTTTACTTCTTCTTTTCTGATTTGGATTCCTGTTCTTTCTTTTTCTTCTCTGATTGCTGTGGCTAAAACTTCCAAAACTATGTTGAATAATAGTGGTGAAAGTGGACAACCTTGTTTTGTTCCTGATCTTAGTGGAAATGGTTTCAGTTTTTCACCATTGAGAACAATGTTGGCTGTGGGTTTGTCATATATGGCCTTTATTATGTTGAGGTAAGTTCCCTCTGTGCCTACTTTCTGGAGGGTTTTTATCATAAATGGGTGTCGAATTTTGTCAGAAGCTTTTTCTGCATCTATTGAGATTATCATATGGTTTTTCTCCTTCAATTTGTTAATATGGTGTATCACGTTGATTGATTTGCGAATATTGAAGAATCCTTGCATTCCTAGGATAAACCCCACTTGATCATGGTGTATGATCCTTTTAATGTGCTGTTGGATTCTGTTTGCTAGTATTTTGTTGAGGATTTTTGCATCTATGTTCATCAGTGATATTGGCCTGTAGTCTTCTTTTTCTGTTACATCTTTTTCTGGTTTTGGTATCAGGGTGATGGTTGCCTCATAGAATGAGTTTGGGAGTGTTCCTCCCTCTGCTATATTTTGGAAGAGTTTGAGAAGGATAGGTGTTAGCTCTTCTCTAAATGTTAGGTAGAATTCGCCTATGAAGCCATCTAGTCCTGGGCTTGTTTGTTGGAAGATTTTTAATCACAGTCTCAATTTAAGTGCTTGTGATTGGTCTGTTTATATTTTCTATTTCTTCCTGGTTCAGTCTCAGAAGGTTGTGCTTTTCTAAGAATTTGTCCATTTCTTCCAGGTTGTCCATTTTATTGGCATAGAGTTGCTTGTAGTAATCTCTCATGTTCCTTTGTATTTCTGCAGTGTCAGTTGTTACTTCTCCTTCTTCATTTCTAATTCTATTGATTTGAGTCTTCTCCCTTTTTTTCCTGCTGAGTCTAGTTAATGGTTTATGAATTTTGTTTATCTTCTCAAAGAACCAGTTTTTTCTTTTTTCTTTTTCTGCTCTGTGGTAATTATTTCCACTCTTTTATCTTCCAGGTCACTTACCTGTTCTTCTGCCTCAGTTATTCTGCTACTGATTCCTTCTAGAGAATTTTTAATTTCATTTATTGTGTTGTTCATCATTGTTTGTTTGCTCTTTAGTTCTTCTAGGTCCTTGTTAAACATTTCTTATATTTTCTCCATTCTATTTCCAAGATTTTGGAT
This sequence comes from Delphinus delphis, assembly GCF_949987515.2. NCBI lineage: Eukaryota > Metazoa > Chordata > Mammalia > Artiodactyla > Delphinidae > Delphinus > Delphinus delphis. Next base: position 9,664,169 of record NC_082684.1, on the reverse strand, counting down.
CATCTTTACTATAATTACTCTGAATTCTTTTTCAGGTAGACTGCCTATTTCCTCTTCATTTGTTTGATCTGGTGGGTTTTTACCTTGCTCCTACAACTGCTGTGTGTTTCTCTGTCTTCTCATTTTGCTTAACTTACTGTGTTTGGGGTCTCCTTTTTGCAGGCTGCAGGTTCGTAGTTCCCGTTGTTTTTGGTATCTGCCCCCAGTGGCTAAGGTTGGTTCAGTGGGTTGTGTAGGCTTCCTGGTGGAGGGGACTGGTGCCTGTGTTCTGGTGAATGAGGCTGTATCTTGTCTTTCTAGTTGGCAGGACCACATCCAGTGGCGTGTTTTGGGGTGTCTGTGACCTTATTACGATTTTAGGCAGCCTCTCTGCTAATGGGAGGTGTTTTGTTCCTGTCTAGCTAGGTGTTCGGCATAGGGTGTCCAGCACTGTAGCTTGCTGGTCATTGAATGGAGCTGGATCTTAGCATTGAGATGGAGATCTCTGGGAGGGCTTTCGCCATTTGATATTACGTGGAGCCAGGAGGTCTCTGGTGGACCAATGTCCTGAACTCGTCTCTCCCACCTCAGAGGGACAGGCATGACTCCCAGCCAGAGCACCAAGACCCTGTCAGCTATACAGCTCAGAAAAAAAGGGAGAAATAAAGAAAGAAAGTAAAATAAAATAAAGTTAATAAAATAAAAAAATTGAAATTATTAAAAATAAAATAAATTAAAATGTAATAAAAAAAAGAAAAGAAAAAGAAAGAAGAGAGCCACCAAACCAAAAAAACAAATCCACCTATGATAACAAGCACTAAAAACTATATGAAAAACAAAACAAAACAAAAAATGGACAGACAGAAGCCTAGGACAAATGGTAAAAGCAAAGCTATAAAGACAAAATCACACAAGGAAGTATACACATATACACTCACAAAAAGAGAAAAAGGAAAAAAAAATATATATATCTATCTATATATTAACAAAAGAAAGAGAGAAACAAATCAATAAACACATCTACCAATGATAGTAAACTCTAAATTCTAAACGAATATAAACATAAAACCAGAGACAAATTAGATGCAGAAAGCAAACCCCAAGTCTACAGTTGCTCCCAAAGTCCACCACCTCAATTTTGGGATGATTCATTTTCTATTCAGGTATTCCACAGATGCAGGGTACATCAAGTTGATTGTGGGGATTTATTCCACTGATCCTGAGGCTGCTGGGAGAGATTTCCCTTCTCTTCTTTGTTCTCACAGCTCCCTGGGTTCAGCTTTGGATTTGGCCCCGCCTCTGCGTGTAGGTCGCCTGAGGGCAACTTTTCTTCGCTCAGACAGGACGGGGTTAAAGGAGAAGCTGATTAGGGGCTCTGGGTCACTCAGGCCAGGGGGAGGGAGGGGTACAGAATATGGGTTGAGCCTGTGGTGTCAGCGGTCTGCGTGACATTGCACCAGCCTGAGGCACGCCGTGTGTACTCCCGGGGAAGTTGTCCCTGGATCACGGGTCCCTGGCAGTGGTGGGCTGCACAGGCTCCCGGCAGGGACGGGAGCTGTGGATAGTGACCTGTGCTTGCACACAGGCTTCTCTGTGGCTGCAGCAGCAGCCTTAGCATTTCATACCCGTCTCTGGTGTCTGCGCTGATAGCCAAGGCTCACACCCGTCTCTGGAGCTCATTTAGGCGGTGCTCTGAATCCCCTCTCCTCGTGCACTCTTTTGGGAAGTCTGAGTTCTTCTGCCAGTGTTCAGTAGGTGTTCTGTAGGAGTTGTTCCTCATGTAGATGTATTTCTGATGTATTTGTGGGGAGGAAGGGGATCTCCACATCCTACTGCTCCACCATCTTGAAGGTCTCCCCCACTTTTTTTTTTTTTTTTTTTTGCGGTACACAGGCCTCTCACTGCTGTGGCCTCTCCCATTGCGGAGCACAGGCTCCAGACGCACAGGCTTAGCGGCCATGGCCCACAGGCCCAGCCGCTCCGCAGCATGTGGGATCCTCCCAGACCAGGGCATGAACCCGTGTCCCCTGCATCGGGAGGCGGACTCTCAACCACTGCGCCACCAGGGAAGCCCTCCCCCACTCTTATATTGCCCTTCCTCCCTTCCCTCTTCCCACTGGTAACCGTTGGTTTGCTCTCTATATCTATGAGTCTGCTTCTATTTTGTTATAGTCACTATTTTGTTGTATTTTTTAGATTCCACATATAAGTGATATCATACAGTATTTGTCTTTCTCTGTCTGACTTAATTCACTTAGCATAATACCCTTCAAGTTCATCCACGTTGCTACAAATGGCAAAATATTCTTTTTTATGGCTGAGTAGTAATCTATTGTATATATGTACCACATCTTCTGTATGCATTCACCTGTTGATGGACACTTAGGTTGCTTCCATATCTTGGCAATTGTAAATAATGCTGCTATGAACATTGGGGTACATGTATCTTTTCGAATTCGTGTTTTTGCTTTTTCTTGGAATTGTTAGGTCATATGGTAGTTCTATTTTTAGTTTTTTGAGAAATATCCGTACTGTTCTCCATAGTGGCTGCACCAATTTACATTCCCACCAACAGTGTAGGAGGGCTCCCTTTTCTCCACATCCTCACCAACATTTGTTATTTGTGTTCTTGTTGATGATGGCCATTCTGACAGATGTGATGTGATATCTCATTGTGGTTTTGAGTCGTATTTCCCTGATGATTAGTGATGTGGAGCATCTTTTCATGTGCCTGTTGGCCATCTGCATTTCTTCTTCTTTTTTTAAAAAAAAATTATTTACTTATTTATTTATTTTTGGTTATATTGGGTCTTTGTTTCTGTGCACAGGCTTTCTCTAGTTGCAGCGAGCGGGGGATACTCTTCTTTGCGCTGCGTGTGCTTCTCATTGTGGTGGCTTCTCTTGTTGCGGAGCACGGGCTCTAGGTGCATGGCCTTCAGTAGTTGTGGCGTGAGGGCTCAGTAGTTGTGGCTCGTGGGCTCTAGAGTGCAGGATCAGTAGTTGTGGTGCACGGGCTTAGTTGCTCCGCGGCATGTGGGATCTTCCCAGACCAGGGTTCAAATCCGTGTACCCTGAACTGGCAAGCAGATTCTTAACCACTGTGTCACCAGGTAAGTCCCTGTATTTCTTCTTTGGAAAAATGTCTATTCAGATCCTCTGCCCATTTTTTTTTTTTTTTTTTTTTTGTGGTACGCAGGCCTCTCACTGTTGTGGCCTCTCCCATTGTGGAGCACAGGCTCCGGACGTGCAGGCTCAGCGGCCATGGCTCACGGGCCCAGCTGCTCCTTGGCATGTGGGATCTACCCGGACCGGGGCACGAACCCGTGTCCCCTGCAATGGCAGGCAGACTCTCTACCACTGCGCCACCAGGGAAGCCCTCTGTGCATTTTTAAATTGGGTTGTTTGGGGTTTTTTTTTTTGATGTTGAGTTGATATTGACTACAAAATATTGATTACATGTTGTGATGATAATGTTTTGAATATACTGGGTGAAATAAAATACATTATTAAAATGAATTTTACCTGTTTCTTTTTTCTAATGTAGGTACTGGAAAACTTTAAATTATGTGCCTGTCTTGCATTATATGTTGATTCGATGGTGCTGGTCTAGGTTCTCACAGGGAATTAGTGGCAGTGGATGAGAGTGTGTGTGTGTGTGTGTGTGTGTGTGTGTGTGTGTGTGTGTATACTGTGTGAGTATATGTATGTGTTTGTGTATATGTGTGTGTGTGTCTGTGTGTGAATGTGTGGGTATATAATGGGGGGTGGGGCATGGGTGGGCGTGGGAAAACTGAGCTGTACAGTCAGGGTCTATAACCCTGCTCAAAACCTGGGACATTTTCATTTCAGCATCTTATGCTCTGGCATCTATTACATGCCATGCACACATCACACACAATTTCCTTAAACCCTCAGGGGAACACAGTGATCTGGGAAGAACCCTCTTGCCTGCACAGGCTCAGAGGGGCTGAGGAACTCATCAGGTCACACGCTGAGAAGTGATGGGAGGGGCCACGATGGGGATCCAAGCCACCGTCCTCTCCACTGCAGGACCAGACCCTGCCTTGAACATCTTTCAGTCCCTCGTGACACCAGCCCTCATGCAGAGGCTGGGAGAGGGTGGAAGAAGGGGCTGCAAGGGAGGATTCAAAGTGAATTCCATGTTGCTGTGACCCAGGTGCAGGGCCAGTGCACATCAACCCCTGTCCCCCCATGTTCTCTCCTCACAGCCACGCTGCTTCAGCGGTCAGACCTTGCACTTGGTCCCAAATTCATAAAGATCAAAGAAATTGCAAAGTTATTCGTGTCTGTTCTTTCAACATGTGTAGAAATAAATACTTGCATGTTCAAGAAAAAAACGCAAGTCCGTGAGTGCCTGGGACCAGCCTGGGCTCAGATGCTGATTCTGCCTCTTTGTGGCTGTGTGACTCTTGCCTCCATCTCCGCATTTGTGTCACGGGCCCCTAATGCCTGCCTGTGTTGGGAGTAAATGAAGTGATGCTGGTAAGATGCTGGCCACAGACAAGATGCTTAATACACAACACTTCCTCTTCCCTTCCTCTTTAGCTGTCTGTTTAAAGTTCTCTTCCTAACTGCTCAGATGTGATGATTTCCTCTTAGATGATTTCCTAGACAAGTCTAGATGTGTAACAAGCAAGCAAACACAACCTCTAAGAATAATAAGTTATCCACAGCCACTACTTTTTGTATATTTTATTGAAGTGTACTTGATTTACAATGTGTTAATTTCTGCTGAACAGCAAAGTGATTCAGTTATATATATTCTTTTTCATATTCTTTTGCATTATGGTTTATCACAGGATATTGAATATAGTTCCCTGTGCTACACAGTAGGACCTTGTTGTTTATCCATCCTATATATACTAGTTTGCATCTGCTAATTCCAAACTCCTAATCTATCCCTCCCCTACCACTCTCTTGCTTGGGAAACACAAGTCTGTTCTCTATGTCTGTGAATCTGTTTCTGTTTTGTAGATATGTTCATTTGTGTCATATTTTAGATTCCATGTATAAGTGATATCATATGGTATTTGTCTTTCTCCTTCTAACTTCACTTCCTTCCTTGATGGTGTTTCAATATAGGAATCATGTCATCTGCCTCTTTGCATACCTCTGTATTTGTTCGTCATTGCTATGTAACAAATTATCCCAAAGTGGATCATACGGTAGTTCTAATTTTAATGTTTTGAGGAACCTCCTTACCGTTTTCTGTTGTGGCTGCACCATTTTACAATCCCCTCATAGTGCACAAGGATTCCAATTTCTCCTCATCAATACTTATTATTTTCTGATTTTTTTGATAGTAGCCATCCTAATGGGTGTGAGGTGGTATCTTGTGGTCTTGATGTGCACTTCCCTAATTATTAGTGATATTGAGCATCTTTTAGTAAGCTTATTGGCCATTTGTATGTCATCTCTGAAGACATGTCTCAAGTCCTTTGTTCATTAAAAAAAAAATTTTGTTTTTTATATTTTGTTTTGGTGCTCAGGCTTCTCTCTAGTTGTGGCCTGCAGGTTTCTCTCTCTAGTTGTGGCACATGGGCTCCAGGGTGAATGGGCTCTGTAGTTTGCAGAACACCGGCTCTCTCGTTGAGGCGTGCGAGTTCAGTAGTTGTGGCGCTCAGGCTTAGTTGGATCCCGTGGCATGTGGGATGTTAGTTCCCCAACCAGGGATCGAACCCTCATCCCCTGTATTGGGAGGAGGATTCTTTACCACTGGACCACCAGAGAAGTTCCCCTTTGTTCACTTTTAAATTGGATTTATTTATTTGTTATTGAAGTTTTTACACTTTCAATGGTTAAAAAAGAAGATTTTGCGACTTGTGAAAATTATGTGCAATTCAAATTTTAATGTCCTTAAATTAAATTTCATTGGGATACAGCCATGCTCACTTGTTTATATTTTGTCTGTGGCTGCCTTTGTGCTACAGCAGCAGAGTTGAGTATTTGCAACAGACTGTATGTTCTGTGAATCCTAAATATTTTACTATGTCATCTTTTACAGAAAACGTTTGCTACTCTTGGGCTAGGATGTAAGAGGTAAAGAGAAAGCCTTCTGAGGCCTGAAGGCAGGGTGTTGTTGCCTTCTGAAGACAGTCGGGGGCAGCAGAGAGCGGATGTGCTGGAGATTCCATATGGGTTCTGCAGCCCAGAACCACAGGATGGATTCTGCCCAGGGTACCAGGGCTCATCGGCTTGGAAGGGTTGGTGGAAACCATCAGAATGTGTGTGAGGCTCATCTGGGAGAGAGTAAAATCTTCCGGGGTCTCCCTGCCCTCCTCCTGCTTTCCCATCTCTCCTTCAGGTAGATGCCCGATTGCTCTTCCCCACAGGCACATCTGGCCCCACCACTTCCTGCTTGACCCTCTTCACTGGCGCTTTCTGCTCTCTTAGAGATCAAGTCCAAGTTCCATAAGTCTGGTTCCCAAGGCCCCGTTTCTCTCTGCCTTTATTTCTTGGTCTTCATCGCTTGGTTCCATCAGTATGAGCTGACTCCAAACCTCACACTCCGATAATACAAACACCATGCTTCCTGCCCCTCGTGGCGTTTTCTGGCCTATGCATCTTTGTTCACACCCTCTGATGGCATGCTCTCACCCTGAACCCTGGCCCCTCCACCTCTTTAACCCTGATAACTGCCTCTATCCTCCTTCAGGCTCGGCTAAGCCTCCACCTCCTCCAGGAAGCCTTCCATGACCACCTACTTCCACCCCAGACACAGCAGGTACCTCTCTTCCAGCTCCTTTAATTCTCAGTGTCTACCCCCCGCCTAGTACCTTAAACATGGCCACAGGTGAGAGAAGGACCAGGACCTAGGGATCTTTGGGTCCCCAAGACCTATTAGAGTTTCCGACACATAGCAGGCTCTCAGCAAATGTTTGGAATGAATGAATGAATGAAAGAATGAATTGGGATAAGAAAGGAGTAAGATGTACAAACAACTATATATAAAATAGATAAACAACAAGGACCTACTGTATAACACAGGGACTATATTCAGTATCTTGTAATAACCTATAATGGAAAAGAATCTGAAAAAGAATATATATATATACACACATATTTATAACTGAACCACTTTGCTGTACACCTGAAACTGACATAACATTATAAATCAACTATACTCCAATAAAAAATAACTAAAGAAAGAAAGGAATGAGATCCCTTCAAGTCCAAAAGCTGCCTTAGCATCGTCCCCCATTTTCCCAGTGAGGCTGCACCTGGGCAAAAAGAGATGCTGGACATTGCAAATCCCTGCAGATTTGTGAGCTGAACTGGTTAAGAAGTATCCCTTCTGCTGCTAGGAAATTTTACCCAGTGGGGTTGACAGCCTGAGGCCCTCCCTGCCCCTTTTTGCCTAAACAGTCTCAGGTCAGGTGCATTTGGCCCTTGAGACGGACCAGTTGCCATGGGGACCCCAATGATCACTCGTCACACTGCCCTCTGCAGCTGAGCAAGGTGGTAATGTTCTGTGACAGTATGGATACCCACTCCCCAGAGCAGGAGGAGACCAGGGCTCAGAGGCAGAATAAGCTTCATGGGTCCTCCTCTCATCCTGTCCCCCTCCTTGGACTGGGGCCCACCAACCTGGGGTGGATCAGAGCCAAGAAGAGCACTGGAGTGGGCATCAGATGACCTGAGTCTGAGGCTGAGCTGTGCTGGCAGTGGCTGTGTGACTCTGGGGAATCGCTTGCCCTCTCTGAGCCTTGGCTGTAACCTCCTGGGGTTACTGGAGGAAGACCACATGAAGATTTATCTGCGAGGTCTTTCTACAGTGTCAGTGACTCTGAAGATTCACAGGTGGCTACTGGGCAGGCCCCACAGGACAAAGCTACCACACACGTAAAACCTCTTTAACGGCCATCCAGAACCATTTAAAGGAAGAGAACCTTTAAAATTCCAGCCAGGTTCTCAGATGCACCTGTAGCTCTAGAGTCTTCCAGCGTGCTGACTCCACAGCTCAGCTCAGAGGCTCAAACTCATTTTAGAATTCGCTGGAGGAATTACCCACTATACAAACAGACTCCTCCTGTCAGGTGCGATTTGTAAGTATCATTTACAAAAGGAAGTCAATTAAAACTTTCCCTGCTGACTCAGGCCTTCATGCCCCTGCCCTCCCTGGCCCGGCAGAGTGTCACTCTTTTTTTTTTTTTTTTTTTACATCTTTATTGGAGTATAATTGCTTTACAATGGTGTGTTAGTTTCTGCTTTATAGTAAAGTGAATCAGCTATACATATACATATATCCCCATATCTCTTCCCTCTTGCATCTCCCTCCCTCCCACCCTCCCTATCCCACCCCTCCAGGCGGTCACAAAGCACCAGAGCTGATCTCCCTGTGCTATGCGGCTGCTTCCCACTAGCTATCTACCTTACGTTTGGTAGTGTATATATGTCCATGCCTCTCTCTACCTTTGTCACAGCTCACCCTTCCCCCTCCCCATATCCTCAAGTCCATTCTCTAGTAGGTCTGTGTCTTTATTCCTGTCTTACCCCTAGGTTCTTCATGACATTTTTTTTCTTAAATTCCATATATATGTGTTAGCATACGGTATTTGTCTCTCTCTTTCTGACTTACTTCACTCTGTATGACAGACTCTAGGTCTATCCACCTCATTACAAATAGTTCAATTTCGTTTCTTTTTATGGCTGAGTAATATTCTATTGTATATATGTGCCACATCTTCTTTATCCATTCATCCGATGATGGACACTTAGGTTGTTTCCATGTCCGGGCTATTGTAAATAGAGCTGCAATGAACATTTTGGTACATGACTCTTTTTGAATTATGGTTTTCTCAGGGTATATGCCCAGTGGGATTGCTGGGTCATATGGTAGTTCTATTTGTAGTTTTTTAAGGAACCTCCATACTGTTCTCCACAGTGGCTGTACCAATTCACATTTCCACCAGCAGTGCAAGAGGGTTCCCTTTTCTCCACACCCTCTCCAGCATTTATTGTTTGTAGATTTTTTGATGATGGCCATTCTGACTGGTGTAAGATGATATCTCATTGTAGTTTTGATTTGCATTTCTCTAATGATTAATGATGTTGAGCATTCTTTCATGCGTTTGTTGGCAGTCTGTATATCTTCTCTGGAGAAATGTCTATTTAGGTCTTCTGCCCATTTTTGGATTGGGTTGTCTGTTTTTTTGTTATTGAGCTGCATGAGCTGCTTATAAATTTTGGAGATTAATCCTTTGTCAGTTGCTTCATTTGCACAGAGTGTCACTCTTTAAAGAGGTGTGTGGCTTTTAGGACTAATATTGTGAGAATTCTCCTTTCCTCTATTAATTAGATAAGATCTGGGTTTGGTTGAAATCTTTTGAAGTTTCAAGCTCTTGCTGCTGAGCTCTTTTTCCTCAGAAATAAATGAAGATGGTTCTTTATTTCTTCATTCATTCGTTTATTCAACAAATGGATGCAAGCTACTCATCTCTTTTGAGTTTGTGCTTGAATGTCACCTTCACCATGAGGTTTCCCCAAATACCTGTTTGTTTGGTTTTTTTAATATTTATTTACTTATTTGGTTGCGCTGGGTCTTAGTTGCGGCTCGCGGGCTCCTTAGTTGTGGCATGTGAACTCTTACTAGCAGCATGCATGTGGGATCTAGTTCCCTGACCAGGGATCGAACCCGGGTCCCCTGCATTGGGAGAGCAGAGTCTTATCCACTGTGTCACTAGGGAAGTCCCCCCAGCCACCTGTTTAATTAAAGCTGCAACCTGGTCTCCCCACAACACTGCTCCCTTTCCCTGCTCTCTTTTTCCCCCCATCACCTCTAACAGACAAAGTAATGTACTTATATATTACGTTTATTGTTTATTTTGTCTTCCTGACTAGAAGTTAAGTCCCCTGACAATAGGGATCTTTGACTACTTTTTTCACACATGGACCCAACTGCTGGGACAGTGCCTGGTGAATAGCAAGTAATCAATGAATAATTTTTAATGAATGAATGAATGAATAACAAGCTATGGACTTGTAGGAAAAGACCTGAGTTTTCAGTCTAAGACAGAGAAGACAGTGATACAGGCCAATGGAAGGAAGCAATGTTTATTGAGTGCTCTCTGTGGACCCAACCCTTACTGTAAGGGATCTTTGTCACTTAATCTTCACAACAACCCTACAAATTAAGTGACTGTTCTATCTTCACACAACGAAATGTCTGTCTAGAGAAGTTAGGCTATTTGCCTTAAGTCACAGCTGGTATGATGTGGATCTAGGTTGCAAACCCAATGCTATCCTACTTTAAAGCTCCAGGCACTGCAGCATGCATGTAGGAACCAATGCACTGGAGCTTCAGGGAAGACTTCCTGGAGGAGGTGGCTTCTGCACCATCTTGAAGACACGACACGGTATGGATATGCAGGGATGAGGTGCAGGTACTGTTATTTGTGATAGAGAAAAGGGTGAGCTGCCAGCCTAGAGAGAGGGTCATCCAGGGAAGGAGCAGCGATCAGAGCCCGGGCCACCTGGGAAGGACAGTCGTGGCCAAGAAGATCGGAAAGCCAGAGTGGGGTCAGGCATCAGGTGAGGCTCAGGTCCAAAACTACCACTTTAATTTTCGATCTGCAAAGCTTTCATATATACTATTGAAAGATGCACCATTCTCCCTAAAGTCCTTAAAATAGTCACAAATCAGCATTTCTCTGCTTTACATCCCCTCAAAGGAGGCAGATCTAAGATGTACTGACACAAAATAGAATTACCTTTTGGGTCTTCTGGGCCAACGGTTATAAAAAGCCCATTTGGTGGAAAGTCCAGCTGTGGCCAAAACGTTTTTTAAAAGCCTCCAATTGTCACGAGTGCCTACTATGAGCTGGACGTTCTTCATCTATTATGTATGATTTAAGTACTCTGAGGCAGGCGGCAGGATGGTCGCTGTGAGGATGAGAAAATCGAGGCTCAAAGAGATTAAGTTCCTTTTCCAAAGTCACAGGGCTCGTGGAGGCACAGGGAAAAGTCCCGAGTCTGCGCTCACTTGCCTGATGCTCCTTCTGCCCCTGAAAAATGCACACCATGTCCTTGGAAATGCTGCTTTAGCGGCTGCCAACAGGGTGTCTACTGTGAAGAATAATTCATTTTAGGTCGCTGTGCCTCATCCTTTTAGGGAACTGTGGAAATGGTCCCTAGGAGCTCAACTTGATCCATTTAGCCGGGAACCTCCTGCAGGGCTGAGCAGATGAAGTGAGCAGGGAATCTGGGCTTCTGTCAACCTTCGTTTGATGGTGACAGTCTGGGAAAGCTAATGCCGAGGGAAGCATCATTTTCAGGACCAGAAATGTGCACCCGGCTTGCCCTGCCAAAGTCTGGGAGTTCTCCCATTATACATGCATCCAACTGGATGTTCATCCACTGGGCTAGATTCTAGGAATATGAAGATGAATAAGACACGAACTTCGTACCTTCCAGGAGTTCCCAGCATAGGAGCGAAAACAGATGAGTAATAAGGTCATCTTAGTACAGTTCCTCCCAGGCAGAGAAGCAGTGGTGAAAGATACTCTCAGGGGACAAATAAAAATTCTAGAAAATCGGAAGCTTTGAACCAGCCCCCTAATAGCTCTGATTCTGGTCCGTTACTCCAAATGGCCCAACAAAAAAGCAGGATGGGTTGAATTCCCTCTCCCCTCTTCATTTTGAGAACAGCATTGTGTTCCTGGATCAGTTTATTTCTACCCACTGCATGAGCTCTTCATCACAAACCGTACAGTCCCCTAAGCATGTGTACAAGTGGTTTGGGGACCGTCTAATCCTGAGAGGCTCCCATGCACAGACTTTTCCACTGTGATACTGCATGTTGTTCTGGTTTGAGGGACTCATTAAATGACACCTCTCTTTCCCAGTCTGAGTTCAGCAGATGGAGAGCAAAATAGCACCTCTATGCATTAGGTTGGAGGATGTAATAGTTAGCTTTTTGCTTCATAACAAACAAGCCCCCAAAACTCAGTGGCTTATGACCAAAGACAAAAAAAAAAAAAGATTTACTTTTCTAACTCATGGATCTGTGTACTAGAGCAGCTCTGCTTCAGGCTGTGGGATGGGCTTATCTCTGCTCTGTGTGTCTCTGATGCTGGGACCAGGACATGCTCTTCTCATGGCAGGTGGCATAAATGCCAGGGAGCAGCAGACACATGTGATGCCTCTTAAAGTCTCAGCATGGAAATGGCACTTGTACCCATATTCCACTGGCTAAAGCAAATCCCATGGCCGAGGTCAGCATCAGAGCAGCAGGTTCACCCACAATGATCCATTCCAAGAACAGGAAAGAAATCATACTTGCTGTGTGTAATGTGGCTTGGGTGCATGGAAACAAAGGAGATGTTGAACCCTTTATCAGAAAGTCCCACCCATTCTCATTGGCACAGCTAGACCACCACTAGCATCCCTGCATGGGGCCTGCCCCTGTAAACCTAGGGAAGGGCAGCCCAAAACATATACTTCCTGTGGGAACCTGGGTCACTCCCTGAGGAGAAGGAGGGAGGAAGGAGGGGCTGAACTGGGCACGCTCACTTCCCCTCCCCCTAATCACAATTCATGGTATGAGTGAAGGTTGGCAGGAGGCCAAGAGTGCTACCCTAATTGATGTCCCTCAAAGTGGAAACAGAGCAGAAACATACGTGTGCATGTTTTACATACGTGTGCACACGTGTGTACACACGTGTGCACACGATACATCTTGGCACTTGACCTTCCACAGCCCACCAATGTAGGCGTACACCCTCCTTGCAAGGATGGTACCCCATAAACGGCCATTTGTTTTGAGGGTTGTGTTCATTTAATTCACTTGACACCCACCTATTGAAAAATCTGTTACGTTCCAGCAGCGTCGGGGATGTTTAAGATCGTAGGTCTGAGACACCCTGGCCTTAGGATTCCCCATCTCTTCTCATATCAAATATATTAAAATACATCCACCCTATGTAAAATTTTTCTTTTGCCTTAGAAGTTTGGAACGGCTTTTAAGGCCTTGGTTTTACTTTTTAAATTATTGGGTACAAGTCATTCTTTACGATCATCTATGATCTCTCAGCAACCATTGAGGGATTCTTGCAAAGAGAAAAAAACTACATACTTTTCCATTTATAATGACATTTTATGAACATTAAATGGAACAATTAATGAAACTGACTTATTGTTATGGTTAATAGACAAACATTAACTGTATTTTGCACTTTTCCCCCCAAATTTGGAGCTATCGTTGTTTTCAGGTCTCAAGCATTTTTTTTTTCAGCTCTTGAAAATTTAGCTGTCTCTAGGCACTGTGCTTAGTTATCCCTCAAGGATGAGATAGCTCTGAGCACCGTGCAGGAAGCTGCGGGCAAAAGGACAGGGAAGGTGGGAGTCCTGCCTTCAGGAAACTCTCAGTTTAGAAGGTGAAACAGAGATGGAACAATATAAGTTACAATGGCATGTGAGAAATGGGATCCTAGGCCTGTGTCTAGGGTGTAGAGGGCACAAGAGAAGGAAGGAGGCAGCCAGGGCACAGACTTCTTGGAGGCAAAGAAGCTTGGCTGTGACCTGAAGAGTAAGTGGATCCCCCCAAAACGGCGAGAGGTTAAGCAGGGTTGGGGGAGAGCAGAAGGGAGTTTGGGAAAGGAATTCCAGTTTTAGGAAAGGAGATGAGGATACATGAAAAACCATGAAAGAGCATGTTGGGAAGACTTGGGGTAATTTATTGCGGCTGGAACACAGAATGGGAGGAGGCATGTGACAAGCACGTGGCCGTGGGGCACCGTCTTTGTAACCGAGTCCTGGCCAGGCCTCATCAATCTGCTGACCTGGTATTGTGATATGAAGGTGTAACTTCTGAGGTCTGGAATTTTCTTCTATTAAAGTACTCCTGCACCATTTATGCTGGTTTTCGTTTTGGTAAAACTTTTTATTAATAGGTTAATATTCTGCCAGTGCTTTTCTTTTACATTTTATTTATTAAAAAAAATTTTTTTTAATTTATTTAAAAAAATTTTTTTAATTTTTTAAAATTTATTTTTTTAAAAATCCCTTAGTATAAGACACACAAGGCCAGATGGAGGGCTTGTTTTTATTTTTATTTACTTATTTTTAAATTTTATTTATTTATTTTTGGCTGCGTTGGGTCTTCGTTGCTGTAGGCAGGCTTTCTCTAGTTGTGGTGAGCGGGGGCTACTCTTCGTTGCGGTGCGGTGGCTTCTCTCATTGTGGGGCATGGGCTCTGGGCACGCGGGCTTCAGTAGTTGCGGCGTGTGGGCTCAGTAGTTGTGGCTCTTGGGCTCTAGAGCGCAGGCTCAGTAGTTGTGGCGCACGGGCTTAGTTGCTCCACGGTGTGTGGGATCTTCCAGACCAGGGCTTGAACCCGTGTCCCCTGCATTGGCAGGCGGATTCTTAACCACTGCGCCACCAGGGAAGTCCGAGGGCTTGTTTTTAACTCTTTCCTTCATGTCTAGGTAAACTCACTGGGGGCCTGGTTGCTTGCCCAGGCAGCCCAGTCGTTTAGATCTCTTCTCTCTTTCCTCTATAGCTATTAATTTCTTAACATTTTCATTCCATTGTCTTCTTCCTTTTCAGTTGGAAGTATGACCTAAAAATCTGTATTAGTTTCTTAGGGCTGCTGTAACAAATTACCATGAACTGAGTGGCTTAAAACAACAGAGGTTTATTGTCTCACAATTCAGGAAGGCAGAAGTCAAAATCAAGGTGTCCACAGGGCCATGCTCCCTCTGAAGGCTCCGGGGAAGAATCCTTCTTTGCCTTTTTCTAGCTTCTGGTGGCTCCTGCCAATGTTTGGTACTCCTTGGTTTGTAGCTGCATTACTATAATTTCTGCCCCCGTGGTCACATTGAGACAGACTGGGACCTGGGACCCTTCGCTGCAGTGCTGCAGTGATTGCACCTGGACACACCTCTCCTTGAGCGACAAAATACAAAGAAACTGTATAGGACTAAAAATAACTGTGCGCACATGCGCAGTTGGGACAAATTCTGGATAAAAGATACAGAGACTGAAAAACCCACCTGCCACTTTTGAAGAGCCCCGAGCAGAAGCAGGGGGTCGGGAGCAAAAAGCTGTGCGTGCCCCCTGCACCCAGCTCCACCTAAGGGGTGGGCGAACCACGGAAGCCGCCCCTCTGGCCCGACCCCTGGGCACACCCCTACCCTCACCCCATATAAGGAACAAGCTGGCCCGGCCCCGCTCAGGGAGCGAGCAAACAAGGGAACCTGTTGTTTGTTCTCCCTCCCCCCCCGCCCCCCGCTGCAGCAGGGGCCCCAGTAAAGCCTTGCCTGAATTTCTTGTCCGGCCTCTGATCAATTTCTATTGGTTTAGGAGGCCAGAAAACCACTGGTCGGTAACAACATGGCCTTCTGCTTCTGTGTGAATCTCTGGGAACCCTTTTGCCTCTTCACCAGTCCTTGGATTTAGGCTCTGTTCTAATCTGGTATAACTTCATCTTAACTAATTACTTCTGCAAAGATCCAATTTCCAAATAAATTCACTCCCGAGGTTCTGAGTAGACATGAATTTTGAGCTCATACTCAACCCGCTGCAACTTCCTTAATTTGATTTTCGGCTTGGTCAGTTCCGTCTTTAGTGCCTCAGATGTAGGTTTCATCTTTGCAATCGCATCCTGGTTTTCTTGCAGGCTTTCATTGTTTCAGCCCATCTCTTCATGTCAGCCTGCTGCCCTAGGGTCTCAGACTCATCTGAGGCTCCTTGACCCTCTTCTAGAGAGGCCATGTCTTCTTCTGAGACCCCCTGAAAATGATTCCTAACAGTTTCCTTCTGCTTAATGGAGAAAATAATTTTCAGAGCAATTCTCTCCTGAGGTTCCTTGCGGTGTGACATTTCTCTGTGGCTGTGTATTTTTAATGGGTCCGGGGTGGCTTTTCACCTCTATTGACCCATTCTTTATAGAGACAGATTCCGTCTACCCGGGCCCTACACGTGTCCGCAGTGGGCAGTGTGGATTGCCTTTGGTAGAATGCCTAGAGAGCTAGAGCTACAGGAAGCGGGAAGGTACCTAACTCCTCTCCCCATCTCTGATATCCAGCCAGCATCCGCTGGTTCAGCTCTGCCGAGTTGGTTGAGACCTTCTCCTGTCCTCTCAGGTCTACAGGGAGGAACATTTGTGCTTCGAATAGTGGCTCCCATTAAACCAGCCTGATCAGAATCACTTACGGATCTTTTCACAATTACAGATGCCTGGGTCCCATCCGTAAAGAGTCTGAGTGAGTAAGTCTGGGGAGGGGCTGGGCAGTCTGGGTTTGTAACAGTTCCCCAAGGGATGCTAAGACACAGCCAGGATTAGGAACCATGTTAGCACAACGATTTGTTCACGTTTGTTTCCCCCATGGGGTTGTGTGCTCCGGAATAATGACGCACATCCTTACCCAGCATGTTACTCTATACCAGGCACTGTCTAAGCACTTCATGTATATTTACTCCTCACACCAACCCTATGAGGTAAGTACTATAATTATGCCCATTTTACAGATGGGGAAATTGAGGCACAGAGAGGTCCCGTAGGTAGTAAGAAGTCGAGCCAGGATCTGAACGTCTAGTCTTAAATAGTACTCGGCTTCTCCCTCCATGACTGCAGAGCCTGTGTTTGACTGGCTCACCCCGGAAATCTCAGTCCCCACGCAGCATACAGCAGGTACTCCATAAGTGATTGCTGTATGAATGACGTTCCCCTCTGCCAGACTGCTTTGCCCTGTGACTCTTATGGGACTGAGGCTGCTGGCCAGAGCATCTTGACTTCGACATGCTGCTGCTGGGAGCACGGCTGGGGGGAATCCAAAGGGAAGTCTTGACTGGAAGCAGGTGGAGGTGAGCCAGTGGTTATATTCCAGGAGGACGCTGGAAGACACACACTTACAGAACCCAGAGAAACAGGGGCAACGGGCAGTGGGTTGACAGAGATGGCATGTGAGCTGACTGGCCAAAGAGTGGAAGCCAGGACAGCTCAGCAGTGGAGGCCATGTGCTTCCCCGGGCAATGTGTGTGGCCAGTTGCTTAACCTCAACGGCGGGGTCTGAACAGGAGGAGCCGTGTCACCTTGGGCAAGTGTCTTAGACTTTCCAAGCTACAGTTTCCCTTACCTGAAAATGAGATTAATGATATCCGCTGCTTCCCATCTTATCTCATTGCCAAGCACTTAGATTGCTTCTTTATGAGCAATGGTGACAAATTTTTAGGTTCACAGCAGTCAGCCTGGGCATTCCTCATGGGGGAGAGGTGCCTTAGTAGAGCAGGGCCTCAGATAAGCCCACTGTGGCGCAGAAAGATGCTGGGTTTCCAGGGCTGCATGTGGGTGGGGGGGTGGGTGGGGGGCGTTGGAGGGGGTGGGGGTGGGGAAGGGATTGATTGTTGCTCAGGAAGTGAGTGGGAGGAAGAGGAAGCGAGGAAAGGGGGTGGGGCCAGCGAAGGGCCTACAGTCAACAGTCAGAGAGGATTCTGTGTGTCCTCCTGCTTGCTTTTCATTATTTTTCAAACTGTAGTTACAGTTACAATGACTATTTGTTTCTTTAAATGACCTTCAATGCAGACCAAGAGCCCTGGGCTGCAAAGCCCCCAGTTATTTAAAGATATAAAGATGTGGTTTAGGCATTGCTAGGTTCTGTGACTTGGGAAGATATCTTGGTACCAAAGGTGACTTTTCTTTCCCTCCTCCTGAAGTGATGGGCTCATTTGCCTCCCCACCTCCCCCTGCGAGAGTATAGATCAATCTAAATAACTTCACCAGTGGAGTGACAGCAATATTTCACTTTCCAGGTGGTTCCAAAAATGTCAGTGTCATTACTGGTTCTATTTTTTATCATTGCCCCATATTTCCATTTCCTCGGTGGGGATAGGCATCTCTTCCCAGTGACGCACGGGCTTATAGAGTCCTGGGGAGGGTGGCATGTTTGTGCAGTTCACCCCATCTTTCCTGCCTGTCCTACACTTGAACTTTCTTCCCCAAAGCCCAAGCCCTGTGTATTCTTAAAGACAAAATGCAGCCATCCCTCCAACAGGAAGTGAATGTCCCCTCTTCTAGGCTTCCCCATGTTTTGTTGGAATCTTTTGGTGGGTGGGGAGCTCTCCCCCCTGCTGTGGTGCTGATCATTCTTCAAGGTCAGAAGGACAAGGCCATCCTCCTCTTTTTTTTTTTTATTATTTTATTTATTTCTTTTTGGCTGTGTTGGGTCTTCGTTGCTGCGTGCAGGCTTTCCCTGGTTGTGGCAAGCAGGGGCTACCCTTTGTTGTGGTGCACGGGCTTCTCATCGTGGTGGCTTCTCTTGTTGCGGAGCACGGGTTCTAGGCGCACAGGCTTCAGTAGTTGTGGCTCGCGGGCTCAGTAGTTGTGGCTCGCGGACTCTAGAGCGCAGGCTCAGTAGTTGTGGCACACGGGATTAGTTGCTCCGCGGCATGTGGGATCTTCCTGGACCAGGGCTCGAACCCGTGTCCCCGGCATTGGCAGGTGATTCTTAACCACTGCACCACCAGGGAAGCCCTATCCTCCTCTTGAAGAAGAACATAGCAGAGTAGAAAAAGCAGATGGTTCAGGGAAATGGGTGCACCCTTTGGAATAGGGTTTGAACTCTGGCCAGGTGACTTAACAGGTAGGATGGATAAGTGATCAAGCCTGTCTGAGGGGGGTTTCTCCTCTGTAAGCCAAGTATCATAATCCCAGTGTCAGAGGTTGTGGGCGGGAGGCAGTGAGATACTCTCTATCAGGTGTCTGACACAGTGGCAGGAAGAGTGGAGACAACCAGGATTTATTGGTTTCTCTATTTTCCTCCTGTTGGGCAGGCTGACGGCACCCATGGAACTGGCTGTGGATGGAGGGGAGGAAGGAAAGGAGAGAAATACGGCAGGGAGTGGGAAGGAAGGGACCGAATGGGGAGGAAGGAAGGGAAGGAAGGGAGGGATGAAGCAGAAAGGTACATGATGGAAGGTAGGACCATCAGACGTCCAGGCAGTTTCTGTGGTTGGACCACGGAGACCAGGGCCTTAACTAGGCTAAAACTTAGGCCAGGGCTGGCCTGCAGGGCTCAGCAGGGCTCAGCCCAGCCGGCAGCTCAGGTGAGGCTGTAGGTGTGATGGGAACATGGCTGGTACAGCCCGAGCAGGACAGGGCTATCATTCAGTAGGCAGGAGTCTGGTTCTGAGCTGTTCTGGCCTGAGCTTAGACATCCAGGCAGTTCTGGAGAGAGGCCAGAGGTTGGCCTCCTCCTGGTGGCTTTGAGGGAAGAGGCTTTGCGGTCAGGAAGCCACAGGTGAGCTGGCATCACCTCAGAGCAAAGCCCGCTCAGACTTAAAGGGCCAGATCTGTTACACCAGGACCGGTTCCCCCAGAGATTGGGGCTGTGCTCTTTAGGGCCCAAAAGTCCATTCGCCTCATCCATGCACTGAGCCTTTATTGAGGGCCTGCTGTCTGCTGTGCTAGTTGCTGATGATGTAGCGGTGAGCAGCACACTGTCCCAGACTTGAAGGAGTACCTAGGTTAGTAAGGGGTCACAATACCATAAGTTAAGTGCTGTGCTGGAGATGGTAGGGGCTGTGGACGGTCAGGGTGTGTATCAGGGGACACAGAGTGTGCCCCAATCTTGCCTTGGAGGTCAAGGATGTCTTCAAGGTAGAGGTTACGTCTGAGCTGAATCTTTTGCTTGGTCGAAAAGGATGGAAGACTGTTCCATTTAGAAGATGCAGCAGAGCTGCCTTTGGGGGCAGGAAAGAGCATGGGGCCTGCAGCTGCGATGTGCTTTTATTATGACAGTAGGGGAGGCTGCTCGTGACGGATGCACGGATGCCGGGTGAGGGCCTTGACGATTTATGGTGAAGGCATGGATGGGTCAGTGATAGATGAATTTTGACCAGGAGAGTGCCTTGGTCTGGTTTACGTTCTAGAAGCATCGTGCTGGGAAGATAAGAGTGGTCAGGACCAGAGGGCAGGTGTGGGAGCGTGCACCAGGGTTCTAAGAGTAGAGGCGGAAAGGGGGACGCGGAGAGGGGAGATTAGGGAGGCAGAGTTGGCCTTGGTGACACCCAGATGTGAGTGTAAGGAAGAGTGAGACGAGCACAAGGGGACACAGAGGCTGCAGGACGGTCACCGGGGCTGCAGGGGAGACTCTGGAGACAGACCCCAGCCAGGAGGATGTTGGGAAAGTCGGATCAAGGCATGCTGCTGGTCGGAAGTAGAAGGGAGGTGCCGATGGTGTAAAGGGCCACACCACCAAGATATCTGGGAGAAATCTCCCACCCTTCGAGTTGGAACCGTGTCCCACAAAAGAAATGGAGGCAAATGACACATACGTGATTTCCTGAGGTGGTCTGCATCCAGGCCACGGGCACAGGACTCAGGCTTCTGCCCTTTGAGTTAGAAGCCTGTGAAGAAGCAGGAGCATCCGGGTGGGGGAGGCAGCCGCTGAAGCCCCTTTGGATTTCGGGTCAGCAGTTGCCGGGTCCAGGGTCCAGCCCTGGTGGTGGTGTCTGTGCCCGACACTGTTGGCGGCTGTGTCTGCAGTCAGCTGGGTCTGCCGGGCAGTTTGGGGTCAGTCTCGGTTGTGTAGCCTACAAGCCCTGTTCTCTAACCTTCCTCAAGAATGCAACTTCCCAGCGTCTTTCTTAAATTAAACAAAAAAAATCATGGTAAACTACGAATACCATAAATGTACCATTTAACTGTTTCTAAAGGTACGGTTCAGTGGCATTTCACACGTTCACATTGCTGGGCTACCATCACCATCTACCTCCAGAACTTTTCCACCTTTTCAAACAGAAGCTCTGTAACCATTAAATATCAACTTTCCATCCCCCCCCCACCCCGCCCCGCCCAGCTACTGGCAGTCACAATTCTACTTTCTGTCCCTATGAACAGTATTTGTCTTTTTGTGACTGTCTTATTTCACTTAGCATAATTATCCTTAAGGTTCATCCATGTTGTAGCATATGTCAGAATGTCCTTCGTTAATAAGGTTGAATAATATTGCATTATATATATATATATATATATCTCACATTTTGTTTAAACATTCATTCATTCTTAAATTTTAAAATAAACTGTTAATTTCAGAATAATTTTAGATTTACAGGAAAGTTGCAAAGACAGTACAGAGTCTGTATACTTTACCCAGGTTCCCTTGCTGTTAACATCTTACATTAACATAGTACATTTGTCGGAACTAAGAACAATATCAGTACATTACTATTAACTGTACTTTAGACCTTATGTGGATTTTACCAGTTTATACACTAAGGTTCAACAGGGTTTGGTTAGCTGTGTGGAATGAGAAAAAGCCGGGGCTTTGGGCTCGGGTGGCTGAGTGGGTGGTGGGCCTTGTGCTGAGATGGGGAGGAGGTTTGGTGGGGAAAGGGATGGAAGGTCACCAGTGTCTTTGCAGAGCTGTGATTCTTCCTGGGTCTTTACACAGGTCTGAGTTTGGCTGGAGGCAGGTGCAGGGTAGGTCTTGGGAATTATTCTAGGAACCCAAAGCATAACTTCACCTGAGTCCTCCTCTTTCAGGAACTGTCCAGGGTAGAGAAGAAACTCACGGCCAGAGTCAGGTCTTGCCCGTGGGACTATACTTCCAGGATCCACGCAATAGTTTGGACAGCAGACCCCACTTTCATTCCCCAATTTCCCACTTACAAGATTAATCAGCACCTACCTCCCGTTAATTCCCATGGAAACACATCTATGGCCTCTCCTCATCAGCATTCCACCTTAAAGCCTTCCCAGAGGAAGAGTAGAAAATTCTTCGGTCACTTCCCTGCTTGTCCTTCTCTCTTTAAGGAAAACCTTCTCTTCGGGGGCTGCAAGCACTGACTTGGGAATGAAGATTCCCTGGTCCAATCCTGGCTTTATTTAACTCTCAGGGTGACTTGGGTGAGGCCCTTCCCCTCTCCAAGCCTCAGTTTCCCCTTCGGTAAAATAAGAGGGCTGCTGTAGAGCAGTATCCTCAACCTCTACCCCACCAAGATGCTCTTTGTTTTCTGCCCTCAGAGGCCACATTTTTTTAAAAATTAACTTTTATTGGAGTATAGTTGCCTTACAAGAGGGCACATTTTGGAAAGATGTTGTCTGTCAGATGGAGCTGATTTAATAACATTAGGTCTTTCAGGTTTTATTAAAGACATTCATAACTTCCAACCAGAGCTTCTGGTCACAGTAACAGCAAACTGGGTTGATGTCATTTCATGCAAGAGCTAGTGCAGCCTCAATTGGCTGGGAGCACTGTGTTCCCTTTGGAATTTAAAAGCATTAAAAATCATTCTGAGCTCTCCATGACCACCCCTGGGAACTCAGGTTCAGTACCACTTGTTGTGTGGCAAGACCAAGGTATCTGGCCCATAGAACCAGCTCTGTAATTCCGTGAACTAGAAAGACGGTAGAATTTGGAGTCACTGACTGGAGTTTTTAAATATTTCAAGCCTACTGCTTAATCTGGTGTGATCTTGGATAGTGTGACAACAGCTCACACATTCTTTGATACTCCTTCCTTTAAAAGGTGGAGCTCAATCTCCCTCCCCTTAAGTGTGGGCTGGACTTAGTGGTTCTGCAAATAGAATGTGGTAGAAATGCTGGTGTTACACTTCTGACACCAGATCCTGAAAGGCATTCCAACTTCCTCCTTGCTCTCTCTCTTGGATCACTTGCTGTTCTACAAATAGAATGTGGTAGAAATGCTGGTGTTACACTTCTGACACCAGATCCTGAAAGGCATTCCAACTTCCTCCTTGCTCTCTCTCTCGGATCACTTGCTGTTCTACAAATAGAATGTGGTAGAAATGCTGGTGTTACACTTCTGACACCAGATCCTGAAAGGCATTCCAACTTCCTCCTTGCTCTCTCTCTCGGATCACTTGCTGTTCTACAAATAGAATGTGGTAGAAATGCTGGTGTTACACTTCTGACACCAGATCCTGAAAGGCATTCCAACTTCCTCCTTGCTCTCTCTCTCGGATCACTTGCTGTTCTACAAATAGAATGTGGTAGAAATGCTGGTGTTACACTTCTGACACCAGATCCTGAAAGGCATTCCAACTTCCTCCTTGCTCTCTCTCTCTTGGATCACTTGCTGTTCTACAAATAGAATGTGGTAGAAATGCTGGTGTTACACTTCTGACACCAGATCCTGAAAGGCATTCCAACTTCCTCCTTGCTCTCTCTCTTTGATCACTTGCTCTGGAGGAAGACAGTTGCCATTGCTGTAAGGACACTCAAGCGGTTTATGAAAGAAGTCCTCATGCTGGGGAACTGAGGTCTTCTGTCAACAAACATATGAGTGAACCATTCCAGAAGCTGTATTAGTTTTTTATGGCTACTATAAAAAATTACAACGAACCTAGCAGCTTAAAGCAACACACATTTATCTTACAGTTCTGTAGGTTACAAGTCCGGCATGGGTCTACCTGGGCTAAAATCGAGGTGTCATCAGGGCTGTGTTCTCTCTGGAGTCTTTAAGGGAAAATCTATCTCCTTGCCTTTCCGAGCTTCTGTAGCCGGCCCATGTTCCTTGCCTTGTGGCCGCCTTTTCTCCATCTTTAAAACCAACAATGTTGCAACTTTCTGAGGCTGCTCTGTTGTCATATCTTTTCCTCTGACCTTCCTCTCCCATTGCCCTCTTCTACTTTTTTTTTTTACATCTTTATTGGAGTATAATTGCTTTACAATGGTGTGTTAGTTTCTGCTTTATAACAAAGTGAATCAGCTATACATATGCATAAGTTCCCATATCTCTTCCCTCTTGTGTCTCCCTCCCTCCCACCCTCCCTATCCCACCCCTCCAGGCGGTCACAAAGCACCGAGCTGATCTCCCTGTGCTATGCGGCTGCTTCCCACTAGCTATCCACCTTACGTTTGGTAGTGTATATATGTCCATGCCTCTCTCTCGCTTTGTCACAGCTTCCCCTTCCCCCTCCCCATATCCTCAAGTCCATTCTCTAGTAGGTCTGTGTCTTTATTCCTGTCTTACCCCTAGGTTCTTCATGACATTTTTTTTTTCTTAAATTCCATATATATGTGTTAGCATACGGTATTTGTCTCTCTCTTTCTGACTTACTTCACTCTGTATGACAGACTCTAGGTCTATCCACCTCATTACAAATAGCTCAATTTCGTTTCTTTTTGTGGCTGAGTAATATTCCATTGTATATATGTGCCACATCTTCTTTATCCATTCATCTGATGATGGACACTTAGGTTGTTTCCAGCTCCAGGCTATTGTAAATAGAGCTGCAATGAACATTTTGGTACATGACTCTTTTTGAATTATGGTTTTCTCAGGGTATATGCCCAGTAGTGGGATTGCTGGGTCATATGGTAATTCTATTTGTAGTTTTTTAAGGAACCTCCATATTGTTCTCCATAGTGGCTATACCAATTCACATTCCCACCAGCAGTGCAAGAGTGTTCCCTTTTCTCCACACCCTCTCCAGCATTTATTGTTTCTAGATTTTTTGATGATGGCCATTCTGACTGGTGTGAGATGATATCTCATCATAGTTTTGATTTGCATTTCTCTAATGATTAATGATGTTGAGCATTCTTTCATGTGTTTGTTGGCAGTCTGTATATCTTCTTTGGAGAAATGTCTATTTAGGTCTTCTGCCCATTTTTGGATTGGGTTGTTTGGTTTTTTGTTATTAAGCTGCATGAGCTGCTTATAAATTTTGGAGATTAATCCTTTGTCAGTTGCTTCATTTGCAAATATTTTCTCCCATTCTGATGGTTGTCTTTTGGTCTTGTTTATGGTTTCCTTTGCTGTGCAAAAGCTTTGACGTTTCATTAGGTCCCATTTGTTTATTTTTGTTTTTATTTCCATTTCTCTAGAAGGTGGGTCAAAAAGGATCTTGCTGTGATTTATGTCATAGAGTGTTCTGCCTATGTTTTCCTCTAAGAGTTTGATAGTTTCTGGCCTAACATTTAGGTCTTTAATCCATTTTGAGCTTATTTTTCTGTATGCTGTGAGAGAGTGATCTAACCTCATACTTTTACATGTACCTGTCCAGTTTTTCCAGTACCACTTATTGAAGAGGCTGTCCTTTCTCCACTGTACATTCCTGCCTCCTTTATCAAAGATAAGGTGACCATATGTGCATGGGTTTATCTCTGGGCTTTCAATCCTGTTCCATTGATCTATCTGTCTGTTTTTGTGCCAGTACCATACTGTCTTGATTACTTTACCTTTGTAATATAGTCTGAAGTCAGGGAGCCTGATTCCTCCAGCTCCATTTCTCATTCTCAAGATTGCTTTGGCTATTCGCGGTCTTTTGTGTTTCCATACAAATTGTGAAATTTTTTGTTCTAGTTCTGTGCAAAATGCCAATGGTAGTTTGATAGGGATTGCATTGAATCTGTAGATTGCTTTGGGTAGTATAGTCATTTTCATGGTGTTGATTCTTCCAATCCAAGAACATGGTATATCTCTCCATCTGTTTGTATCATCTTTAATTTCTTTCATCAGTGTCTTATAGTTTTCTGCATACAGGTCTTTTGTCTCCTTAGGTAGGTTTATTCCTAGGTATTTTATTCTTCTTGTTGCCATGGTGAATGGGATTGTTTGCTTAATTTCTCTTTCTGATCTTTCCTTGTTACTGTATAGGAGTGCAAGAGATCTCAGTGCATTAATTTTGTATCCTGCAACCTTACCAAATTCATTGATTAGCTCTAACAGTTTTCTGGTAGCATGTTTAGGATTCTCTATGTATAGTATTGTGTCATCTGCAAACAGTGACAGTTTTACTTCTTTTCCGATTTGGGTTCCTTTTATTTCTTTTTGTTCTCTGATTGCTGTGGCTAAAACTTCCAAAACTATGTAGAATAATAGTGGTGAGATTGGGCAACCTTGTCTTTTTCCTGATCTTAGTGGTAATGGTTTCAGTTTTTCACCATTATGAATGATGTTGGCTGTGGGTTTGTCATATATGGCCTTTATTATGTTGAGGTAAGTTCTCTCTATGCTTACTATCTGGAGGGTTTTTATCATAAATGGGTGTTGAATTTTGTCGAAAGCTTTTTCTGTATCAGTTGAGATTATCATATGGTTTTTATCTTTCAGTTTGTTAATATGGTGTATCACATTGATTGATTTATGTATATTGAAGAATCCTTGTATTCCTGGAATAAACCCCACTTGATCATGGTGTATGATCCTTTTAATGTGCTGTTGGATTCTGTTTGCTAGTATTTTGTTGAGGATTTTTGTATCTATGTTCATCAGTGATATTGGCCTGTAATTTCCTTTTTTGTGTGACATCTTTGTCTGGTTTTGGTGTCAGGGTGATGGTGGCCTCATAGAATGAGTTTGGGAGTGTTCCTCCCTCTGCTATATTTTGGAAGAGTTTGAGAAGGATAGGTGTTAGCTCTTCTGTAAATGTTTGATAGAAGTCGCCTGTGAAGCCATCTGATCCTGGGCTTTTGTTTGTTGGAAGATTTTTAATCAGAGTTTCAATTTCAGTGCTTGTGATTGGTCTGTTTATATTTTCTATTTCTTCCTGGTTCAGTCTCAGAAGGTTGTGCTTTTCTAAGAATTTGTCCATTTCTTTCAGGTTCCCCATTTTATTGGCTATAGTTGCTTGTAGTAATCTCTCATGAATCTTTGTATTTCTGCAGTGTCAGTTGTTATTTCTCCTTTTTCATTTCTAATTTTATTGATTTGAGTCTTTTCCCATTTTTTCTTAATGAGTATGGCTAATGGCTTATCAATTTTGTTTATCTTCTCAAAGAACCAGCTTTTAGTTTTATTGATCTTTGTTATCGTTTCCTTCATTTCTTTTTCATTTATTTCTGATCTGATATTTATGATTTTTTTCCTTTTGCTAACTTTGGGTTTTATTTGTCCTTCTTTCTCTAATTGCTTTAGGTGTGAGGTTAGGTTGTTTTTTTGAGATATTTCTTGTTTCTTGAGGTAGGATTTTATTGCTATAAACTTCCCTCTTAGAACTGCTTTTGCTACATCCCATAGGTTTTGGGTTGTCATGTTTTCTTTGGCATTTTTTTCTAGGTGTTTTTTGATTTCCTCTTTGATTTCTTCAGTGATCTCTTGGTTATTAAGTAGTGTATTGTTTAGCCTCCCTGTATTTGTATTTCTTACATTTTTTTTTCCTGTAATTGATATCTAGTCTCAAAGTGTTGTGGTTGGAAAAGATACCTGGTACGATTTCAATTTTCTTAAATTTACCAAGGCTTGATTTGTGGCATAAGATATGATCTATCCTGGAGAATGTTCCATGAGCACTTGAGAAGAAAGTGTATTCTGTTGTTTTCAGATGGCATGTCCAAAAATATCAATTAAGTCCATCTTATTTAATGTGTCATTTAAAGCTTGTGTTTTCTTATTTATTCTCATTTTGGATGATCTGTCCATTGGTGAAAGTGGGGTGTTAAAGTTGCTAACTGTGATTGTGTTACTGTTGATTTCCCCTTTTATGGCTGTTAGCATTTGCCTTATGTATTGAGGTGCTCCTGTGATGGGTTCATAAATATTTAATTGTTATATCTTCTTCTTGGATTGATCTCGTGATCATTTTGTAGTGTCCTTCTTTGTCTCTTGTAATAGTCTTTATTTTAAAGTCTATTTTATCTGTTATGAGTATTGCTACTCCAGCTTTCTTTTGATTTGCATTTGCATGGAGTATCTTTTTCCATCCCCTCACTTTCAGTCTGTATGTGTCCCTAGGTCTGAAGTGGTCTCTTGTAGACAGCATATATACGTGTCTTGTTTTTGTATCCATTCGGCCAGTCTATGTCTTTTCGTTGGAGCATTTAATCCATTTACATTTAAGGTAATTAGTGATATGTATGTTCCTATTACCATTTTCTTAATTGTTTTGGGTTTGTTATTGTAGGTCTTTTCCTTCTCTTGTGTTTCCTGCCTAGAGAAGTTCCTTTAGCATTTGTTGTAGAGCTGGTTTGGTGGTGCTGAATTCTCTTAGGTTTTGCTTGTCTGTAAAGGTTTTAATTTCTCTGTCAAATCTAAATGAGATCCTTGCTGGGTAGAGTAATCTTGGTTGTAGGTTTTTCTCTTTCATCACTTTAAATATGCCATGCCACTCCCTTCTGGCTTGCAGAGTTTCTGCTGAAAGATCAGCTGTTCACCTTATGGGGATTCCCTTGTGTATTATTTGTTGCTTTTCCCTTACTGCTTTTAATATTTTTTCTTTGTACTTAATTTTTGATAGTTTGATTAATATGTGTCTTGGCATGTTTCTCCTTGGATTTATCTTGTATGGACTCTCTGCGCTTCCTGGACTTGATTGACTATGTCCTTTCCCATAGGGAAGTTTTCAACTATAATTTCTTCAAATATTTTCTCAGTCCCTTTCTTTTTCTCTTCTTCTTCTGGGACCCCTATAATTTGAATGTTGGTGCATTTAATGTTGTCCCAGAGGTCTCTGAGATTGTCCTCAGTTCTTTTCATTCCTTTTTCTTTATTCTGCTCTGCAGTAGTTATTTCCACTATTTTCACTTCCAGGTCACTTATCTGTTCTTCAGCCTCAGTTACTCTGCTATTAATTCCTTCTAGAGAATTTTTAATTTCATTTATTGTGTTGTTCATCATTGTTTGTTTGCTCTTTGGTTCTTCTAGTTCCTTGTTAAACGTTTCTTGCATTTTCTCCATTCTATTTCCAAGATTTTGGATCATCCTTACTATCATTAGTCTGAATTCTTTTTCAGGTAGACTGCCTACTTCCTCTTCATTTGTTTGGTCTGGTGGGTTTTTACTTTGCTCCTTCATCTGCTGCATATTTCTCTGTCTTCTCATTTTGCTTAACTTACTGTGTTTGGGGTCTCCTTTCTGCAGCTGCAGGTTCGTAGTTCCCATTGTTTTTGGTGTCTTCCCCCAGTGGGTAAGGTAGGTTCAGTGGCTTGTGTAGGCTTCCTGGTGGAGGGGACTAGTGCCTGTGCTGTGGTGGATGAGGCTGTATCTTGTCTTTCTGGTGGGCAGGTCCACATCTGGTGGTGTGTTTTGGGGGTCTGTGAACTTATTATGATTTTAGGCAGCCTCTCTGCTAATGGGTGGGGTTGTGTTTCTGTCTTGCTAGTTGTTTGGCATGTGGCATCCAGCACTGGAGCTTGCTGGCCATTGGGTGGAACTGGGTCTTAGCGTTGAGACGGGGATCTCTGGGAGAGCTGTTGCTGATTGATAATACGTGGGACCAGGAGGTCTCTGGTGGTCCAATGTCCTGAACTTGGCTCTCCCACCTCAGAGGCTCAGGCCTGACACCCGGCCGGAACACCAAGAGCCACAAGACTGCTATCTAGAGGCAGCTTTTTTCCAAAGTCCCTTTTCTCAAGCTGTCTCTTTCCCTCCATGGGTGAAGTTATTTATTTTCCTTTGTGATTTATAAGAATTCTCCTTCTGTTTCCAGGGTTATTGTCATCAGCTCTTCAGTCAACACATCTCACAGTCCTGGAGACAAACACAGGAACTGCAACAACTCTCTCCAGCTAAACATTTCCTCTGGGGTTGATCCTCTGTTTATTTGTGAAGCGTGAAAAGGCCAGGCTCAGAGAACCGGCAGTTGGGTTTTTTGGTCTCTTTGTACCTTTTGTACAGAAGTTGCCCCAAGTGCAGCATGCACACAGTTAGTTTTAGTTGCATACAGAGTTTCTTTGTATTTTGTTGCTCCATGAGAGGTTTGTCCACGTGCAAGCACTGCAGCAAAAGGTCCCAGGTCCCAGCCTGTCTCATAACTGCTGTGAAGATAGATCATTACAATAGTGAAGGAATGAATGAGTGAGTGAATAATGAATCATGTTGTGTATAACCTATACATCATGTCACCTTTGCCCTGTATTCTGTGGGTTAGAAGCAATTCACAGGACACACCACATTCAAGGGGAGGGGACGCTGCTAGGGTGGGAACATCTGGAGGTGGGGGTCATTTCAGAAGCTGCTTACCACACTGTCCAACCCATATTTCATACACTGTGATCCTAACAGTTCCCCAAACCCTGTCATTCTGCCTTTGCACATGCTGTTCCCTCTGCCTGGAATTCCACTCCCTCTACCTTTGCTCACCGAAGGCCTCTGCTAAAATGTTCTTTCCTTTGGGCTCTGGCCAGCAGCACCCAAATCTGTGTTGCTTTCTTCTATCGTAATACTTATCCCCCTGCATTGGTATTTTGCTGTTTATTTGTCAATCCCTCCACCTCCATCACCGCCAGAGACGAATGTAGAATCTACCCAGGACCTGGACATTCAGGAAACACTTGCTGAATGAGTGAATGAATAAATGGATTTGCGAGGCCCCAGCTTGGAACTCAGGAACTCCCAGTTCTGGACCCTGTCCTGCCCAGGGTCTGTCTGCTGGATCCTGTCCCCCGGGACCCCCTCTGCCGTCTCTATAACTATGCTGGCGCCGTGTCTGATTTCCCCTAACTTTGAAATAACTTTCCCCCTGCAGTTCTCAGATGTACTTCCCTGGAATCTTTCTCACTGTTCTGAGCCTCCCTCCTCCCCCTGCTTTGTAACTCTGGCCCAGCCAAACACTGGAAGCTCATTATTAAACCGGGAGCTGCCTTATATTATCCCAGAGACTCCAGATGGAAAATATTAGCTTCTATCTTGACTGAGGACTGACACAGTAAAGGCTCCTTGAGCTGCTAGCTGTCAAGGAGAGGAATAAAAGATTTTCATCTGCATGAGTAATTGTTTCCTGTGTTATCCAGAGAGATTGTGGATTTACATCGCCGACGCTGTCACACTGGGCCAGGAGCAGCTGCTGTTGCAGAATCTAGACACGTACTTTCCCCCTCCTTCCTCCTTCTCCTTCTTGGAGTTGGTTGGAAGAGAAATTGGGGAGGTGAGGGGGCAGCAGGGAGTAGAGAGAGGCTCTGAAATGTCCAGAATGGGAGGAGTAGAGCCAGGAAGGTTCTAGAACAGAGTTGAAGACCGGGCCCAGTGGAGGAGGCCAGGAAGGCTGGCCAAGCACGTATTGGTCGGCTGCCCCTCCTCTCTCTCCACCACACCCCTCCTCAATCCACCAGCCTGTCCTATCACCTTGACCTCCAAAACGTGACCCGAACCCAGCCCCTCCTCCTTTCTAGCCCAGGCCATGCACCTCTTACCAGGACCACTGCAACCTCCTCCCAAGGGGTCTCTGGGTCCTGCTCTCAAACCCTACAGTCCATTCCCCACACAGCAGCCAGACTGACCTTCTTATCCACAGCCAACTCATGCTTCTCCTGTTTCTCATGGCCTATGGGATGAAATCTTGGCCTCTGGGGCCCTGTATGACCTGCCTCCCATCCCCACCTCCTAATCTCATCCAAGCTCACTCTTCCCTTCATCCCAGCCTTTGTGGTCCTCAAACACCTCAGGCTAGTCCTTCCCTTGGCATCTTCATACCGTCTGCCTACCTCCTGGGAAGATGCTCCCCCAGGTCACGGAGTTCTGCAGAGAGGGCTTCCTGGACCACGTGGTCTGACATAGAGCCCCCTCCCTCCACCATGCCCCATCCATTATGATGCTTTATTTTCCCCAGAACTCTTCACGATCCAGACTTATACCAGTTGTCTTTTCTTTATCATCTGCCACCTACACCAGAATGGACAGTGATTGGAAGGGGAGAGATGCGTCTGTCTCATTCACTCCTGAACCTGCAGCACCTGGGGCCATGCCCAGCACCAGGCAGGGGCCCCATAAATCTTTTGTTGAATGAATTCATAGAAGCCAGGTGATAGAAGGCCGAGGGAGGGAGACCAGCAAAGAGGTAAGCAGAAGGGTGACTACCGCTGTCTGAGAACAGCCAATACACAGGGATTCAATAACAATAATAACAATCGCTTCTGCTGTGTTCTGGGTTGTGTTTTAGGTTCTGAAACAGTACAAAGCACTTTTATGCATAGAGGTTGGTTAAAAATCAATGAGACAGGGAGAGTCAGCAGAGGAAGCTGCTCCCGTGACCACCTGAAAGCAGGTGGACTTATGCATGGTGATGGGGAACACAGGACCCAGAGCAAGAGGCGACAAGGGGAAAGACATGAAAAACGACAACAAAGAAAAAAATCCTGAACGTTCACATCTTAAATGACTTCACGTACACATTCTCAGTAATCTCCTACACTTGCCATGTTTTATATGCCGTGAGCCATAATGTAAAATGTGCGTCACAAAGCTTCCAGTCTACACAGAATACAGGGGACTGATTTATATATTGAAAATTTTTTTATTTTATATTGAGTATAGTTGATTTACGATGTTGTGTTAGTTTCAAGTGTATAGCCAAGTGATTCAATTATACATATACATATATCTATTCTTTTCCAGATTCTTTTCCCATATAAGTTATTACAGTGAATTGAGTAGGGTTCCCCTGTGCTATACAGTAGGTCCTTGTTGATTATCTATTTTTATAGATTATTATCTATATATAGTATGTGTATATGTTAATCCCAAACTCCTAATTTATCCCTCCCCTGACGATTCCCCTTTGTTTTCTGTTTGTGAGTCTGTTTCTGTTTTGTAAATAAGTTCACTTGTATCATTTTTTTAAAGATTCCACTTATAAGTGATATCATATGATTTATGATTTATATTTTTAAAAGTGATACAGACCCTCTATGCAGTGGAGAAATCTCTAACATTCCTGGACCTTGCGTGTCAGGAAACTTAAAGAGAGTGAACCCCTAGAAGAAAATCCGAGTGTCATAAAATGCAATCTGAGTGGCAACTTTTCACTTTAGTCCAAACAGCTCAGCTAACAAGCTTTGTAACCGAGAAGGTCCCACAGATATTTCAGAGCCGAGACGACATTTTTTGTTCTGGACAAATGAAGGTCCAACTGATGGCTTCCTAGTTTCCTTGTACTACAGTTAATTCTTCTCCTAAAGGAAAAGATCTCCTTCTGATTTATTTCCCTTCTCAAAGCAGCATGGGTAGGAGAGATTCTAATAATTTTGTTTCCACACCACTACCGATCAAGAACAAGCCTGACCAGGGATGACAGCACACGTGTCCGTGTGTCATCCCTAATCCTCACACACCGAGGAAATGAGGCTCCAAGAGGTCAAGTAGCGTGTTTGCCATCACAAAGCTCGTACGTTTCAGAACGCACATCCAAGCCCGAGTGTCTTCTTCCAAAAGATGTGCTCTTTGTATCGTTCTTCACGACTTCCCTGCAGCAGGCACGAGGCCATCGGCAACAAGAGTTTAGTTTTCCTGACATTTATCAGGCACCTGATGTGCCAGGCCTACTGCAAACACCAAGAAGATGTAGTGCATAGTCCACCTTATCCATCCAGCATCAGGGAAGTTGTTATCAGGCAGTGGGGCCCAAGGCAAAGCCCTGGGTCAGAGGCAGCGTTCCAGTTTCTGCAAAGAATGAGAGAGAGAGAGAGAGAGAGTGTGTGTGTGTGTGTGTGTGTGTGTGTGTGTGTGTGTGTGTTGGGGACTAGGATTGGGGGTGGAAGGTGCCCCCTGCAATGTCAATATTAAGGCACATCTTCTATGATGGAGGGACAGGGTGTGGGGCAGGGGCTCAGATCCTAGTTTCTGATACCAGTATGGCTAGCAGACAGCCTGGAGATGCTGAATTCTCAGAGGCATTGGACTAGGCCTTCTTTACATATTCCCCTTCTCCAAATAAGGATAGAATTGGACTCAGAGCTGGTGCAGGGCTGAACTTTCAGGGGGATGAATGGCTGTAGGTGCTGGGAGAGGAGTGACAATGGATCATGGACCCAGTGGGTCACAGCAAGTGGGCTTGGCTGTATGTTGCACATCTGTGTACATCTGAGGGTTTCTCGTTGCTTCCACTTCGCCCTCGTGCCTGCCCATCTCCTATAGGAGGTCCCTAGAGCACCATGAAAGTTGGAATGCTGCAGGAAATCTCCTATTTCCTGGAGGCTAGGGAATCCAGTTCGGGGAATGAAGATGGACAGTGATTAAGTGGCCACATTTTTTGCTCTGCTTGTTTGATGAAGCCTCAGTTAGCTAGTTCCCCATGCCCCCATCAACAAAACACTCAGATTCTCTGATGAGAAAGACGAATGGTGCAGCAGGGCGCGGGGGGAATGCACACTGTTATCAGAAGTTTAGGGGGAAAACTTTTAGGAGATGAACGGTGGTTAGTTTCAATTCCGCCCACCGTTTTAAACCTTCTTATGTCAAAAGGTGAGCATCACCAGTGTCAAGATGTGGAACCAAAGGGAAAGCCAAAGACTGTTAAAAAGCGGGAGGGTCAGCAGCATGAAACGACGCAGAGATGCCGGGACGGTGTCTGCCCATCGTCTGCCACCATTAGGAGGGTGGCCCATGGGACCTTCAAGACAGCACTTGCAGTAGAGGGTGCTGGGTTGAGGTGGGAAGGTGGTTGGCAGAAACAAGATGATAAGGTGCTCTGTAAGAGGCGTGAAGCTTGAGCAAGACAGTGCCTCTGGCTTCTTCTGGGAAATCTGGCTTCTTAGGGGAAGCTGGAGAGCTAGCACAGTGCCCAAAGTAGTAGCCAACACCTAAAGCTCTTACTGTGCTAAGGACTCAGCCCGCATGAGCTCATCTCAACCTTACAACTACACAAAGTAGGCTGTGTTCTCATTATCCCCATTTGCCCCCCCAGTTACTTGCTGCAGTTCGCATGGCTAGTAAATAGCAGAGATGTGATTTGAACCCAGATAATCTGGCTCCAGGATGTGTTTTTAATCCTTCCACTCTGCTGACCTTCAACCTAGAAACATGGTGGTGAGGAAGCTTGTTTTAAAGGGTGGGAGGGAATGCATGACATTTGTATAAACACAGGGGAGGGAGAGATGGCTTAATCTCTTTTCCTCTTGAAAACCAGATATTGGCTGGCATCCCTGGGACCTGAGATCTCCAAGAACCTATGACCGTGGCCTTGCATATCTGGCACGCCATCCATTACCCTTGTGCATTTCATCCCCAGAACGTCTCCTAGACAAGTTGGAGTCTATAGGACCCGAGTTAATAAGATGATGCCCTATGTTATGATGGAGAAATTTGGAGCTGGGCCCTAGATGGGCTACAAGGATTATAGAAGTGAGTAGTATTTGGCAATGTAACTAGAGAGGTTTGCTAAGTTCCGGGGACATGTGTGTCCAGCTTGTGAATGCCAGCCTGGTTTCTATCAGTCAATGAATAGAGTTGCAGAGTGGAAGAAAGTTTGGACTCTGGAATCAGACACACTGGAGTTCAGATTCCAGCTCTTCTGCTCACCAGTTCCATGATCTTGACCAAGTGATGGTCGCTTTCTGAGCCTTGGCACCTCATCTCTAGAATGAGGAGAAGAGACCACACAGAACAGTTCCCATGGGAAGTTTATGACGCAGTAGCCTCCCTCCCCTCATCCCCCCAGGCTTTGATTGGAAGCTTGCTCCTTGCAAAGGCCCAATTTCTTCATCATAAGAAGGCTGCCACTGATTAGGAACCAAGATGGCAGAGTAGAAGGACGTGCTCTCACTCCCTCTTGTGAGAACACCAGAATCACAACTAGCTGCTGGACAGTCATCGACAGGAAGACACTGGAACTCACCAAAAAAGATACCCCACATCCAAAGACAAAGGAGAAGCCATGATGAGATGATAGGATGGGTGCAACCACAGTAAAATCAAATCCCATAACTGCTGGGTGGGTGACTCACACAGTGGGGAACACTTATACCACAGAAGTCCACCCACTGGAGTGAAGGTTCTGAGCCCCACGTCAGGTTCCCAACCTGGGGGTCCGGCAACGGGAGGAGGAATTCCTAGAGAATCAGACTTTGAAGGCTAGTGGGATTTGATTTCAGGACCTTGATAGGACTGGGGGAAACAGACTCCACTCGTGCAGGGCACACAGAAAGTACTGTGTGCATCGGGACCCAGGGGAAGGAGCAGTGACCCCAGGGGAGACTGAACCAGACCGACCTGCTAGTGTTGGAGGGTCTCCTGCAGAGGCAGGCGATGGCTGTGGCTTACCGTGCAGACAAGGACACTGGCAGCAGAGGTTCTGGGAAGTACTCCTTGGCGTGAGCCCTCCCAGAGTCCACCATTAGCCCCACCAAACAGCCCAGAGAGGCACCAGTGTTGGGGCGCCTCAGGCCAAACAACGAACACGAGGGAACCCAGACCCACCCATCAGCTGTCAAGCAGATCAAAGTTTTACTGAGCTCCGCCCACCAGAGCAACAGTCAGCTCTACCCACCACCAGTCCCTCCCATCAGGCCTCTTAGATAGCCTCATCCACCAGAGGGCAGACAGCAGAAGCAAGAAGAACTACAATCCTGCAGCCTGTGGAACGAAAACCACATTCACAGAAAGATAGACAAGATGAAAAGGCAGAGGGCTATGTACCAGATGAAGGAAAAGATAAAACCCCAGAAAAACAACTAAATGGAGTGGCGACAGGCAACCTTCCAGAAAAAGAATTCAGAATAATGATAGTGAAGATGATCCAGGACCTTAGAAAAAGAATGGAGGCAAAGATCGAGAAGATGCAAAAAATGTTTAACAAAGACCTAAAAGAATGAGAGAAGAAACAAACAGAGATGAACAATACAATAACTGAAATGAAAAATACACTAGAAGGAATCAATAGCAGAATAACTGAGGCAGAAGAACGGATAAGTGACCTGGAGGACAGAATGGTGGAATTCACTGCTGTGGAACAGAATAAAGAAAAAAGAATGAAAAGAAATGAAGACAGCCTAAGAGACCTCTGGGACAACATTAAACTCAATAACATTCGCATTATAGGGGTCCCAGAAGGAGAAGAGAGAGAGAAAGGACCCGAGAAAATATTTGAAGAGATCATAGTCGAAAACTTCCCTAACATGCGAAAGGAAATAGTCACCCAAGTCCAGGAAGCGCAGAGAGTCCCGTACAAGATAAACCCAAGGAGAAACATGCCGAGACACATAGTAATCAAACTGGAAAAAATCAAAGACAAAGAAAATTATTGAAAGCAGCAAGGGAAAAATGACAAATAACATAAAAGGGAACTCCCATAAGGTTAACAGCTGATTTCTCAGCAGAAACTCTACAAGCCAGAAGGGAGTGGCATGATATACTTAAACTGATGAAAGGGAAGAACCTACAACCAAGATTACTCTACCCAGCAAGATCTCATTCAGTTTCGATGGAGAAATCAAAAG
The DNA here is from genome assembly GCF_949987515.2 of Delphinus delphis. NCBI lineage: Eukaryota > Metazoa > Chordata > Mammalia > Artiodactyla > Delphinidae > Delphinus > Delphinus delphis. The sequence goes on along the minus strand of NC_082684.1, from coordinate 9,627,118 downwards.
CTTTACAGACAAGCAAAAGCTAAGAGAATTCAGCACCACCAAAACAGCTCTACAACAAATGTTAAAGGAACTTCTCTAAGTGGGAAACACAAGAGAAGAAAAGGACCTACAAACCCAAACCCAAAACAATTAAGAAAATGGTCATAGGAACATACGTATTGAAAATTCCCTTAAACGTGAATGGGTTAAATGCTCCAACCAAAACACACAGGCTTGCTAGGTGGATACAAAAACAAGACGCATATATATGTTGTCTCCAAGAGACCCACTTCAGACCTAGGGACACATACAGACTGAAAGTGAGGGGATGGAAAAAGATATTCCATGCAAATGGAAATCAAAAGAAAGCTGGAGTAGCAATACTCATAACAGATAAAATAGACTTTAAAATAAAAAATGTTACAAGAGACAAGGAAGGACACTAAATAATGATCAAGGGGTCAATCCAAGAAGAAGATAAAACAATTATAAATATATATGCACCCAACATAGGAGCACCTCAATACATAAGGCAACTGCTAACAGCTATAAAAGAGGAAATCAACAGTAACACAATAATAATGGGGGATTTTAACACTTCACTTACACCAATGGACAGATCATCCAAAATGAAAATAAATAAGGAAACAGAAACTTTAAATGACACAATACACCAGATAGATTTAATTGATATTTATAGGACATTGCATCCAAAAACAGCAGATTACACTTTCTTCTCAAGTGTGCATGGAACATTCTCCAGGATAGACCACATCTTGGGTCAGAAATCAAGCCACAGTAAATTTAAGGAAATTGAAATCATATCAAGTATCATTTCTGACCATAACGCTATGAGATTAGAAATGAATTACAGGGGAAAAAACGTAAAACACACAAACTCAAGGAGGCTAAACAATACGTTACTAAACAACCAAGAGATCACTGAAGAAATCAAAGAGGAAATTAAGAAATACCTAGATACAAAAGAAAATAAAAACACGACGATCCAAAACCAATGGGATGCAGCAAAAGCAGTTCTAAGAGGGAAGTTTATAGCTATACAAGCCTACCTCAAGAAACAAGAAAAATCTCAAATAAACAATCTAACATTACACCTAAAGGAACTAGAGAAAGAAGAACAAACAAAACCCAAAGTTAGCAGAAGGAAAGAAACCATGAAGGTCAGAGCAGAAATAAATGAAATAGAACAAAGAAAACAATAGCAAAGATCAATAAAACTAAAAGCTGTTTCTTTGAGAAGAGAAACAAAATTGATAAACCACTAGCCAGACTCATCAAGAAAAAGAGGGAGAGGACTCAAATCAATAAAATCAGAAATGAAAAAGACGTTACAACAGATACTACAGAAATAAAAAGCATCCTAAGAGACTACTCCAAGCAACTCTATGCCAATAAAATGGACAACGTGGAAGAAATGGACAAATTCTTAGAAAGGTATAAACTTCCAAGACTGAACCAGGAAGAAATAGAAAATATGAACAGACCAATCAAAAGTAATGAAATAGAAACTGTGATTAAAATTCTTCCAACACCCTACCAAACCACCACTGGCATTTTTCACAGAACTAGAACAAAAAAATGTCACAATTTGTATGGAAACACAAAAGACCGCGAATAGCCAAAGCAATCTTGAGAACAAAAAACGGAGCTGGAGGAATCAGGCTTCCTGACTTCAGACTATACTACAAAGCTACAGTAATCAAGATAGTGTGGTACTGGTACAAAAACAGTAAGATAGATCAATGGAACAGGATTGAAAGCCCAGAGATAAACCCACGCACATATGGTCACCTTATCTTTGATAAAGGAGGCAGGAATGTACAGTGGAGAAAGGACAGCCTCTTCAATAAGTGGTGCTGGGAAAACTGGACAGGTACATGTAGAAGTATGAGATTACATCACTCCCTAACACCATACACAAAAATAACTTCAAAATGGATTAAAGGCCTAAATGTAAGGCCAGAAACTATCAAACTCTTAGAGGAAAACATAGGCAGAACACTCTATGACATAAATCACAGCAAGATCCTTTTTGACCCACCTCCTAGAGAAATGGAAATAAAAACAAAAGTAAACAAATGGGACCTAATGAAACTTCAAAGCTTTTGCACAGCAAAGGAAACCATAAACAAGACCAAAAGACAACCCTCAGAATGGGAGAAAATATTTGCAAATGAAGCAACTGACAAAGGATTAATCTCCAAAATTTATAAGCAGCTCATGCAGCTCAATAACAAAAAAACAAACAACCCAATCCAAAAATGGGCAGAAGACCTAAATAGACATTTCTCCAAAGAAGATATACAGACTGCCAACAAACACATGAAAGAATGCTCAACATCATTAATCATTAGAGAAATGCAAATCAAAACTACAATGAGATATCATCTCACACCAGTCAGAATGGCCATCATCAAAAAATCTAGAAACAATAAATGCTGGAGAGGGTGTGGAGAAAAGGGAACCCTCTTGCACTGCTGGTGGGAATGTGAATTGGTACAGCCACTATGGAGAAAAGTATGGCAGTTCCTTAAAAAACTACAAATAGAGCTACCATGTGACCCAGCAATCCCACTACTGGGCGTATACCCTGAGAAAACCATAATTCAAAAAGAGTCATGTACCAAAATGTTCATTGCAGCTCTATTTACAATAGCCCAGAGATGGAAACAACCTAAGTGCCCATCATTGGATGAATGGATAAAGAAGATGTGGCACATATATACAATGGAATATTACTCAGCCATAAAAAGAAACAAAATTGAGCTATTTGTAATGAGGTGGATAGACCTGGAGTCTGTCATACAGAGTGAAGTAAGTCAGAAAGAGAAAGACAAATACTGTATGCTAACACATATATATGGACTTTAAGGGAAAAAATGTCATGAAGAACCTAGGGGTAAGACAGGAATAAAGACAGAGACCTACTAGAGAATGGACTTGAGGATATGTGGAGGGCGAAGGGTAAGCTGTGACAAAGCAAGAGAGAGGCATGGACATACATACACTATCAAACGTAAGGTACATAGCTAGTGGGGAGCAGCTGCATAGCACAGGGAGATCAGCTCGGTGCTTTGTGACCACCTAGAGGGGTGGGAGGGAGACACAAGAGTGAGGAGATATGGAACATATGTATATGTATAACTGATTCACTTTGTTATAAAGCAGAAACTAGCTCACCATTGTAAAGCAATTATACTCTAATAAAGATGTTAAAAAAAAAAAGAGGGATAAATAAAATGCATGGAGAAGCTGACCATTGAATTTAGCATTTTCGAAATAAAGAGGTTTTCAAAAAAAAAAAAAAAATCTTCCAACAAACAAAAGTCCAGGACCAGATGGCTTCACAGGTGAATTCTATGAAACATTTAGAGAAGAGCTAACACTCACCTTTCTCAAACTCTTCCAAAAATTGTGGAGGAAGGAACACTCCCAAACGCATTCTATGAGGCGACCATCACCTTGATACCAAAACCAGACAAGGATACTACAAAAAAAGAAAATTACAGACCAGTATCACTGATGAATATAGATGAAAAAATCCTCAACAAAATACTAGCGAACAGAATCCAACAACACATTAAAAGGATCATACACCATGATTAAGTGGGATTTATCCCAGGGATGCAAGGATTCTTCAATATACGTAAATCATCCAATATGATAAACCATATTAACAAATTGAAGAATAAAAACTATATGATCATTTCCATAGATGCAGAAAAAGCTTTTGACAAAATTCAACACCCATTTATGACAAAAACTCTCCAGAAAGTGGGCATAGGGAGAACTTACCTCAACATAATAAAGGCCATATACGACAAACCCACAGCAAACATCATTCTCAGTGGTGAAAAACTGAAAGCATTTCCTCTAAGATCAGGAACAAGACAACAATGTCCACTCTCACCACTATTATTCAACATAGTTTTGGAAGTCTTAGCCATGGCAAGCAGAGAAGAAAAAGAAATACAAATTGGAAAAGAAGAAGTACAACTGTCAGTGTTGCAGATGACATGATGCTATACATAGAGAATCCTAAAGATGCCACCAGAAAACTACTAGAGCTAATCAATGAATTTGGTAAAGTTGCAGGATACAAAATTAATGCACAGAAATCTCTTGCATTCCTATACACTAATGATGAAAAATCTGAAAGAGAAATTAAGGAAACACTCCCACTTACCATGGCAACAAAAAGAATAAAATACCTAGGAATAAACCTACCTAGGGAGACAAAAGACCTGTATGCAGAAAAGTATAAGACACTGATGAAAGAAATTAAAGATGATACCAAGAGATGGAGAGATACACCATGTTCTTGGATTGGAAGAATCAATATTGTGAAAATGAGTATACTACCCAAAGCAATATACAGATTCAGTGCAATACCTATCAAATTACCAATGGCAATTTTTACAGAACTAGAACAAAAAAATTTTTAATTTGTATGGAGACACAAAAGACCCCGAATAGCCAAAGCAGTCTTGAGGGGAAAAAATTGAGCTGGAGGCGTCAGACTCCCTGACTTCAGACTATACTACAAAGCAACAGTAATCAAGACAATATGGTACTGGCACAAAAACAGAAATATAGATCAATGGAAAAAGATAGAAAGCCCAGAGATAAACCTACGCACCTGTGGTCAACTAATCTATGACAAAGGAGACAAGGATATACAATGGAGAAAAGACAGTCTCTTCAATAAGTGGTGCTGGGAAAACTGGACAGCTACATGTAAAAGAATGAAATTAGAACACTCAGTAACACCATACACAAAAATAAACTCAAAATGTATTAGAGACCTAAATGTAAGACCAGACACTATAAAACTCTTAGAGGAAAACTAGGAAGAACACTCTATGACATAAATTACAGCAAGATATTTTTTGATCCACATCCTAGAGTAATGGAAATAAAAACAAAAATAAACAAATGGGACCTAATGAAACTTCAAAGCTTTTGCAAAGCAAAGGAAACCATAAACAAGACAAAAAGACAACCCTCAGAATGGGAGAAAATATTTGCCAACGAATCAACAGACAAAGGATTAATCTCCAAAGTATGTAAACAGCTCATGCAGCTGAATAGTAAAAAACAATGAACCCAATCCAAAAATGGGCAGACAAGCTAAATAGACATTTCTCCAAACAAGACATACAGGTGGCCAGGAAGCACATGAAAAGCTGCTCAACATCACTAATTATTAGAGAAATGCAGATCAAAACTACAATGAGGTATCAGCTCACAGCAGTCAGAATGGGCATCATCAGAAAATTTACAAACCATAAATGCTGGAGAGGGTGTGGAAAAAAGGGAACCCTCTTGCACTGTTGGTGGGACTGTAAATTGATACAACCACTATGGAGAACAGTATGGAGTTTCCTTAAAAAAACTAAAAATAGAATTACCATATGATCCAGTAATCCCACTACTGGGCATATACCCAGAGAAAACCATAATTCAGAAAGACACTTGCACCCCAATGTTCACTGAAGCACTATTTACAATAGCCAGGTCATGGAAGCAACCTAAATGTCCATCGACAGATGAATGGATAAAGAAGATGTGGCACATATATACAATGGACTATTACTCAGCCGTAAAAAGGAAAGAAATTGGGTCATTTTTGGAGACGTGGATGGATCTAGAGACTGTCATACAGAGTGAAGTAAGTCAGAAAGAGAAAAACAAATATCATATATTAACTCATATATGTGGAACCTAGAAAAATGGTACAGATGAACCGGTTTGCAGGGCAGAAATTGAGACACAGATGTAGAAGAGAAATGTATGGACACCAAGGGGGGAAGCAGTGCAGGGTGGTGGTGGTGGTGGTGGTGTGATTAATTGGGCGATTGGGATTGACATATATACACTGATGTGTATAAAATGGATGACTAATAAGAACCTGCTGTATAAAAAAATAAATAAAATTAAAAATTTTTTTTTAAAAAAGAAAAGAAGAAAAAAGAAGGCTGCCACCGGGCTTCAGGGAATGACCCACTTACAGCCAATTGCTTCCTTCCGGGTCATTCTGATGGATTAAACGAAGGACCATTTAAAACCACGGCCCAAAGAGCCAGAGGGAGAGGCTGTGGAGGGATGATGCAGCTGGAGCCCCATGCATGCTCGTGGAAGCTCGGTACCACCGTCAGGAAAAGCCCCAGGCACACAAGGGCGGCCTCAGCGAGCAGTCGGCTCGCACGAGCCACCTTGGCATAGATGCTGACCTCACTAGGCCAATTACAAAGAAGACCTTCAAGTAAAGTACGATAATTAGAGCCCCGGGGGCCACCTGTTCTGCATGGGGCTTTGTCTGTCCTAACCTCTCTGCTTTCACTGCAAACTCAATACCCAGGGCCTCTGCTGTGCTGTGAACACTCTTAGTTTTGAGTGCATTTTCTATAAGGCGTCGGCAGGAAGAGTGTCTGAATAAGTTGTATTCCAGCACACCTCTGGGTTCATGTTGGATGTGGCTGGAGCTGTTTTGAACCAGGAAAACATCTGACTAAAGAATATTTCAGTCCAACAAGTATTGATATTTGCTGGGTCCCTCCTGCATTTCCAGTGCTACATTTGATGCTGGAACACAGAGATGAATAAGAGATGGCATCTTACCCTTAGTTAACAAATTACCATTGACTGAGGCCCTACCATGTGCCAAAGGCTTTACAAATGTTATTGTTCCTTATGACAACTTATTAAGGTTGATACCCCATTCATGTTACCAGTGACGAGTAGGAAGCCTAAAAACGTTAAGTTACAGGCTCAAGGTCACTCAACTAGTAAGGGTTGGAACTAAGCTTTGGATCCAGGGATGTTTGATGGCCAAACCCACATACTTTCAAATACTCTAAGGTACCTATTTTTTGTCAGGGAGCCAGGGTCGAGTGGAGACAAAGATATAAAGCTTTTTTTTTTTTTTTTTTGGCGATACGCGGGCCTCTCACTGCTGTGGCCTCTCCCGTTGCAGAGCACAGGCTCCGGACGCACAGGCTCCGCGGCATGTGGGATCTTCCTGGACCGGGGCACGAACCCGTGTCCCCTGCATCGGCAGGTGGACTCTCAACCACTGCGCCACCAGGGAAGCCCAGATATAAAGCTTTAACTACTATCCAGTCACTATAAACCCACATGCTATAAGTCAAGGCCAAGGGAATTGGACGCTGTAGCAGAAGTCAGAACGGAAGGCGGGAAGCAGTTCTGGAGTCCCTGCCACAGGCTGGAAGCTGTGTGCTTCTGGTTTCCCAACTCATTTGCAAATGGAAAATATTATTATGGTTTCTGGAGGAATAGACACCCTCTCTCTCCATTTCTTTCGGGAGGGAGAAAGAATAGCGGGGTTACATGAATTCAACTCTTGATCCTCTTCCAACAAAGCTCTGCTGTGAAAGACGGCGCCCCAGCCCATACTCCATCCCCTGAGGCAGGGAAGAACTCAAAAGCCCCTCTGACAACAGTGCAGACCAGTTTGCAAGGGCAGGACAGGCTCTGTGTTAACGGAGAAAACGTTTCCTCATTTGGGCTTTAGACTGTCGTGTCCTATGGGGGAAAATGTCTGTCCTTGGGAGAAATGCCAACTTTATTGATCTGTTAATAAAAGAACTGGCAGCTTATAGTTCTTGCCGATGAGGAAACTCAAATCAGAGAGGCCAGGTTCACCCTTGGCCATCAGACTGGAGTCCATCAGACCAATTGCACTTTCCCCCTTCCCCAGGCTTGTAAAACTGGGCAGTGCCCACCCGGCAGCACCCACCTGGCTGAAGCCTACACCCTGCTGTAGCCCAGGGGCCAGACCAAAAGGACACTCTGAAGGAAGAGGGAGGGGCCACGGGAGGGGAGGGCTCACCTGCGGGCAGGGGTGGAATCTATCCAAGTGGAGACTTAAGAAATGGGTGCTTATGGGGTGAGGGGTTATCCCGCAGGTGGGCAGGCAGGATAACGGGCTGGAGGGACAGTTCACTGGGGAACCTCTCCTTGCAAAGGCCAAAGTTCCTAGGTGTTTTGTCTTACAAAACTCAAGGGGAAGTCCAAGTTCTCCCAAACCCTAACATTTGTCTCTTCTGCATCAAAATGTCCCTTCTGAAACGGACCCGACCTTCAGTAAAGAAACCTACATTGGCCCACCTGCCTGCTGGGGGTGCTAGTTTTGTGGAAACTGACGCCGGTGACCTGGTTCCCTTCTACCCTCTCCTAGTGCAGAAGGGGCCTGGCCAATAAGGCAAACCACGCCTCTTGTCCACGTTTCATTTTTGCAAATGCTTTTCCGGGTTTTTCTTTTTCTTTCTTTCTTTTTTTTTTTTTTTGCCGATATTATAGAGTTTTTAAAATGTATCTCATTTAAAAAGTTTGCATTTTCTCAATTCCTCAATTGGCCATTTGCATTTCCTTTCTGTGAACTTATCTGAGCCTTCCCCTGTTTTTCCAGTGAGTTGCTCCTTTTACTTATTGGTTTGTGAGAATTCTCTTTATATTCTGGAAATAAATAGTTTGCTGCATATTTTTAGTATTTTCTCATTTTGGTCCTTCTTTTTTTCCTTAATATATTGCCATTAGAAGATATACTTTTGGGCATCTCAAGATGAAGCAGTCTTTTTATTTGCCTTTTGCTTTGTGTACCATCTCTAAGAAGATTGTCCCTATCTAAGGATCATAAATATATTCGCTGTGATTACCTGCTAATAATTTCATATACGGTGTTTATTTTCTAGCGTTAGGTCTCTCCAAGCCATTTGTAACTTTCTTGTGAAAAGTGGAGGAGGGGAATTTCCTCTCACCCCCACTAATCTGAAACTCTTAAATGCATCTAACCCTGCTTCTCCTTCTTATCACAGTTACAATGGAAAGAGAATCCTTCCTCCCCTCAAGGGCAAGCCATCCACTTGGGTTCTCACCTCTATGCCTCCCTTTCTCAAGAACTGCCTTCAGTTTGTACCTTACCTGTCATCATCACCCCTTCCTTCCCTCTTGGATCACTTCCATCAGTACAAAGACATGGTTTAATTTCTTCCACCTTAAAAAAAAATACCTCCATCCTTTGGGGTAAGACGAAATAGTTTGCAACAGGACAGAGCTACAGCCAAGCCATAGAAAATCTGGATAAAAATAAAAATTGTATTTCCCAAAGCATTAGGGAGCTATGGAGCAACCAGGACCAGAGGAACTAAAATTCTGGAGAAGGGGAGACTTCTCAGAGGTGAGCATCTGCCAATGCTTTTCCCTTCTGGTCATTTGATGATTCTGGGTCCAGGCTAGAGGGTGAAATAAGGCTGGGACACAGGGCTGGTGCAGAGTGACAAAACTGGAGGCTTGGGGGGCCACAAACGTCCAGCCAGATTCCACTCGAGACGAAACGAAGCAGGACCCTATGGTTCTTACCCCCCATGTCCTCCATCTGCCTTTTGTCTGTAGAGAAACGTTAGTCAAAGAATAAGTTTAATCAGAGAAGAGAGAAAATGCAGAAACAAAGGAAAACAGTCAAATGAGACCAAATAATAATAGTTTAGTCATTAAGCAAAGTCAAGGACTTTATTTCCTCCTCAAGGGCTACAGATAATATTCTGAGCCATATCCTTTGAGCTGTCTTATAGATACCAAAGCCACCTCCAGGTGGAAGAAGTTAACTACATGATGACCAGACTGCAGCCGTGACATAAGCTGCCACAATTCCGAGAACTGGCCTCAAGGAAATGGGAACAAACCGACCCTGAAACTGAAGATTAACTGTACTTAAAACAATCAAGATGATGCTGGTCAGACCACCGATGACCAATTTCAAGATGACTGTCAGAGCTGACTGTGCTGTTTCTGCATGTAGCCCCCTCCCTCCGCCTATAAAAGCTCTTGCCCGCTGATTGGGGGGAGGGGTAGTCAGCCTTTGGACACGAGTCCGCCCTTCCTCTCCCAGCTGCCAGCCTCTGAAATAAAGCAAACTTTCCTTTCCACCAACCTTGCCTCTTTATTGGCTTCAGAGCAGTGAGCAGCTGGACCTGTGTTTGGTAACAGAGATATGTGTTGAATTATGAAGCTGTGTGACGTCAGAGGCTGAAAAACTAAGCTGAAGACCTCTGAAAACAGACTAGAATTCTCTGGAGTCTCTTGAAAAGACAAAGGCTCACCAGGGGTTGGAGTGAGGACAACCTGGTAAGAGCTGAAAGTACGGGAGGGAGCAATGAACTGACATCAACCATCAGGCATCTGTGACTGCATTTTTCCTGAGGACACTGGCTGATTCTGATGCATTTGGCCAAAGTGGAGACTTGAGGGACCTCATACTTAGACCAGTGCCCTCTCCCCAAAGGGCTTTTAGAATAGAAGCGGCTCGGGGCAGGATGCTGAAGAGCAAAGCCAAGCCCCGAAAGACAGAACAGAATCTCCTGCGGTCTCTTTGTGCTGAGACAAAGCCCCACCAGGCTCTTGACTGAGAGCCACACTATAGAAATAGGGTGAACTTGAGGGAGGTAGACTGATGCTCACTGGAACTGGAACTGGACCTTGATTCAATTCTGTTCTTATCAGAAGTAAGCCGTTCGGTATCTCACTCTATCTGCCCAGCAGAGGAAACAGTTAACTCCATCTGGGGGAAGACAATACTATCTAGAACTTTTCCAGGGTTTTATACCCACTATTTGGTATTCACTTAAAAATTACTCCCAAAGAAAAAACATGTAATTGAAAACCAAGTGAAAAAGCGGACTATAGAAGCAGACCCACTAGTAACCCAGAAGTATCAGAAAAGAACTTTAAAATCACTGAGGAGTATGTTTAAGGACACAGAAAGAATGATGGACAAAATGGTTCAAAAGATAGAGATTATCAGAGAAGTTTCAAATCTATAAAAAAAAGCATCAAATGAACATTTTGGACCTGATAAATATAATATTTGCAGTTAAGAAATCAACTTATTGGTTTAAGAGCTGATTAGACACAGCAAATGACAAGATTAATAATGAACTGTAAAATAAGCTGATAGGAGACATCAAAATTGAAGCTCAGAGAGGAAAAATGTTTAAGCCTCAAATAAAGCAGAGCAGGGCATAGGAGGCATGGTACACAATTTATAAGGTGTAGCAAAGTGTAATTGGAAGCACAGAAGAAGAGAGAGAGAATGAGAGGAATAACTGAAGCTATAATGACTGGGAATTTCCCAAAATATTAAAAAAAAATAGAGTTAAGTGAATTTTTGGATGTAGGGACAATATACATAAATCAGTTGCTTTTTGCTATACCAGCAGCAAACAAATATAACACAGAGTTTAAAATAACACCACTTAAAATAGCATTAGTCAAATACTTAAGAACAAGTTTAATAAAAATAGAGGAAAATTAAAGACAACCTAAGATATGGAGGGGAGGGACACACACTATCCTGAGATTGTAAGGTCCAATATGGTATGGATGTCAGTTCTCTTCAAACAGACCTATAGATACAACACAGTCCCAATCAGAATCCTAGCAGGCTTTCTGGAGGAGAGGGATGGTAATAAACTGATTCTAAAATTCATATGGAATTGCAAAGGTTAGAGGATAGCTGAATTAGGGTTCTACAGAGACATAGGACCAACAGGGCATGTGTGTATATGTACATATATGTATATAGAAAGAGATTTATTATAAGGAAATGGCTTACATGAATATGGATGTTGGCAAGTCCAGTATCTGCAGTGTGGGCTGTCAGGCTGGAGACCCAGGAGAGCCAAAGGTGCGCAACCTGGAGAGGCAGGAGAACCAATGATGCAGATGAAGTCCAAAGACAGTCTGCTGGAGAATTCCTCCTTGCCTGGGGAGGCCAGCCTTTTCAGTCTATTCAGGTCTTCAGCTGATTGGAGAGGCCCACCCACAATGTGGAGAGCAATCTGCTTTACTCAAAGTTCACCGATTTAAATGTTACTCTTATCCCAAAACACTGTCTAAGGTGACACATAAAATTAACCATCACAATATCCAGGCAATCTAGACGGAGAATAAAGCTAGGAGATTTATATTACAAGATATCCATACCTATTTTAAGGCTATAGTAATTAACAATGTGCTATTGACACAAGGATAAAAAAAAAAGAATGGAATAGAAAAGAAAGTCCAGAAACAGACCCGTACATATATGTTCCAGATTTATGACAGAAGTGATAATACAATACAGGAGAGAAGGGATAGTCTTTTTAATAAATGGGATTAAGTTAATTTGATGTTAACATGGAAAAAGATACTCTAGATCTTCTCCTCACATCACACACAAAGATAAATTGCATCTAAATATAAAAAGTAAAACAATAAAACCTTTAGAAGAAAACAGACTATACCTTCAATGCCTTGGAATAGACAAAACTTCCCCAAACGCTCATTATTCAGTTCCATGGCTGAGTCGAGTTTCTTTTATCATCCTGCCAATTTAATACTGTTGATAGTTTGAAACAAGCAGAGCTGGAACTTGGATGTTTTTGCCTGTAATACTGCCTGAACCATCTCCATCCAGTCCATTTCTAGGAATCCCTGATTACTGAGTCACTCTTTTGTTTTATCATTAGTTCAAACGTTTATCAAGTGTGTACTTATGCCATTTCCTTTCCCAAACACTGTCATTGCTCCTGATCAACTTGATCAAAATCAACTAGTTGGATTGGCATCCTTGCAATGAAGCATCAGCATCCACCTCCCCACACATACCACTACCATATTCTCATCCTTCCTCTTATGATGAGCCTGCATCCTCAGCACTGGCTAATCCTCATTATTCTCTGACCTCCAAATACATCCTGAATGTCCCCTCTCCATGTCTTTATTCACGCTGGTGAACAACCCCATCTGTGCCATGCTGTTTCCAGGCTATCCGCCTCCAGTGTCCTGCCTGCCTTGGCCAATTTGGGCTCAGTACATGGGAGGAGATGAGCAGAATATGCAGAGATCTTGGTGACCAAGACCCAGCCTTCCAAGTCCTGCTCAGTGCCCATCTGCGGTCTAGAATCTTCCCCTTAGGCTGAGGGCCCCAGCACCAGGACACCTGGACTTAAGGTTTGTGAAGGGTGCCCTCCGCTGGAGGAGGATAGCAGTGGGTCCAGGCATGACTACACTGTCTTTTTTTTTTTTTTTTAACATCTTTATTGGAGTATAATTGCTTTACAATGGTGTGTTAGTTTCTGCTTTATAACAAAGTGAATCAGTTATACATATACCTATGTTCCCATATCTCTTCCCGCTTGCATCTCCCTCCCTCCCACCATCCCTATCCCACCCCTCTAGGTGGTCACAAAGCACGGAGCTGATATCCCCGTGCGATGCACTAGCTATCTATTTTACGTTTGGTAGCATATATATGTCCATGCCACTCTCTCACTTTGTCACAGCTTACCCTTCTCCCTCCCCATATCCTCAAGCACAGCAAAGGAAACCATAAACAAGACCAAAAGACAACCCTCAGAATTGGAGAGAATATTTGCAAATGAAGCAACTGACAAAGGATTAATCTCCAAAATTTATAAGCAGCTCATGCAGCTCAATAACAAAAACAACAAACAACCCAATCCAAAAATGGGCAGAAGACCTAAATAGACATTTCTCCAAAGAAGATATACAGACTGCCAACAAACACATGAAAGAATGCTCAACATCATTAATCATTAGAGAAATGCAAATCAAAACTACAATGAGATATCATCTCACACCAGTCAGAATGGCCATCATCAAAAAATCTACAAACAATAAATGCTGAAGAGGGTGTGGAGAAAAGGGAACCCTCCTGCACTGTTGGTGGGGATGTAAATTGATACGGCCACTATGGAGAACAGTACGGAGGTTCCTTAAAAAACTACAGATAGAACTACCATACGACCCAGCAATCCCACTACTGGGCATATACCCTGAGAAAACCATAATTCAAAAAGAGTCATGTACCAAAATGTTCATTGCAGCTCTATTTACAATAGCCTGGAGATGGAAACAACCTAAGTGTCCATCAACAGATGAATGGATAAAGAAGATGTGGCACATATATGCAATGGAATATTACTCAGCCATAAAAAGAAACGAAATTGAGTTATTTGTAGTGAGGTGGATGGACCTAGAGTCTGTCATACAGAGTGAAGTAAGTCAGAAAGAGAAAAACAAATACCGTATGCTAACACATATAAACGGAATCTAAGGGAAAAAAAAAAGGTCATGAAGAACCTAAGGGTAAGATGGGAATAAAGACACAGACCTGCTAGAGACTACACTGTCTTTACCAGGCTCTGCCCGGAGCTATCCTGGAGAGATCAAAGGGCTTCCCAAAGACTTTGGTGATACCCACCCTGGAGAGTGAATCCTTCAAATTGCAGGTACCAAAGATGGACACTTGGCCAGGAAACATTGCTGTATCTCAGACATGATATGGGCCTGCTGAAGGACAATGGTCCAAAATTCTGTTCTCATAGCCCGCCAGTGATCTTCCTTCCATGCAGGTCCAAGGGGCCCGGGATGGAGCACATGGCATGAGAAGGGAGATCAGTGAAGCACTTCTGTTCATTTTCAGTGGCGTGAGGTGGGGATGACAGTCTCTAGCTCATGGAGTTGTTGGGAGACGTAAATGAGAGAACACATGTACAGTGCCTCATGTGGCATAGATGCTCTGCACGTATTGACCAATTCTGCCCCCACCCCACAGACAGCCACATACCTGCTCATCTTGGAGTGAGGATGAGAATACTCGTACGTATCTGTGATATGGAGTGACAGAGATAAATACTAGTTGCATTCGTGTTACAAAGGGTGGACTGATGGATTTTGCTCAGGAAGGGGACAGGTCTGGGAGCATAGCTAGGACCTGGCATTTTGCGAGTACTCGCTGTGTGCTAGAGGCACTGCTCTTTACACACCATCTCATTGCATCCTCAGAGTAACCCAGTGGGGTTGGTGCTTATAGCAGACAGGCTCTGGGGAACCCCCTTGAGCCCTGACTCCCGATATCCACATCCTTGTATAATCCGTCACCCTCCTGAGTGTGGGCAGGACCTGCTCCTAACCAATAGAATATGGTAACAGATGTATGTGATCGTGTTATTCAAGACCGTAATGCCCCTCGTCTCCTACGGCCACTCCAATCCCACGATAGAAGGAAAAACACCAGGGGAGGAGGCGGAATTGCTGTGAAAAGAGGCTCTGCCTCTACAGAAGCTGCACAGTGAGCTCCTCAGAGGCAGGCATGCTATGTGCCACTTACATCAGCCTGCCCAGAGGAACAGCGTCATCTCATTGCTCATTCTCAGATGCATAAGAATCACACTTGCGGTTTTCAACAAGAAAATGACCATATTCACGTTGCATTCATCAGAAGCCCAGGGTGCTTACCACACGGGCCTGCCTCTTGTGTCCGTGGCCTCCTGTCAAAGCAGAGCTAATAAGATGACCAGGCCAAGCGGGTGCTCCGGACCCCATGGTCAAGGATAGGGTGTGCAAGATGGCCACACACCCTCCTTCCTGTGGCCTGGTTTCCCTCACACTTTATACGATCCCGACTGCAAATGCCCCTGGGGCACTGGCTCATTTTCTGTGGAGAGGGAGCCTGATCTGCCCAGGATGTTCCTTGGCCAGCTATCTCCAGGGGCAAGAATCCACTGAGCTCACTACCCCAAGGGTTCGCGATTGGGGTCCTGCTGAAGGAATGGCCCCGGGAAGATGCCCTGGAGGAAGGTCAGGGCGGTCCCTGCCAGCTCAGAATCTGGAGCTCGGAGGTTTGCATAAGGCCTGGCAAGTGCAGAGGATGCCAGCGATAGGCTGCGGAGGCATCAGCGGAAGCAGGGGAGCGTTGATCTTAAGGAACCAAACTGCCCCTGCGCAGCGGCCTGGGGTGGCTCTCTACCTGGGGAGCTTCTTATCCGCCGGCCCCTGAGGCTCCCGACTCCGGTCCGCGCACCTCCAGGCAGGTGGGCCCAGTTCCTCCAACTCCTGCTCTGTGGCCCCGCCCCTGCCTGCCCCCAGAGGCAGAGGGCTCCTCCCCGCTCTGGCTCTGCCCCTTATTCAACCCCCTCGCACCCTCACACCTGGGCTCGCTGGTCCCTGCGGCCCCTGCCAAGGCTCACGGGCCCCGCCCCCAGGATCACCGGCCCCACCCCACTCGGGAGCCAGTCCACTTAAGGAGGCTGAACACCTGGGAGGTTCCATGTGTGCCTCGAGGCCTGCGCTGGGCACAGCCT
Organism: Delphinus delphis; assembly: GCF_949987515.2. Lineage (NCBI taxonomy): Eukaryota > Metazoa > Chordata > Mammalia > Artiodactyla > Delphinidae > Delphinus > Delphinus delphis. Next base: position 9,610,952 of record NC_082684.1, on the reverse strand, counting down.
TGCAATGGAAGCAGAAGCTTCTCCGCCCCTTGGGTCGCCCCCATGCTGCCTGTGGTTCCGGAGGCCGGGCATCTACGAGGATGAGAATGGAAGGACCTGGGTGACTGTGGCCTTGCGGATCAGTCCCTCCCACAGAGCTTGGGGCAGGGGCTCCCCTGGCAGCACGGTGAGTCGTGGGACATGAGGGGAGGCAGCGGAAGGGTGGTACATGGACTTTAGCCCGTGGGGGCGCTGCATATTATGCAATGAGGATGCAGTTCTCACTGGCGCTGGAAAACTCGGCCTGTGTGGGTTTGAGCGTGCTGACCAGGAGCCCCTGCCTGGAGGGGCCACAGGCAGAGCTTATCTACAGGAGATGAGGCAGTCCTCCGTGGGGAGGCTGAGAGAGAGGTAGCTCAGGGCCTAGTGTTGCCCCTAGTGCATGCTGAAAAGGCTTCACACATCCGGCGGCTATTCAGGTGGGCTCTGCGGGATGAGTAGGAGTTCTCCAGGATCAGAAAGGAGACAGGACAAGCACAAGCAAAAGCATTGCAATCTAGAGCAGCAGGTGGGCCAACAGTATAAAATTTACCTTGGCTTCAGGCTCCTCACCTGCAAAATGGGAATAATCTACCTCTGTGGAGGTCACAGATACAGCTCACCATCTGAATGGCCTGGGCGAGCATTTGAGAGGTAACACATTCTAGAATTCCACCTTGGAAACTGATTCAGGAGCCTTGGGTGGAGTCTAAGACCCTCTATGTTTTAAAAGCTCCCCGGGTGATAAGGATGATCACTCAGATTGGAAACAGCTGCCCTAAACTGGGGGTTTGGATCACAGCCCATCTTTGAGGGACAAAATATAAATACTTCAGGGTAATATGGTAAATACTTATCCAGGTATTAAATAAACAATTCACGGTCATTTTAAACAATATAACACATTTCCTAGCTATCTTCAAATAGGTAATCCAGAAAGTTTTTTGTTGAGAACACTGAGTCTTTTCCACCCAATAAAGCATGCAGAAAATTCTGGACAAAATAGTTTCGTAAGTTTTCAAAAAGCATACAAAAGTGTTCAATGGGAAAAGAATGGATTCTTCAAATAACTTAGCCATGAGTGGGGGAGGGGAACCTGGAGGCTGAGCATGGCTTTCACAATTTGAAATGATTATTTCTGAATAGTAGATCTGGGTTTTCACATGCAGTCTTAGGATAGGAGATGGCTTTCTGAGCATGATCGAATGCAAGGGTCAGCAAACTTTCTGTAAAGAGTCTGATAGTAAAACTTTTCAGCTTTGCAGATGGTAAAGACTCCATAGCAACTACTCAACTCTGCCCTCTAGTGCAAATGCAGCCAAAGACCGCACACAAAGGAAGAAGTGTTTGTTCATTTGCAATAAAGCTTTATTTACAAAAGCAGGTGGTGGGCCAGATTGGGTCCATACTGTGCTGACGCCTGATCTAAAGACAGAATCCAAAGGGAAAGAGATTTTGCCACATAATTAAAAATATCCCTCTTGCAAAACTGGCTCATAAAGTTAGGACAACAAACGGAGAAAAATAACTTGCAACATGTATGACTGATAAAGGGCTAGATTCTTAGCTCGGAAAAACGTTCAGCACAAAGACAAATACTCTGATAGAAAACTCTGTAAAGAACTTCCCATTTAGTTACAGTCTGGTGACTTTCCCTCATTTTTATACCTTTCTGGATTGGCTGATTTTTTTTTTTTTCTTTTAATGTTCACAACAAGTAGTGATGGCCACAAAATATTTTTAAGGGAAAACCCATCACTCCCAGATCCTGAGGTCTATGGATATCTTATTTTTATTTATTTATTTTTTTAGATCTCTTATTTTTAGAAAGAGAATTTTTAAAACTATGGAAGTGGCCAAGACAGAGGGCCAACAGAGTAATCAGTGTAGGCCCGATGTTGCGGACAGGCTGGAAACAGAGGCTAACTTTTCAGGTTGTGGTGGGGTGAGTGGGATGCAAGTCAGTGGGAGGATGGTACAGAGGAGGCCTGGAGAGAACTAGCCCAAGGAAAACCCCCAAGTGATGGTGCCAAGGCTCTGGGTGTGGGATTCTAAAGGCATGCCCATCGACCTGTGGTCTGGGCAGCCCACCAGCCGGGCCAGGGGATCCAGGACCCTGGTTGTGTGTGTGCAGCTCAACCGTCCCTGATGCGCCCCCTCCTCTCTGGTCCCTTCAGCATGAAATCAGCGTCACAGTCCACATGTGGCAGATGCCAGTGCACCCCCAGACCCTCAGGTCCCCCAGCCATCTGCTCGTGTTCGGGCTGCCCCCCAAGTGGGAGCTCTACCCCGGGCGAAGGTACCAAGCAACGGATTTGAGACTCTGGGAAATAGTGGACCATGGCCAGGCAAGTGCATGGTGGCCCAGGTGAGGGGGATGGGCATTAAGTAGTGACCGTAGGTGTGCAAAGTGGGGCAAAGGATGGGAGGGATCCCTTCCCCGGGCCCCTAAATCCACAAACCCGGGTTCCCATCTGCTTCATTTGGATAGAAGAGCGTGTCCCAGGGGCTCTGATCACTGCTCCCCCGTTCTGCAGATCAACTCCATGGAGCAGCTGATCCTAAAACGTCTGCCAAGTGGGAGCCGCTGATGGGGCTGCTGTGTCAGGCCTGGAGCCTCGCAATGCGGACAGTGGACACTAGCAAGGAGGACGCCCTTCTTTACGGGAAGGCAATGCTGGTCACCTTGGCCTCAGGCTGCTCCCTGAGTTTTTCTTACATAGCCACCCGTTTACGCCCCCTCCCAACCCCAGTGGATGTGATTTCCACTGTGGACAGACCCTTAGTATGTTCACAAAACACTGAATAATGGTCATCATTTAATTCTCAAAAGAATTCTCTGAGGTGTACATATTAACATCCCGTGTTACAGATGAGCAAACAGGCTCTGAGGGCTGGAATGATTTCCCTGAAACCACAGAGCCTGGAAATAGCCGTGATCAAGCTTGGATCCAACGAACGTGGATCTCTAGGTCTGGCCGTGGCACTGGGGCGCCACAAGTCCAGTCAGTGGCAGTGGCCTTCAGGGACCCTGCGTCGACCCACAGAGCCTTCTTCCTGAGACTGGCAGCAGCTCGAACTGCGCTGAGGGCCCGGAGTGGGGCTTTTGCCCTCCTACCCCTGGTCCTGCTCTGACGGGCCACCGCCCGGCTCTTCTGAGGTTCCCTGACCGTCACCCGTTGTCTCCTCCCAGGCCCTGCTGGCCCTGTGATGTTTATGCACTTGTTCTTTGGTTTGCACCCCTACCAGGGCCTCCTCATGGGGTCGGAGGCAGCGGGCCCCCTGTCCACTCTGCATTTCCCATTTCCCTCCGTCTGCGCTCAGGGTGACCTGCCATGGCTTCTCTTCCCCCTTTGTGTCCCTCACGCCGATCTTCCAGGTGCCACTCCCCCAAACACCTCCCCTCCATGCCCACCAGACCCAGTGCCCAGCCAGAGCCCCGAGCCTCCAGTGCAGCCTAAAATTGGAAACTTGCCCTCGGCCCTGCTTGGCCTCAGGCAGGGAGTGGCTTGAAGAGCGCCAGGTCTGGACTTGACACTCAGATGCGCCCTGGAGGTCACTTTTGCTGACGCTTTGGCCGGGAGTAGATCAAGTGCTGGGCAGGCTGTTAGCGCCTGAGCCTCAGTTAGCCCATCTGCGCAAGGGGCATGTGGAGCGACGGATTTGGCCTGTGGTTCTCCCGCCCCATCAGTCCCAGGAAGTGATGCTGGTCCCTGAAGGTCGCCTCCCAGTGCTGGGTAATTAAACGTCATTGCTCGTTCTTCAGCCTTTGTGCGGAATCGGAGCTTAGCTTAAACTGGTTCCTAGTGTAGCAACGCGGCAACTGACACTGAAGGTAGGACTGCAGTTATCCCTTTAGTGTTTTTCCAAGCAGGGAAGGAAGTTGGGATTGGCCCATTTCAGCAGCAGGACGTCGGCAGAGGGTAAGGGAGTGGAGGGTGGGCTCTTCGTGAGGCTGGGCTATGAAACGGCAAAGACTGTGGCAGCTGCAGCAGGAGATCCAGTAGCAGGCGTGAGCTTTCACAAGGGGTGATGTTCCCGCTTGTCCTGGGTGAAGAGGGAAGAGCCCTTGAGCGGGGAGGGGTGAGGCAGAGTCCGGGGCCCTGACGGGTCTTGCCCTTGGAAGCAGAGGGAGGAAGAGGACGGCGTGGATGCAGGGCAGGGCAGTAATTTGGTGACGGCAAGATGAGGGAATTCGCTCCCTCACACCCGTCATGAGAAGAGATCACCAACAGATTAAAGTCCTAACCTTAAAAATGAATCCGTAAAATTACTGAAGAAAGCGCAGGGGAGTATGTTCACGATCTTGGGATAGAAAACACCTTAAACAAGACAGAAAGCAAAAGACAGTGTGAGACAATTAACTTTCTCAAATTCAGCATTTTCTGTGTGACAAGATGCTAAAAAAGCAAGGGTGGAAATATCAGGACTAGATACAAAGCACTAGAGTGCAGAATACATAGAGAACTCCTAGAACTCCCTAAGAAAAGAAAAATGGGCGAATGCCAGGAATGAGCAATTTACAGAAGAGGAGACGCCCAACGTTGGGAAGTGCAGGTTTCAGAATTCAGAAATGTGTATCCTCGATTTTGGCAGAAGTCAAGCCTTAATGTTGTGGGAGTGGATCGTTATAGACACCCTGGAGGTTTGGTGGACAATTCAGAAGCATTTATCAAGTTTTAAAATGGCACACAGAGCCATACCTAGAGTATTTACCAAGAGCAGGGTTTCTAAGCTCAGCGCCATGGACATTTGGACCAGATAATTCTTCATCATGAAAGGCTGTCCTGTGCACTGTAGGATATTTGGCACTATCCCTGGTCCCTGCCCATAAAGTACTGGTAGTAGCCCTTTGCCAACCCACCCACCAAGTTGTGATTGTCAAATGTCCCCCCCGCCCCGGGAGGGGTGCAAAATTTTCCCCAGTTGAGAATCACTGCCCTAGAAAAACACTTGCATGCATGCAGAAGAGGGAAGGGGAGGGAGTGCTGTGGTCACAACTCAAGTCCCGCAGTGGAGGAGTGGTTAAGGAAAGGGAGACCCGAGAGCAGGGGCTGGGCTGAGCCCCTTCCACTTAGAAGCTCCTGTGATCTGACAAACTGGCTCTTCAGAAAACCCTCCTCCCCTCAGCTCGCCGTCCCCTCCCCTTGGCCTGAGATGGGTGGGGGCATGTCGGATGCAGCCTGCAGCCCAGCCACACACGGGGAAGGATTCCAGGAGACATACTGGGCAAGACTTCCCTCCTCCCTCCCCTTCCTGCCCCGACTCTGGGGCAGGAAAGGCAGCAGGCTCTCCTCTGCTTCTCCTAGGTCATGGAGCTCTGTTGCTAATATGCTCGAGGACAAGAAAAATCTGGAAATCCTTTCACAGGATGGCAGCCTGGCTGGCAAGGGTGCCGTGCTGCTGCGGAATCCAATTGCAAATGTCAGAAGCCTTTGATCTCTCTCCGTGTCCTTGGAACAAAGTCTAAGTCTGCCCTCCCCTCCAGGAGGTAGCTGTCTCAGGCCATCCAGGACAGAGGTTTGGCATGTGAGAGAGCAAAGAGAGCAGAAGCACACGGAAATGTTTAAAATCACTCCCGGGGCATATCCAGGAGTGCTTGCACCCACGAGCTCGAAGTCCGCAGTGCGGTCTGCTCCATCCTCTGCGCGGCTCCTGAATGCATATCTCCATGCGTTCATCAGTGGGGTGTGGGTCTGTGGTGTGGGGTCCTGGAGTCTGGGTCTAACACCTCTTGACAGTTTGCTTTGGTGCAGGTGAGAATATAGTTCCATCTGCCCAGAGCTGAAGACTAAAAGCAGCTGCTAGGGATTATGCTAATGACTTCGGGTGATGGACACAGGAGAGGTTGTCCCGCAGAACACAGGGAAAAATATCTTTTTGTAAAGGATGATGGGCAGCAACAGGTGGTTTAATTAGTATGTATAGGAGCCTCGTATGTCAGCATCACTCACCATGAAGGATGCTCTCTGCAGGAGTGTTCTCCCTCCGCTCGGCCAAAACCAGGGGCCACGTTTGAAAGCCTGCACTACCCTTGTTGCCTACGCACTGACCAATGGGAACAGACGCTGGGCACACATCCTGGGATGCCTGCGTCCTGGCTGAGCCCAGGCTTGGCCCTTCCCAGGCCCTTCCCACTGAACATCTTCCTCCGTGGGAACGATTAGATGTTACGTGCCAGATCTCTCTGCCCGGCCATATTTTTTTTTTTTTTTTTTTTTTTTTTGCGGTACACGGGCCTCTCACTGTTGTGGCCTCTCCCGTTGCGGAGCACAGGCTCCGGACGCGCAGGCTCAGCGCCCATGGCTCACGGGCCCAGCCTCTCCGCGGCATGTGGGATCTTCCCGGACCGGGGCACAAATCCGTGTCCCCTGCATCGGCAGGCGGACTCTCAACCACTGTGCCACCAGGGAACCCCCCCCCCCCCCCCCGGCCATATTGCTCATCTGTGTGTCTGTTTCTCCTCGTGTCTGGGAGCTCCTTGAGGGCATTTGGCCAAGTTCCACGAACATTTACAGAACCTCAACTCTGGGCCAGGCCTATGCTGAGTTGAAGGAAAGAGAAATGGGCAGGAATTCATCCCTGCCCTCAAGACTGAGCACATACCCAGGGGACTGTGCATCAGGGCTGAGTGCAAGGGAGGCCTATCAGAGTGTGTCAAGAGAAGGAGGGGGCGGGTGTCATGCAGCTGGGGGATCCGGGGAGGCTGCCTGGAGGAAGAAGCAGCGTAGAAGAATCCTCACTGTTACCCCACGCCCTGCCATCCTCACAGCACTTTATGTTACAGAGTCAAGGTGGAACAATGTGATGTGAAAGCTTGATCCTTAAAGCAAGCCCAGGAGGCAGGTCAGGCCCCGCCGTGTCTATTGTTCTACGTGAGGAACTCGGGCCTCAGCAATGTGCCCTGGTCCGTAGTTACCTGTGGCAAAGCCAGGGCTGGAGCTCAGGTCTCCCAGCTCCCCATCCCGGCTTTTCTCCTCTGCCCCACCAGGCAGAGTCTGTGGGAATGGAGAGGAACGGACAGATGCAAGAGCAGCTGAGGAGAGAGAATGGACAGAGTTTGGTGACCGAGCAGATGTGCGAGGATGGGAAAGCTAGAGACAGGTTGCCGCTCAGAGTCAGTGGTTTGGCCAGCGGGGTCCTGAGTTGGGAACATGCAAGGAGGCGAGGCAGAGATCCAGGGTCAATCAAGCCATGAGTTGGGTTTGGGATACTGAGTTTCAGATGCATGTGGGGTATCCATGTTGAAATGCCCTGGACACATGTGTGGGTCTAGAGAAAGGTTTGGGCTGAATTCATAGGTTGGGAGGTCATCATCAGAGGTCATTGCTGCCAGAGGAGAAGAGAGAACTATCTGGAACAGAGGTCAGCAAACTCTATACAGGGCCACACAGTATTTTTGGCTCTGCAGGCCACGTGGCCCTTGTAGCAACTCCTCAACTCTGCTATTGTAGCATGAAAGCAGCCATGCGAGACGCATAACAAATGGGCGTGGCTGTGTCCCAATAAAACCTTACTTACAAAAACGTTCAGCAGGCCAGATTTGGCTCCCTGGCCATAGTTTACTGATCCCTGATCTACAGAGCAGGTATGACAAGCAAAAAGAAAAATGCCAGATTCTTAGCATGACAGAGAAAGAATCAGCAAAGAAAACTAAGTAGAACCAGTCCAAAAGGTCCATGCTGGAAGGCAGCCAGCTGGAAGAGAGAGAAAAGTGTCTATGCAGAGAATGAGAAAAGGAGTGTAAAAAGGAAATATAATCTTCCTCTTAAAGATAGCAAATGGCTGAGAAAACAAGGCACCATCTTTGGCTGCCCAGGTACGCAACCCCGGGGACACCACCCGTTCATAGTGTGAGGGAACGGTGCCCCCCAGCGCTGTGCATGATGGTGGCCTGCTCCCCTCAAATGATTTATAACCACACAGAACATAACAAATACAAGATAATGACCAAACACTAGAAAACACCACCACTGACAGTAAGTCCACAGGGACCTTGACCCTTGGCATTTCACAGGGCATCGTGCTGGTCACTCTATTGAAGACTTCGTGCTACTTGACCTGATGAGCAGGAAGTGGTCGGCACCCCAGCTGCCCTCATAAGATACATGTGTATCCAGAAATAGGAGTTAACCCCCCCATGAAGGTTCAGTGAGGTTTTAGGGTCTTGTGGTTTGTGGCAGGACAGGACATCTCCTCCAAGCTAGAACATGGCCTGCTTGAAGCGGGGCCCAGAGCAAGGGAGGGCTCTGCCACGGATCTGTCCTGCCATCAGGACCAAGTGATGCAGCAGCTCCGAAGGCAGTTTTCTGGTTCCCCGCTATGTGGAGCAGAGCGGCATTCTCAAGTGCAGTTCACGCTGCCCTCAAAAGCCAAGGAAGCCCAGCCAGTGCCAGGTCTCTTTAACAGTGGGAGACGAGAGGCGAGGGGAGGGGAGAGGTGTGAAAACTCCTTTAGCAGGATACCATTCATACAGCCCCTGCCCCGCAAAAAAATCATAAAATGATACCACATAGTTCGTTAGGTATATGTAAGTATAGATACAGAGAAAAAGGACGACGATGATACATCCAGAAATAAAAATAGGAGTTAGGGGACCTCCCTGGTGGTGCAGTAGTTAGGACTCCATGCTCCCAGTGCAGGGGCCCAGGTTCGATTCCTGGTCTGTGAACCAGATCCCACATGCATGTCGCAACTAAGAGTCCACATGCCACAACTAAGGAGCCTGCCTGCTGCAACTAAGGAGCCCGCAAGCCACAACTAAGAAGCCCGCCTGCTGCAACGAAGACCCAATGCAACCAAATAAATAAATAATTATTAAAAAAAAAATAGCAGCTAGTACACCTGGGTTTGGGGTGTGGTCAAATTTGTAATGTTTAATTTTCTTATAAGGAAAATATACTTATGTCTCACTTGTGCAATTAAAGTTGATATTAAAGAACTGAAAAACAACCTCCCACCAAAAAATAATTACAGGTGGTTCTCCACCTACTTATCTTCACTGCCAGTACCTCTTCATCTTCCTATTTCCTACCTGGACTAGAGGGTGACAAACTGTAGCCTATGGGCCCTGTTTTTATAAATAAAGTTTTATTAGCACACATCCACGCTCACCTTTATGTATTGCCAGTGGTTGCTTTCAACACGACAATGGCAGCTGTGTAGCTGCAACAGAGACCTTTATGGCCCACAAAGCCAAAAAGCTTTACTATCTGACCCTTTACAGAAAAGGGCCTCTGCCCTAGATGCCTTCATCGGTTTCTCCGCATCCAGGCCTGTGCCTCTACAGGAGGTGAGTCAGATGCTTCTTGGCTTCCCCAAGGCCCCTAGCACAAAATTATCTTCCTGGCCAGCAAGGCCTTTCTCAGGAACACGGGGCCTTGTCCGCCCCTGCCAGGCCTGCTTGGTGTTCCCCCCAGCTGAGAAGCCCACCCCTCGGCTCTCAGCACAGCTGGCACCGTCACCTCTGGTTCCAGCCCCAGTGTCGCCGCCTCAGGAGGGCTTGCTTGATTGGCCCACCCACAGTCGACCCTTCCTGCATCCCTGCTCACTGCCCTCTGTTAATCACCATCAAGGCACTTCCTTCTGGGCTGGGATGTGCACCTGCTGCGTGCATCTAGCTCAGGGCCAAGGACTGAGCTGAATACACGAATACTGGGAGCCAGAAGTAGGACGGATCCTGGCACCCTCTGGGCCACACACTTACTAACTTGGGGCAAGTAACCACACTGCTGAGCTTTAATTTTTCAGTAGGAAATCGGGGATAACAAGAGTACTTACTGCTTTGTGGGGTTAAAAGGAGATTATGTTAATCACGTATCACACTAACTAGTCCCTCTCTGGACAGAAGAGGTGACCAAGGTGCAGAAAGGGGCTGGTGCGACTCATTCCTGCAGGAAGTTAGTAAGTTGGGGCTGAAACCCCAGCCTCATGACTTTTTGTCCTGCGTTACAGGCCGTCAGCCTCGCATTGCCAACCAGTGGGCTAATTACACCGAGCCTTTTGGAACTGAAGGATAGGGTCCCCCATTATCCATGGGGCATATGCTCCAAGGCCCCCAGTAGATGCCTGAAACCATGGATCGTACTGAACTCTCTATATATTATGTTTTTTCCTATATGTACATACCTGTGATAAAGTTTAACTTATAAATTAGGCACAGTAAGAGATTAACAATAATAACGAATAACAAAATAGAACAATTATAATATACTGTAATAAAAGTTATATGAATGTGGTCTCTCTCTCAAAATAACTTACTGTAGATTTAATGCCTTTTCCATCTTTTTTTTTTTTTTTTTGCGGCCTCTCCCGTTGTGGAGCACAGGCTCCGGACGCGCAGGCTCAGCGGCCATGGCTCACGGGCCCAGCCACTCCGCAGCATGTAGGATCTGCCCAGACCGGGGCACGAAACCGCGTCCCCTGCATCGGCACGCGGACTCTCAACCACTGCGCCACCAGGGAAGCCCACCTTTTCTATATTAATTAAGCATTTATCATGCACTGTGGCCCTAACTTTTGTAGTTTGAGTTGCAGCAGCAAAATTAGCACGAATTTCTTTTTCCTTCTTCACAATTTCATGGATAGAAGATTCCTTCTTACTGTAGAGCTTAATGGTATGATTTTTTTCTTTCGTTATTGAGAACTTTCACCTTTTTACTTAAATGAAGCACTTTACCGCTTCTCTTTGGTGTATCCGAATTGCCAGCATCACTACTCTTGTGCTTTGAGGCCATTATTAATAGGATAAGCGTTATTTAACACAAGCAGTGTGATACTGCAACAATTGATCTGATCAGCAACATGGCTACTAAGTGACTAACAGCTGGGATATGCTGGAAAAGGGATGATTCATTGTCCTACACAGGACAGTGTGAGATTTCATCAAGTTACTCAGAATGGCCCACAATTTAAAACTTATGAATTGTTTATTTCTGGAATTTTCCATTTAATATGTTCTGACCCCAGTTGACTGTGGGTAACTGAAACCGTGGAAATCGAAACCACAGATAAGGGGAGACTCCCGTGGCTGTGTACATTTAAAGAATGCTGGGATTAACGAAAAGTCAGAATGCGATACTTACAAATCTCTGTCTAAAAGGATTCCTAGAAACGTGAGAGGGAAAAATGCATAATACACAAGTTTTATTCTTTTGTTTATATATACAAAGACCTGTGTTTTAAGCAGCTACAAAGCTAACAATACTGTTTTATTTCAAGTTTACTTTTCTTTCTGTGGTATTAACACCTGGATAGATTCATTCTTAGGTAGCTTGAAGCAACCAGGGATGGGGGTGCCTGTCACCTTGCTAAACAGTCTCCAAGGGAAGTAGAAATGTTGAAAAAAGGCAGCTGTAACTTGGAGCAAAAATCGACCTAATTATTTGTGATTATATATGTCAGGTTTTTTAAGGTGAGCCCCTCAAATAAACCAATTGTTTGACTCTTTTTTAATAGAGCAAATTGTATTGTTCTTGCAATATATTTCATCTCTTTTTTTTTTTTTTTTGCGGTACGCGGGCCACTCACTGCTGTGGCCTCTCCTGTTGCGGAGCACAGGCTCCGGACACGCAGGCTCAGTGCCCAGGGCTCACGGGCCCAGCCGCTCCGCGGCATGTGGGATCTTCCCGGACTGGGGCACGAACCCGTGTCCCCTGCATCGGCAGGCGGACTCTCAACCACTGCACCACCAGGGAAGCCCTATTTTTTATTTCTTTAGCTGAAGACCAAGTCATTCCTCCCCTCCTGTTTAAATAATATTAATAAAAATAACAGGTATTGACATCTGGTTCGTCCCTCAACTTTTTATGATTCCTTTTTTTAGTAAGGTAAAACTATCTTAGAAAGTTTAAAATTTTTTCCCCTTAAGAACGCCGTTAACGATACTTTCCACTCAACACAGTAAATTTCATAAAGGAGGAATATTACAACTGATCGAATCTACTATGTGCCAGACACTTTCCAGCTTTTAGCTGATTTAATAGTCACAATGACATTCTGAGATAGGTTTCAACGCACCTATCTTACTACAGTGAGGAAACTAGGCTCTGAGAAGTGAGACATTTTACTGTGGGTCTGAGTAAGAGGTGGACTGGGCTTCCATCCAAGCGTGTTTGTTTCCAAGTTTGTATAATATCATGGTGACTAATAAGAGCATGGACTTCAGCCAGGATCCCTGTGTTTGGATGCAGGTCTGCTACTTACTAGCTCTGTTAACTTAGAGCAAGGTAGGTAATCCCTCTAAGCCCGTTTTCTTGTGTGTAAAGGAGGCATCATTATAATCATATATCCCTGAGGGGTAGGTTCTCAGAATGGCTCTTAGTCAAGCAGGCTTGCTTTCAGTCCTGGGCCTCCTCCTGGCCTTGGCCCTCTCCTGGAACACCCCAGGACATTTCTCAGCAGACCGAGTCTCACTTGATTTCCAGAAAGTGTTCCTTGATGAGTCCTGTTCGTTTGAACTCTCTCTCCCCTCCTCCCTCCCTTCCCAACTCAAACATTCTGAGCAGGTGTACTAGGAAGAAAGGAAGCAGAAAAAGAAAGAAAATAGAAATCCCGAAATTAACCACAGCAGCTCCGCCTCCTAGGAGAGATTCTCCTTGGAATGATTCATTCTTTATTTAGCAAAACACTTTGATGGGGCATTGAATTCAGAAAAGCTAGCCCCAAGTCAAACAGAACCAAGTTGTTCTGCATAATAAGGTAAGAATGTTAGCATTTCAAAGATTAGTTATAAGAAGGGAGGGGGGGTCTGTGAAGGAGGGAAGAGCCCAGAAAGATGAGGTGATGGACTTAGCGCGGAGGGGCTGGTAATGCTCTAACAATGGCTAAGGGGCTTTACAAAACCAGAGTGTTCAATATCCCACTTTAAAGCATAATCTGAGTGTTGAACCAAAAACCTCCCCAAACCCTCAAACTTAACTCCAAGCATGCCCCCAATGTCTGTCACCTGCAGCCCTCTGGTAAAGGAGTGACAGCGGTGCCCAGTGGGAGGTGGGGTGATATGCATGGAACAGGAATGGGATGGATGGGAGATTACCCATAAACCAAGGAAAATCAGCAGATGCTAGAACTTGAAGTAAGGGGTGATGGGCAGATGTGTGACCCCATGAAATCTCTGGAGGGGTAGTGAAGTGTTATATGGAGGTTGGGGGGGGGTTCGAGCTAAATTAAATCTTGTCTATAAGGATGGGGTGCCCCGGGTGACAAACATACCACATCAAACACAGGGGATTTCACAATGAACCAGATGGGATTATCAAATTATGATCCAAGTCTATTATTCTTCTATAAGAGATGCTAAATCTGTGTGTGTCCCTTCCAGGACGAAGACTTACTATGGTTATCCATGGCCCTCAAGAGTCATAGGATCAGTAGGAATGAGACACTCAGATATTTAACCCAGTACAATCCAGCCAAAAAGGTGGGAAAATGGACATGGCTTCTTGGTGCCCTTGGTTGGTGGGCTGATGAGGCCAGTGTTGAGCGGAGGCACCATCCAATCAGAGCAGCACAAAGTTCCCTAGATTTTAGGCTTTTTGGCTCTCCAAGTTCACAGGCCCAGGTAACTGGCATCTTAACCAATGAAGCTGCTGTATAAAGTCCCGTATCATCTGGACCAGGTGCCAAAGTTGAGTTTATAAGTTTGATTACTGAGAAGTGCAAAGAGCTCTCCCATATTATTGAAATGTTCCATTTAATAGTTTCAAGGGCTATTGATTTTTCACCTCAAAACCATGAATGTTCAGCATTTTCTTGGAAAATTTCTCACTACAATTTATAAATTGTGTTTGCCCTAGGAGGTTCACTCACTAAAACTAGGAGGACTCACTCACTGACAATGACTTAACTGGACTAGTTCAAGATAACTTGTTTGGTATAAAGAGATGGGGGAGAATCTTTTAGAATTAGTATATTTCTAAAGACATTTCCCCTTTGTATATAAACTTGTTTTGTAAGCAAAATACAGTGACACTAACAAAGTGGCTTTAAAACACAATAAGGATCAGGGCAATTTAGTAACAATGGCATTGTTTCCAATCTCCTCAAAGCCCCTCACAAAATCCAGCAGAGCAACAAGGATAGAAATAGAAAAATAGTGTAGAAAGTAGAAATAAATCAGTAGAAGGATTCTTCCAAAGGAGTCAAGTGAAAGTGATGGATATAGGGGACAGGCAAAGAAGATCCAACATATACATAATAAATCCCCCCACACCCCCCCAACCTCAGAAAAGTAAGGCTGTGGAGTAGAATATACAAAACTATTTTTTAAAAACTTTCCTGAAAATAAAACAAACAAAAAATAACTTGAACCTGTGTATTTAAAAAGGACATGATGTACCTGGGACATACAACCAAGAACAGTCAACTCCAAGACATAGTCTATTCAAATTATCAGATTTTATAGAATTGAAATCGTTTGGCATAAGGTAAAATGACCAAGTAACTTATATGGGATTAGACCTTCATGGTATACTTTTAAATTAAAACATAAGGGCATAAATGGAGTAACGAAGTACAGATACCCAAGAAAGAAAATGTGAGCCAATAATGATTTTATTCAGCCAAAGTGACCTTCAATTATAAAAGACATAAACTGTGATGAAGTTGAGGGAATCAGGGAATATTGCTTCTGTGTGCCCTTCCTGAGAGATCTACTAAACAATAAGTTTCAGACAATCAAGATTCTTTAGAGAAGCTTTTTGTAAGAACTACTTGTGAGCACTGAACATACGTAACTGTAGAATGAAGACTAGTTGGCACAAGGGTGAAAAATACTATGTTATATCCTCCAGTAATGAAGACATAATTCATCTATCAAAAATGGGGTGAGCAGGGAAAGATTATGTAGAAAGTAAGCTTGCTGGTTGCCTCCAAGGTATTATTTAGCACTAAATGGATATCACTTTAGGTACTTTGGGGAGAGGAAGGGAGGGGAAGAAGAGGTTACTAATTTCAATAATGTTCATAGTAGGGAACCAAAAGACCTGCACCATCCAACATGGTAGCCACCAGACAGACGTGGCTATTTAAAATTGTTTTTTTTGGCCATGCCGCTCAGCATGTGGGATCTTAGTTCCCTGACCAGGGATCGAACCTGCTCCACCTGCAGTGGAAGCACAGAGTCTTAACCAATGGACCACCAGGGAAGTCCTGGCTATTTAAATTTTAATTAGCAGTAAATAAAATTTAAAATTCAGTTTCTCAATCATATTAGCCACATTTCAAGTGCTCCATAAGCTACTACATGTAGCCAGTACACCTTCCACATTAGAAAACACAGATACATAACATGTCCATCATTATAGCAAGTTCTTTGGACAATGCTACAACAGATAGCATTTTTAAAAGAAGCAGTAATAATATTGCCCTAAGATATTAGTATAAAGGTAACCATTGAAACAAAATACCCAATCTATGGTATTTTGATTTGGCAGCCTAAGTAGATTAATACAGACAGCAATTCTCTCCATATTAATATACAGATTCAACACAGTCTCTATCAAAATACAAGCTGACTTCTTTTCAGAAATTGACAAGCTGGTCTTGAAATTCATATGGATATTCAAGGAATATGGAATGTGGAGTAATGAAAACAATCTTGAAAAAGAAGAACAGAGACTTCCCTGGCAGTCCAGAGGTTAAGACTCTGCTTCCACTGCAGGGGGCACGGGTTCAATCCCTGGGAACTAAGAGCCTGCATGCTGCACTGTGCAGCCAACAAAAAGGAAGAACCAAGTCGGAAGACTCACATGTCCCAATTTCAAAACTTACCACAAAGACATAGTGATCAAGACAGTGTGGTATGGGCATAAGGACAGGTATGTACATCAATCAGATAGAACTGAGGATCCAGAAATAAACCCTTACTTTTACAGTCAATTGACTTTTGACAAGAGTGCTGAGACAATTCAGTGGGAGGAAGAAGTCTCTCTAACAAATGGTGCTGGGGCAACTGGCTATACACATGGACCCCTACCTCACAACATACATAAAAATTGACTCAAAGTGGACTATATACATTAATGTAAGAGTTTAAACTTTAAAACTGTTAGAAGAAAATGTAGAGTAACCTTATGACTGTGAAGGTTAGGCAAAGCCTTCTGTGATATTGGTTGGCCAAAAAGTTCGTCTGGGTTTTTCCATAACGTCTTACTAAAAACCCAAATGAACTTTTTGGCCAACCCAATATAATATCAAAAACACAAGTGATGGGTTTCCCTGGTGGCGCAGTGGTTGAGAATCCGCCTACCGTTGCAGGGGACACGGGTTTGTGCACCGGTCTGGGAAGATCCCACATGCCGCAGAGCGGCTGGGCCCGTGAGGCATGGCTGCTGAGCCTGCGCGTCCGGAGCCTGTGCTCCACAACGGGAGAGGCCACAACAGTTGAGAGGCCCGCGTACCACAAAAACCAAAAAACAAAACAAAACAAAAAAAACCACAAGTGATAAAAAATAGATACATTAGATTCATCAAAATTTAAAAGTTTTGTGCTTTAAAGGATACCATCAACAAGTGAGAGGACAATACACAGATTTGGGGGAAATATTTGTAAATTTTATCTGATAAGGAAGTTGAATCCAGAATATATAAAGAACTCATAACTTGGTAATAAAAAAGAAAATAACCCAATTTTTTAAAGTGGGCAATAAGTCATGATGACTTAATGTACAGCAAGGTTACTATAGTTAATAATACTGTATTACACATTTGAAATGTGCTAAGAGAGTAAAAATTATTTATCATCACAAGAAAGAAATCTATGTATGAGGTCTGATGTTAACTAGACTTACTGTGGTGATCTTTCCAGTGTGTACAAATATCAAATTACTACGTTGTATACCTGAAACTAATATGTTTTATGTCAATTAAACCTCAACTAAAAAAATGGGCAAAAGATCTTAATAGCTCTTAATAGGCATTTCTCCAAAGAAGATATACAAATGGCCATGCCATTTGATTTCTGATATACAAAATCAAAAGTACAATGAGATATTTTATACCTTCTATATGGCTAGAATCAAAAAGCCCAATACCAAGTGTTGACAAGGATGTGAAGAAATCGAAACTCTCATACACTGTTGGTGGGAATGTGCAGCCACTTTGGAGAACAGTCTGGTAGTTCCTCAGAAAGTTAAAAAAAAGTTACCATATGACTCAGCAATTCCACTCCTACGTATGTAACCCAGAGAAATGAAAACACGTGTCCACACAAAAACTGTGTGTGAATGTTTGTAGCAGCATTATTTATAACAGGCAAAAAGCAGAAATAACCCAAATGTCCATGATTGTATAAAATGGGGCATATGCATGTAATGGAATATTATTCAGTCATAAAAGGAATTAAATACTAATATACACCATAATATGTGTGAACCTTGACAATATTATGTTAAAGAATCCAGTCACAGAAGAAGACATACTGTATGATGACATTTATACGAAATACCCAGAATAGGCAACCATGGTGATGGTTGTAAAACTGTGAATAGACTAAAAACAACTGAATTGGACACTTTGAAAGAGTGAATTGTATGGTACATCAATTACTTTTTTTTTTTTTTTTTTTTTTTTGGCTGTGTTGGGTCTTCGTTTCTGCGCGAGGGCTTTCTCTAGTTGCGGTGAGCGGGGGCCACTCTTCATCGCGGTGCGCGGGCCCCTCACTGTCGCGGCCTCTCGCTGCGGAGTATGGGCTCCAGACGCGCAGGCTCAGTAGCTGTGGCGCACGGGCTCAGTTGCTCTGCAGCATGTGGGATCTTCCCAGACCAGGGCTCGAACCCATGTCCCCTGCATTGGCAGGAAGATTTTCAACCACTGCGCCACCAGGGAAGCCCTGTCAATTACATTTTAGTAAAGCTGTTACATAAAATATCTATATAAAAATTTAAAAAGAAAATAAACACTCAAAAGAGCTAGAAAAGGGACAACAGAAACAAATATAGAACTAAAGAACTAAAGATAAAAACAGACATCAATGATATAGAAAACAAACGAACAAAACAACAGAATTAATAAATGAGTCAAAAAGTTGGCTGTTGGGGAAATAAAATAGACAAACCTAATTTTACTAAATGGGATAAAGCACAAAAAAGACAAAATAAGAAATGACAAGGGGCAATAATAATCCAGAGAGAATATTAAAATCCCAGAGACTATTTTGAATACCTATGAAAATAAAATATAAAACCTAGATGAAATGGATCCTTTTCTAGGAAAATTTATTTAACCAAAGTTGAATCCAGTATAGCTAAAAAGCTTAAACAGCCAATTTCCACCGAAGAAACAGGAAGTTGTAGAAGTGCTCCTTCCAGAAAAGCACCAGGCTTGAATGGAATTCTCCCAAGCTAAAAAAAAAAGATAATCTTAACGCAGTTTACAGTAGTACAGGGTAGAACAAAAGAAAAGCCTCTAAGTTATTTTTATGAAGTGAATATAACTTTTATGCCAAAATCTGACAAAGATTGAGAGGGGGGAAAAAAGAAAAAAATTCAGACCATTTTAACTATGATGCAAAAATTTAAAATAAAATATTAGCAAAGAGATCCACCAATACATTAATGCGTTATTCATCATGATCAACTGTGGTTCATTCCAGGAATGTAAGAAAGAGTCAATACCCTCATATCAATATAATACTAATAGAGTTTAATAAAAGTATCATCTAATCATCTCCTTAGACTTCAAAAGGCATGTAACAAAATTCAATACCTGTTCATGTTAAAAATTCTAAAATAGGAATTGAAAGATACTTCTTTAACTTGATAAAATATAAATATTTCAGCTGCAAAGACAGGATCATACTTAACAGGGAAACTCCAGAGGCCTTCCCAATAAAGTTAAGAAAATAAAAGAATGCCTATTACTACTTATGATAGCTTTGGAGATATTAGACAAGAAAAAGGAACTACAACAATAAGAGTTAAGAAGGAAGAGGTAATAATATCTCTACTTGCAGATGCTATCACCATGTATCTGGAATACCCAAAGAATAAATTAAAACTACTGTAAATAGTAGGATATTTTAGCTGGAGAGGGTGTGGAGAAAAGGGAACCCTCCTGCACTGTTGGTGAGAATGTAAATCGGTGCAGCCACTATGGAAAACAGTATGGAGTTTCCTTAAAAAACTAAAAATAGAGTTACCGTATGATCCAGCAATTCCGCTCCTGGGCACATATCCAGAAAAGACGAAAACTCTAATTCAGAAGGACACATGCACCCCAATGTTCACAGCAGCACTATTTACAACTGTCAAGACATGGAAGCAACCTAAATGTCCATCAACAGATGAATGGATAAAGAAGGTGTGGTATACATACATACAATGGAATATTACTCAGCCATAAAAAAGAATGAAATAACGCCATTTGTAGCAACATGGATGGACCTAGAAATTTTCATACTAAGTGAAGTCAGACAGAAAAAGATAAATATTATATGATATCACTTATATGTGGAATCTGAAAACTAACACAAATGAACTTATTTACAAAACAGAAACAGACTCACAGGCATAGAAAACAAACTTACAGTTACCAAAGGGGAAGTGGGGGGGGGATAAATTGGGAGTATGGGATTAACAGGTGCACACGACCATATATAAAACAGATGAACAACAAGGATTTACTGTATATCACAGGGAACTATATTCAACATCCTGTAATAAACTATAATGGAAAAAAATTGAAAAAAGAATATAGATATATACATATAAATATATGTATAACCAAATCACTTTGTTACACACCTGAACTAACACAATATTGTAAATCAGCTATATTTCAATTTAAAAAATAATAAGGTATTTTAGTAATATAGCAGAATATAAAATTGACATACAGAAAATAATAGCTATTTTATACACACATGCGTACACATACACCCCTCAAGCAATATCCTATTAAAAGATATAATGAACGGGAAGACACCATTACGATAACAAAAAGTAAATTAAATGTCTGAGAATAGTTGCAACAAGAATATGCAAAACTTTTACAGGGAGATCAGCTTGGTGCTTTGTAACCACCTAGAGGGGTGGGATAGGGAGGGTGGGAGGGAGACGCAAGAGGGAGGAGATATGGGGACATATGTATATGTATAGCTGATTCACTTTGTTACACAGCAGAAACTCACACACCATTGTAAAGCAATTATACTCCAATAAAGATGTTTAAAAAAAAAGATCCTGCACATGGCAACGAAGATAGTGCGTGCCGCAACTAAGACCTGGCACAGCCAAATAAAGAAAAAAAAGAAAGAAAAAGAATATGCAAAACTTTTATGATTAAAACTATAAAACATTCCTGAAAGACACAAATGTATAATTAAATAAAAGAGAAAAACCATATTCTTGGACAGGAATGATGGTACATCATAAAGATGCCAAAGGCGCAGATGACAGGTTGATGGCGAACGTCATGACGGATGATAGATCAGTCTCACCCAGAGTGGTACCCTGACATCATGCGCTTCCTGACCTGATGCAATGAGCAGCACACAGCACCACCTGTGGGTATCTGTGCCCAAAGAATTAAACCAGAATCTAATCAAGTCTCTAAAGACAGGAAATAAGAGGAAGAGAAACATATTAAAGGACATTCTGGGATGCCGTCCACCAAATCCAGAACGTCTACAGGACAGTTTACCTGGTTTGTTCTAAGGAAGGAAGTGGGTTATAGATCACAAGAGACTTGAGATGCATCAACCACACACAGTCTGAGTCTTGATTTAAACCAGCTGCAGAAAGACATTTGAGATAACGGGAAATGTGAAAACAGACTGGGCTTTAGATGTATTGAGGAATTATAGTTAATTTTATTAGGGGTGACAATGGTATTGTGGCTATCAGGAATAAAAAGTTTTCTCTGTGGAGATACATAATAAAATACTTGTGGGTGAAATATTAAGCCTTTAAAATACTTCAGCAAAAACACAAACCCCAACTTTGTATGGGGGGAAATGAAACAAGACTGGCGTGATGCTGATCGCGGCTCAAGCTCTCTGTCAGACGCCAACATACATCTGTGCCTGGGCCCATCCCACTCAGCTTCCTCAGGAATGCTGGTCCTTTGACTACAGACTCTCTGCTCTGCCTCATCAGCTTGTCCCTTCTGCTGGCCTTTTCCTTGGGCTGCACACACGGGCTCCATCACCTCCCGCTGAAGCTGCCTCGACGCCACCCTCCTCCACAGCAAAGCTCCTAGAAGGGCTGCCTCTCCCCACCTCCCCTTCCCTCCTACGCCTACCCCAACCGGGCCATGCCCCTGTCACAGCAAACTTTCCCTGACAGTGTCACCACCAGCCTCCACGTGGCCAAATCTGATACCCACTTCTCTCTATGCAGCCCCTTATCGGCGTGCTCCCCAGCCCACCACAGCGGCCCTCTGGAAACACTTGCTTCCAGGTTTCAAAGATGCCACCATCTCTCCAAGAGGGACCTAGGTCAGGCCCCTGGCTTTCACTGCTATTGATATCTTAATGATTTCTACATTGATATTTTTAGTCCTGACCTGAGTTCTAGATCCATATTCAATCAACAGCCTATCGACTCGCCAACTGGAGGTGTCACTATTCCATCATTGTCCACCCAGCTGTCTCAGCCACAACCCCAAAGTCATTCTTGTTGTGGAAAACTGAGATTCTGCATCACATTTATAGTTAATTTATTAGGGCCACTTATGCTCATAAAAGAGCATTTTCTTTTAGTGAGAAGATCTTTTGCTGTTTCAGTTTCCATAGCAAATTTTTTAAAAAAATAATTTATTTTTGGCTGCGTTGGGTCTTCGTTGCTGTGCACGGGCTTCCTCTAGTTGCGGTGAGCGGGGGCTGCCCTTCATGGCGGTGCACGGGCTTTTCATTGCGGTGGCTTCTCTCATTGTGGAGCACAGGCTCTAGGCGCATGGGCTTCAGTAGTTGTGGCTCGTAGGCTCTAGAGCGCAGGCTCAGTAGTTGTGGCGCATGGGCTTAGTTGCTCCGCGGCACGTGGGATCTTCCTGGACCAGGGCTCGAACCCCTGTTCCCTGCATTGGCAGGCGGATTCTTAACCATTGTACCACCAGACAAGCCCTCCGTAGCAAATTAAACCTGCACAGCACTTGCATCTCCTCGTCCTGGGACTCTCCTGCCTGATTTAAGAAGAATCTAGATCCCTCTCATTTTCAAGGTTCAATCTTAAAGGCTACCTACACAGGTGGGAATTCCTTCACCACCTGACCTAACTCGCTACCAGGTTACTGTGTTCTGTTTTCATTGTAGGATTTTGCACGTTCCAAGCTTCTTGTTCTTCTTTTTCCAGAATGAAAGCTGCATGAGAGCAGCTTAGCTTTGTTCACTGCTGTATCTGCAGCCCTCAGCAGAGTTCACGGTGATGGCCAAAGTTTCACGAACAAGAGAAGTTTGCACAAGAACTGTCTTGGTCTGCTCGGGCTGCTGTAACAGAACACAACAGACTCCGTGTGGTGTGGTGGTGGAAGCTTAAAGCACAGAGGTTTATTTCTCACAGTTCTGAGGCTGGAAGTCCAACATTAAGGTGCTGGCAGATCCAGTGTCTGGTGAGGGCCTCCTCCTGGCTCGCTGACAGCTGTCTGTTCGCTGTGTCCTCACCTGGCATTTCCCGGGTGCGTGCACGTGGAGAGAGTGATCTTTCTCTCTTCTTCTCCTTAAAAAGGCACTAATTCCATCATGAACGCCCCATCCTCAGGACCTCTTCTCACCCTAATCACCTCCCAAAGGTCCCACCTCCAAATACACACATTGGCGGTCAAGGCGTCAACATCTGAATTTGGGGGACACACAAGCATTTAGCTCCAAATGAGAACTTTCCTCTTCCTGGACCTGTTCCTAAAGTGAGGCCACTGGCTGATCACTGATGTTCCTCCTGGTCTGATGTTTTGACGCTTCGACAGACCAAACTTTTACACTGCCGAGCACCACGCAAGGCGATAGGGTTAAAATGATAAAAGATGCACACCTGGCACGCGTGGTACCCGACGCTTATCTGTCTAGGGCCGAGTAAGAAGACTGGGGTCAGAGAATAAAATATAGGAAATGTAGTATTTTCTTATATAATTCTCGTATTAGATACTTAACAACCTACTTGTGTCATTACCCTGACATCGCTCTGTGATGAAGAGCTATAGACTAAAGTCACACTAAGTGGAGAGGAGCAGTATTCCACACAGAATGGATTCCTTTGACTGGAAGGCATCCCTTTGTAATGCCTGAGGTCCTGCTTACCTGTTCAGAAGGTAGACGAGGGGCAGCAGATCTTGAGAAGGAAGCAGGAGGCATCGGGGCTGGGCTGTGACTGCGGGGCACGTGAAGTAGGTAAGGGACTCTGGCTGGATGGCTGGGTACAGTTTCAGGGAGGAGGGACTCCTGCTGGGATTGGAACTACCCAGGTGAGGACAGAGGAGCTAGAGCTGGCTGGGCCAGGAGGGTGAGGAGGACAGGGCCGGGGGTGGGGGGTCTTGAATACCAGGAGATGCTGATTGAGACTTTTTGAGGTCACTTATTCCAATGGTTGTCAAAATTATACCTCTAAGAACACTGGGCTTTTGAGCATTTGGATTATACGGAAAAAAAAAGAAAATTCCAACCTTTCCTCCAAAGTAAAAATATATATACACTAAATTCACGAATATTCTTTCCATTTCAAATATTCTTACTCAGTGACCATCTGCTCCCGCTTCTCTCCACTAGAATCTGGGTCAAGGATAGAAGCTGGTCCGGCACAAAGTTAGATGAACTGTCTTACATTTAATCAACCAACATTACAAAGTGTTCACGCTACATACAACTTCATAACATCCAGGTCTGCGGGCACCTGTAAAACAGGGGGACCTCCAACCTCTATCCTTCTACAGGTGGGCAACCCGAGGTCCCGTCCACAGGGCTCGCCTGTCCAGCCTCCTGCCACATCCCAGGCTGGGGATCGCTGACTGGCAGGCCTCTGGGTCCTGAGCACAGACCTGGGCCCTCCTCAGGCCTTCACTCGAGCCTGCTGGGGCAGGGGGCGCTGGCCGAGGTGTGGGCATGTGTGGGCCGGCACCACAGGAGACAGCTGGTCCAGGGGCTCAGAGACCAGGCTCAGGCGAGTAGGTCCCATCCCCTACGGCCGGAAGGACACAGAGCTGAGGTGACAGAATGAGAAGCAGCCCAGGGCATTCCGGATGTGACGCTAGTTGCTGGGAGGGACAGAACGGGGACAGAGGCTGAAGACCATCGGGCCGCTGAGAAAGCCGGAGACACGGGTACGGCGGGGCAGGAGGAGGAAGCTGTACCCGCACACGACCTCTCCGGCAGGCAGGTCCGGTGTGGGGGGCTCATCCTCTGCCCGTCCTTCCGCTCCTGGACCTGGGTGTGGCGGAGCAGAACACACAGGGCGGGTGCACGAAGGTGAACACGAGCACGAACATCGCCGCGGCAGGCTTGGGGCTCAGGGGGCGGGAGGAGATGGGAGCTGCAGGACCTGGGACGAGAGAAGACAGGGTCAAGGGCAAAGGGAAGGAAGGGGCAGGGTGTGGGGTGGGTGGGAGTGGAGCTGCCGGGAAGAGTCTGGACGGGCGAGCTGGGTGGTCGGTGCCGGTCTCCAGAGCCGAGGCCTTGCGTCCGAGCCAGCGGCTTGGTGTCGGAAGACCCAGATCTGAAACCTGGCTCTGTGACCTGGACCAGTCATTGTGCCTCTCAAAACCCCTTTTTATAACCTGTAAAGTTAATACTACCCAGCTTGGTTGATGCGATGATCAAGGGACAGTGCCCACACCTGTGAAGCACTGTGCAGCTAGCTGTGTGCCCCTAATATGAAGGGGGCCTAAAAATGGTTGGCTTCTGAGGTGTTAAAGGAGAGAGCCTGGATCCCCCACCCTGGGGACCGTCGCAGGGCAGCGCAGTCGGGGGGTGGGAGTCAGTTCTGCCTTCACGGAGGGCAGGAGGGGCGTTCCCTCTTCTTGACCTGGCCCCGGGGGCTCACCTCGTCACTCATACTCTGGGTCTGCCATCTGCTCCAGGAGCATGTCCTCCGTGTCGCCAAACTGTGAGAGAGAAGGAGCTGGAGGCCAGAGTCCGGGATTCTCCTTCCCCTCCCGGCCCCTGGGCTTGGAGTGGCAGGCGGGAACTTGCATGGGGGGGACCCCAGGGGCCCCTCCTCCCACCAGCCTTCACCCTGGGACTGCCCGCCACAGAGGCTCCTGCCACCCAGGGGCTTCCGCTGGAGACCCCCGAGGGTGGTTGGTCATTTGCTTCTAATGTCTCTCCAATCTGGTCCTTTAAAAATCTGCATTTGTAAAGTCCCTCCATTGTTTTAGCTTCTGGTACAGAAATGGAGGGAACAGATAGACCACAGAGGCCAGACATGGGGGAAGGGGAGCAGGGCCACCCACGATGCCCTGACGGGTCCCCGGAGAAGCACACTTGCCTCGATGTGGTACACTATGCGCCAGAAGCTGGAGTCTGAGCCTCGGTACCTTCTTCCGGGGTAGAGCTGCCACATGACGGGCAGCAGGTACGGGCCCAGCTGGCTGGGGCACACAGGCTCCCCCAGGGGGACATCTTCCTGACGCATGAGGACTTGGAGGCTACTTTCTAACTGAAGAGAAGAGAAGGGCAGGGCACACTTCACAGTCCTGCAGGCACAAACACCCACGGTCCATCCTGCCACCCACCCAGCCCAGCCCGCATCTAAGATGCTGGTGGTCACTGTTCCCAGAAGCTCCAATCCCGAAGCCAGGCACGCTCCTCTCAGGGACTCTGGCTGGGCCGAGATGACCAGCACTCGAATGGGTCTAGATACCCAGACAGGGCCACAAAAGGTCCACTTCGTGACAAATGCCTGGTTGCCGGGGTATGCCATGGGGCCCCAGAGCTTCTGTAACTATGGAGTCTGGTGCCTATTTCAGCTGATGGGGGATTTTCTTGGATTCTTCTTTATCATACAACCTCTTTTAAACAAGATCTCCCCAGACCCCAGAATCAGGTGACAGCCCACTTGTCACCATCTCCGCCACTGTTACTGTTTCATCACCTCTCGCTGGGCTACTGTGACAACTGCCCAACTTGCCGCCTACTCGGCCCTGTGGCCCACAGCCGAGACTCAGCACCACAGCCAGGTGTGCACCTAAAAATCACGTCACTCCCCTGCTGGCTGCCCTCCGACACCTTCCAATCGCAGGCAGATGAACTGAAATCTTCACCATGGCCCGAAGGCCCCCAGAGCGGCTCCCTGCCTCTCTCACCTCCTTCTGTTCCATCCTGGACCCTCCACCCATTCCAGCCACACAGGCCTCCTCGCAGTGTCTGGGATGTGCACACACCCAGAAATCTCTCACACCTGCTGTCCTCTGCCTGGAACATTCTCCCCTAAATCCATGAAGGGCTCACACCCTTTTTTTAAGGCAGGTCTCTGCTCAAATGTATGTCTATAAAGACAAATGTCAGCAAAATCCAACTTTTATGATATACATAAGAGGCATGTCCCAGATGTCCAGAAAGGTTTCAAAGAAAATGATGGGCAAAATGTGGCAGGCACATGCAAATTAAAACTCTGGAGGGGAGGGCTTCCCTGGTGGCGCAGTGGTTAAGAATCCACCTGCCAACGCAGAGGACACGGGTTCAAGCCCTGGACTGGGAAGATCCCACATGCCGCGGAGCAACTAAGCCTGTGCGCCACAACTACTGAGCCTGCATTCTAGAGCCTGGGAACCACAACTACTGAAGCCCACGAGCCTGGAGCCCATGCTCTGCAACAAGAGAAGCCACCACAATGAGAAGCCCATGCACTGCAACGAAGAGTAGCTCCCGCTCGCCACAACTACAGAAAGCCTGAGCACAGCAACGAAGACCCAACACAGCCAAAAATAAATAAATTAAAAACAAACAAACAAGAAAAACTCTGGAGGACTAGCCTGAAGACCTCACCCCACTCATCCTTGCCTGCCCTCCCACTGTAGTTATCCTACAGAACTTACCACCGGCCTCAATTAGTGTGCTGTCCTTCTCCCCCAGCAGAATGTCAGCTTCACAAGCAGTGAGATTTAATCACATTCACTGCAAAACCCCACAGCCTAGAATCCTGCTTGGCATAAAAATTGGACTCTTATCTTTGTTCAATGATTATTTTTCCAAAGTGGAAATAGCTTTTCAAAATTTTTGTCTATGAAGTAAATTAGAACTCACTGTTAAAAAATAATTCAGATCACCCTGCAAGGTGTTAAGTGTGGAAATCACCATTCTTGCTGTGTTAGTATATAACCTTCCATATCCTTTAACCATTTTACATTTGTTTATTCATCTCTCTCTTGTTGACTTATGTAAATCTTTACATATTAAGAATACTGGTCCTTTAAGTTATGTGGGGAAATTCCTGCCCCATGGTTTGCTAAAGGGTTATGTTTTGTCCAGGATTTATAATGATTAGGTGAAAAACTCTGCTTCGCAGTTTCAGCATCATGTTGAAGAAGATATGTCCCAACCAGAGATTAAAAAAAGATATTCACTTAAATTTTCCTCAAATACTTGACTTACAGTGAATATTTGACTTGATTTTTAAAAGTATATGTACGGGGCTTCCCTGGTGGCGCAGTGGTTGAGAGTCCGCCTGCCGATGCAGGAGACGCGGGTTCGTGCCCCGGTCCGGGATGATCCCACATGCCGCGGAGCGGCTGCGCCCGTGGCCGCTGAGCCTACGCGTCCGGAGCCTGTTGCTCCGCAACGGGAGAGGCCACAACGGTGAGAGGCCCGTGTGCCGCAAAAAAAAAAAAAAAGTATATATATGTATATAAATATGTATTTCAAAATCTTAAAAGCCAATAAAGATGCAAAGTTTAGATGGTGCTTATGACTCTGGAATCCCAACCCCATTACCTACAAGCAGCACTACTTTGAACAGATTTACATTTTTATGCCTCTGTTTCCTCATCTATAAAATGGGAACACAGTCACTCTCAGTAACTTTTAGCTGTCCTGATATTACATTACATAAATGTTCTAATGCATTTAAATTTTTCTTTTATACGTTCTTTCTTTGGTTTATATATGGAAAGTTTCAACATTTTTCACCTAAGTTTGAGGAAATCCATGCTCCGATGGAAAGTGCTGTAAGAGAGTTGTAGTTCTTAAAAAAAGAAAAAAAAATTAACTAAAGAGCCATCTTAAGGCATTACACATAAAACAAAGTCAACGTCTATTCAATACTGGCTTTTATACTGCTATATACCTTGTGAAGTTTGTTTCCTCCAAAGCACAGAGGAGGTATGAAATATTCCAAACTCTAGAGCAGTGCTTCCCAAACTTGGTTGATCGTAATCTGTTGAGGGTTCTTTCAAAATACAGATTTCTGGGCTCATCTATGGAGATTTTGATAATTGGCCATGTGTGTGAATCATACCTTGGAGATTATTCCCATCTTATGGATTAGAACCCTGAGGCCCAGAGAAGTTCTATTTTACTCAAGATCATATTCATACACTCCAGACACACTGGGTCCCCATCCTTTGGCCAACGTGCCTCTCTCTGTGTTTCTCCCACCCTCCTTCCTGGCCCGGAGAACTGTTCATCCTTGCACTCAGTGCAAAGTGGTTTCATCTGTGAGTCCCCGGCTGCCCTGGGTGGACCTGCCCTTCTGAGCCTCCCCGCCGCCCTCGCCCTGCGGCATGTGAGGGGCTCCTCCAGGGCCTGCACGGCCTGGGGCGACCCGGCTCCAGAGCCCGGGCCACGGATGGGACGCCCATGCTGCCCCGCGCGCCCGACCCCAGAGCGTCTGTACCTCGATGGTTACGGGCAGCCAGGTGCGCTGGTTCTCGTCCACATACACGGCCTTTTCCCAGATCCACAGGTGGTCCGGGTGCAAGGCCGTGTGCGCCCTGAAGAAAGGGAGCTCGCCCATGGTGACGCGAGCGGTCTAGGAAGCAAGGATTGGAGCCTCTCCGGGCTTCTCGCTGGTCCACGGGCTCCGGAACCTCGATGCTTTATAACGGGACGGTGCACGGGCGACCCCACGCGGCGGGGCGGGAGGAGGGCGGGGCGGGAGGCGGGCCGTGCCGAAGCGACAGGGCACGACAGGATCTGACCCTGCACCGAGGCCTGCCTTGTGCCCTGAGACCCTGGCAGCGTCTAGGAGCGCAGATCCAGCCCCACAGACCCAGGACTTCCTCCATACTCACAGCCAGCCAGCCTTGCCCTCCGTCCCCTACTCCCCACTGCTGGGGAGGCACTCGGGTCTGTGGCTTTGGCCTTTTCTTCTGTCAGAAGGCACCTGCGTCCTCCGCTCCCCTCGACACCCGTGCCCCACTGTCCGGGACAGCCACTATGTGTGGCCGCTCAAGACTGGGACTCGAGCCTCTGCTTGGAGCTCACAGTCGACATGTGGCCGCCCGGAGCCAGGGCCCCTGCACATCTGGGATCAGAAGAGATGGTGCAAGCCTGAAGCAGGCCTGGACTTTCCCAGGTTCACGGCACCACTGTCAGCCTGTGGATTTGGGTATCGCAGTCAATTTCCTTGGTAAATTGCAGCTCTTGAAGCCCCCCTTCCCTCTCTCCAACACGTTTTCCATTCATTGATGATGCTGTGGTCATCTGATAGCTATTCTGAAAGGTGGTAGTGAAGAAGCATGGGTTTTTCCCTTTATAGTCTTTGAATTCATTAGTGAAAACATCCGTTCCAAAATGAATGCTTAAAAAGAAACCCCTCCCTCCACCCCAAGATCAATGGATTTGAAAAGTCCCTGGGGTTCTAGAGTCAAGCATTTCTCTGTAAATTACATCGAATAAGGAAAACAATTTCACTTCATTTTGCTGTACCACATGCCCATGAAGGCAATTAAGAAAATAAAATACGAGAAACATGTAAAAGGAGCTCCAGCCTGGTTGCTCAAACGATACCAGTGGTGCCTCACCTTCCAGCTCTTTCTTGTCTCTCTGACTAGGCACTAAGAAAATAATTTATGATCTTTTGAAATGTCTCAGAAGTGAAAATGAGCTTAACACCTGATCCCTCTGTCAGCAAAGGTATGTATCTGCTTCTCTGCCTAACCAGACAGCCTAATTCCCAGGAAGGTGCTGAGGTGAGCTAAGGTGATGGAGATATAATTAGATTTACCATGAACACAAAATAGAAGACAAAAGCCAAGTAAAGTTGGGAGCGGAGGCAGGTGACATGAGCCCAGCAAACCTCTTTCCCACTGCAGCCCCTAATGGTGCTACTGTTTAATATTCAGACTTGTGGCTTTCAGGCGGCTTTCCCTGTGAATGGTTCTTAATTCCGGACCCAGATAGCCACTGGGAGCAAGATAATACGGTCATATACTCTGTTGAGGAAGTCTCAGCCCCGTCCTAAGCTTTGAGGTCAAAACGAAAACAAGTCCAGCTTAAACAGTGCTGCTGGGATGACCTCTTGTGGCAAGGGAAGGGGGCACCCAGGAGCCATTGTGGCCACTGTCTCAGCCACATGGATGGCTCCAGGACCCACAATGCCACTGGGTCTGCTGATTTCATTAGCACTCGTTCTGCTTTTCTAAGAGGCCACAAATAATGGGCCAAGAATCAGAACCATTTGGCTGGATATGCTTCTGAACGTTCTGGGAATATGATTCCCCCTCTCCTCCCGCCCCCATTTTGAAAGAATAATATACTTCTTCAGTTTCACACGAGGGCTTCTTAACATTGAATGGGAGTATACATCATTCTTGTGTAGGATTTAGAAAATCATTTGAGAAGCGGGTCCAAAAAATGATCAGTGAAATAAGCATGACTGTGGAGTTCATCGAGCAGCTGCTGTTGGAGACCTGAGCCTTCTTTATGGAAATTCTGTGAGAGGGAAAACATAGCACCTGGGGGGTCTCAGAGACAGGGCAGCCCCTTCAGCATGTTATCTGCTCCATCTCAGGGCTCACGGCCAGCCAGCCTAGCTTCAGAGTTCTGTGCTCCTTTCCAGCTCTGGCCTTTGTTAGTCTGCAAGCTCCCTGAGGATAATCAAGCCGCTATTTCATACAGAAAGTAACTTTCATATAGAAAGTAACACAAAGCAATTACGTGGACTCCTTTTTTTAATAACATCCTTAACTGACACATGTCCTGACTTGGAGCCCGTTTTGACTTTGCCTGTATCACGTATGAACTTAGCAAATCCTCTGCTGTCTTGGCCCCATCTCCACACTTTTGTAATGGATGAGTCAAGCTAGATGGAAGCTCCGGGCCCTACAGTGAGTGGCTCCACACCATTAAGCTAATGGATCAAAACCCTGTTCATTAGAATCACCTGGGAAGCTTTTCTAAAACACCTGTGCCTGGACTCCACCCCAGAGCAATGAGACCAGGATCTCTAAGACTGAGGTTTTGGGTTTTATTTTTTAAAGGATTCCTCAGGTGAGTCTAAAGGGCAGCCAAGGTTGAGAACCACTTCTCTAAGATCTGAGTTACTGTTTTGGAGGTATGACCAAGACTTATACAACTAAATAACCGTGAAAATGTTAAAGCCATTCTTTCTACCGTCAGTTCTCATTCTGAACCTCACCCAAGCCTGCTCTTCCTTTCCTAGGCTCTACTTTTAATTCGCTGCTTCCAATCTTTTGTGTACAGGGAACCATAACACCAAGATTATTAGGCTCGTGAGGGTCTGAAATCTCGCCAATGTGTGAAATATAGAAGCTGCATCCATGCTAATTGCCTGGAGTGTTTTGTTGTTCTTCTCGTTAATTCCTATACCTGGGCCATATTTTAGATAATTAAGGCTGATGACTAAGTGAGCTCAGGGTAAAAGGAATGTTATAACTTTAACCCATAGGGATGAAATTTTGTCTCTAGGTTAATGGAGAATCTGAGACAAGGATATACTAAGTAAAACTCAGGGACTGATCATAGCTTTAATCCTTGCATGGCTACTGTCTCTCTCTAAACAGAGTTTTCTTTAAGTTTTAAGCCCTTCTCAAACTCTAAGGTGTATATGGCGAACTTGGTAAAATGCAGACACTAACTGGATAGAGTTGGGTTGAGATCCTGAATTTCTAACAAGCTCCAAGGTGGGGCTGACACCGATAGTCTATGAACCACCTCCAAGTAGCAAGGTCCTATGCTAACCCAATACACACACAACACAACTGCAAAAGCAGACACCCATAACCCCTACTCAAAACACACAAAATGGTTGACGCTGACAAACTGGTGCAGTGAGCAGCATGTAGGATCAATAGAATTGTAACGGACACTTGGAGCTAGAAATGAGGCTCCCATTTGCCCAGAGACAGGTTAAAACTTACCTAAATTTGTATCCGAAGCCCTTTTCAAGCATGGGATTACTCCACATGTTGGGTATTATACCCACCCTATCGCTGGGACTGCCCATCAGCCTGGTTCTTTTTTTTTTTTCTTTTTCACAGGCTCCGGACACGCAGGCTCAGCGGCCATGGCTGACGGGCCCAGCCGCTCCGCGGCATGTGGGATCCTCCCGGACCGGGGCACAAACCCGCGTCCCCTGCACCGGCAGGCGGACTCTCAACCACTGCACCACCAGGGAAGCCCCAGCATGGTTCTTCTTGCTGCACCCTTAATTCTTCTTTAATTTAGTTTGATTGCATTAATTTGACCTCAGAAAAATATTTTGCATTTCTCTTTATTCCTCCTAGAAAAGCGGCTCTTCATCTTCATGCTTCTAACATATACAAACTGAGATAAATATATTAACTGTATAGCGCTTTTAGTTTTCATACTGAAAATGTCCTCTGTCCCATTTACGCAATATCTCTTGACCTAGCTTTTCAATTTTAGGATATTTTAAATGGAATTCTCATCAATGAACAGCATGGGGGACTTATTTTTACATCAGGTATATAAATATAGTATGTATATACTAATAGGTATATTTTATGTGCTAGGTCAGAATCTAGTTGTATCTTAATTTTTCCAAATTTTTAGTCAATCTCCCAAAGACTGCTGAATAATTTATCCTTCCACACAAGATTTCTGAGAGCAGAAATTTTTAAAATAAAATTATTTTATTGTTTTGGCCACACCACGCAGCATGTGGGATCTTAGTTCCCCGACCAGGTAGCGAACCTATGCCCCCTCCATTGGAAGCACAGAGTCCTAACCACTGGACTTCCAGGGAAGTCCCTGATAGTGCCCCTATTAAATATGAAGTTCCCATGTACAAATGAATCTGTTTCTGGCCTCTGTTCTGTCGCATTTGACTGTTACTATGGTAAAACCACACTTAAAAATTTTTACAGGGCTTCCCTGGTGGCGCAGTGGTTGAGAGTCTGCCTGCCGATGCAGGGGACACGGGTTTGTGCCCCGGTCCAGGAATATCCCACATGCCGCGGAGCGGCTGGGCCCGTGAGCCATGGCCGCTGAGCCTGCGTGTCCAGAGCCTGTGCTCCGCAACGGGAGAGGCTACAGCAGTGAGAGGCCCGCGTACCAAAAAAAAAAAAAAAAAATTATTACAAATAATTTGAATTTGAAATACTTGATGGGATAGGTTTTCTCTCTGTTTTTTTTTCAAACTTGTACTTTTGCATCTCTGTATTTTTTTTTTAACATCTTTTTTGGAGTATAATTGGTTTACAATGGTGTGTTAGTTTCTGCTTTATAACAAAGGGAATCAGCTATACATACACTTATATCCCCATATCTCCTCCCTCTTGCATCTCCCTCCCACCCTCCCTATGCCACCCCTCTAAGTGGTCACAAAGCACCGAGCTGATCTCCCTGTCTGTATTTTTTCTTAATACTTTTGGGATTTTTCCTGGCAGTTCATTGAATTTGAACAGTTAAGGAAAACCTCATATTCTTTAAAAACATTTTGTAATATCTCCTTTGAAAGTGTTACATATTTTGTTTTGCTTACTTCTAGATATTTTGTAGTTTTGTTGCTTTTCTAAATGGTATATATTTTTTTAATTGGCCATCAGAATTGTTGCGTCCATCTCTGTCACTGCATGCCAATGGAAACATATATTTTCTCTGTGTTTGTATCAGTGAGAAGATAACTATGCCTTAAAAGTTGGAAAGGACACACTTAAATTATTTCTCTATTGACCTATAACATACATACAGAAAATTGCATGAGGGAATGCATGAATGGTATTTTTTTTTAGAGATTTTAAGCTTTTTTAAAAATTAAAGTATAGTTGATTTATAGTTAGTTTATTGTGTTAGTTTCAGGTGTACAGCAAAGTGGTTTGGTTTATATATATATATATATATATATATATACACACACACCAAATATATATATTCTTTTTTAAAAATTCTGTTACAAGATATTGAATATAGTTCCCTGTGCTATATAGTAAATTCTTGTTGAATGGTATTTTTTATGCTCCTTTCTGGTGTAAAATTTTGGTGTTGACTTTGCACCCAGCATCCTTGCTAAGCTCTTGTATTAGTTTTGATGGTTGGTTTATCTGCAAATAATAGTTTCTTTTTCCCTCTTCCTTTCCAATCCTTATACTTCCTAATGTCTATCTGTTTCCCTCTCCCTCTCCCTCTGTCCCTTTCTCTCCCTCTGTCCCTTTCTCTCTCTCTTTCTCTCTCTCTCTCTCTCTCTAGGTCTCCCTGTCTCATTGACTTTTGGTGTTTGTTAAAATATGTTAAGTAACAGGAGTGGTTGATGGTAGGTGTTCCTGTCTTTAATAAGAATTCTAAAGTTTAACCAGTAAGCGTGATCTTAGCTGAAAGTTTTGATAGATATGCTTTATCAGTTAAAGAATGTCCTACCATTCCTAGTTCTTCAGCTTTTTTTTAACATATATGTTGAATTTTATTGGATGCCTGTTTTGCATCTATTGAAATGATCTACGCTTGTGGTGAAGCGGTTACTGTAATGCCGTAGGTTAGCTACCCAGCCTGCATTTCTCTTCTTCTTCATGCTGCAGAACCCTCATTTTGGGGGGTCTCTCCCTCTAAATTCTTCAGGTAACTGGGAGTAATGATGACCCAGTTCATCGGTAAATCCTGATTTCTCTAAGGTAGTTCTTGGTTTGGGGTGACCACATGCCTTAGCTCTGGCCCAGGAGGCCTAAGCTGTTTTTTATTTAGATCTAGAAAGTTCTCAGCTATTACTTCTTCAATTATGGTTTGTCTCACATTCTTTTTATTTTCTTCTTTTGGAAGCATTATTAAATAGGTGTTTATATTTCTGCATTCATCCTCCATGTCTTAGCTCATTTTTATTCTTTCCTTCTCTTTTAGCTAATACATCCCAGGAGACTTCCTAAGACTGATTTTTCAGTTCAGTAATTTACTCTTTACTGGTATCCATTATGCAGTTTAGCCTATCTACTGAGTTTTTCATTTCAGGAGTTTTATTTTTATTTCCACAATTTTTCTTTTTTTTTTTTGGTGGGGGATAGGCAAGTGAAGAATACAACTTAAAAACTATTGCAAGAAAAACATAAGACTGCTTCTATGACCTTGGGAAGAAATGTATTTTTTTTTTCACGAAGAAACAAGACCCACAAACAAAAATGGAAAAGAATGATAAATTGAAAAAATTGTTTAGCAAACACAAAAGGTGGTTTAAAAGATAAGCAACACACTCCCTTTCTTCACCTCTCCCTGTCTCTTAGTCTCTCTCCTCAAACTCCAGACACTTTACAAAGATACTTTAAAACTGACTCAGGGTTTATGAAGAGTAATGGTGGGGAAAAAAAGAAATTCAATTGAAGGAGAAAGCAGTGCAGGCCTGCTTGCAAGGAAGTACATCCAAATGAGGCGTGAGTCACAAGATGGGAGAAATGCACAGAAATGGTCACACGTAGTGGGAGGAGGGAATGGAAGTGGCAACAAAAGGATTAACTAGAATTTTACAGCAGGGCGTTTGGTCCAGCTGTTGTGAAGATCTCACTGCCACCTCCACACCCACCGCCCTGGTTAAGGGAAAAATTACATCTGTTCCCTGGAGGAATGGTACTCAGGAGTTAGGGCAGTGCCCTGGAGGGGGGCAGGAAGTCCATAAATAAGCAGACGACCCCCACCCCCGCCCACTGGAGACCCAGGCAAACTCCTTAGCCCTGGACAAGAAGAGAAACAAGCCCCACAGAGGTTCTGCCCATTCCCCAGATGGATTTCCAAAGCCAGGACAGCTGAAACTCCTATAGGGGAGCACAACTTCTGAGATGAGCTCACAGAAAAGAATCACAGGAGGGTGCAAGAACACACACGCCACGCAAAAGAGGCAAAAAACAGAAGAGCTTACACCTAAGGGAAGAGAGCAGTCCAAACAGCGAGAAGCAGTATTTAAAACAAGCCTAATTGATGTGCCCACAGAAAGTAAGGTTGTGTTTTATGGCAATGACACAAGTATAAGTGGTTATTTTTTTTTTTTTAATCATATTCTGGAGATGCAGTACTGTAGGGGTACAAGCACAGGCTCTGGAATCGGTTGCCTGGATCTACATTCCGTCAGTCGCTTACTGGGTCTGTAACCTTGGGCAAGTCCCTTACCTTCTCTGTGCTTTGAGTTTGTTGGGAAGATGGGAATAATAAAATTACATCTACTTCATGGGGTTTTTATGAAGATTAAATAGTTAATATTTGTAAAGTGTTTAGAGTAGCTCCTAACATATAGTAAGTACTCAATTAATATTTGTTCTTATTATCTTGGAAACAGAATATGCTGTTGTTGAAATTGAAGACTCACTAGGTACGTTGAATAGCAGAATAGATAAGATCGAAGCCTGGAAGGTTGCCTCCCTGAATGCATCCCAGACTGAAAGTTGGAAAGTGTGAAATTAAGAGACCTGGAGGATAAATGCACAAATTCCAATATCTATTTAATAAGAATTCCGGAAGCAGAGAAAAGAGAATAAAAGGGAGGCAATATTTGATAAATAATTGAGAAATTTCCAGAACTAAAGACAATTGATATCATCAGAATAGAATAAATAAGGGAAAAGATATCTAAATACATTGTAAAACAATTATCAAGGATAAATTTTTTAAAAATCCTTGTCAACAAGCAAAAAGGATTGATCAATCAGTAAATAGGTAGATAGATAGACAGATAGCTCTTATGGGTTCTATTTCTTTGGAGAACCCTGACTAATACAGAGGCAATATTGGAGGGTGGAGGCGGAATACAGGGCTTCAACACTCAGGTGCACCTGGGCAGGAGGCATGCTGGGATCTGGAAACAGACCTGCAAGGATGGAAGGAAGAGGAGATCAGGCCAGATGTCTCCAGTGGGTGGGGCATCTGGTGGTGCAATGAATCAGTGAATAAATTCTAGTCCTATGTAAATTACTCAGCAATGAAATAGAGCTGCGGAAGATTAGCTAAGATTACACTATACTTATAAACATGGATTTTAAGCAC
This sequence comes from Delphinus delphis, assembly GCF_949987515.2. Classification (NCBI taxonomy): domain Eukaryota; kingdom Metazoa; phylum Chordata; class Mammalia; order Artiodactyla; family Delphinidae; genus Delphinus; species Delphinus delphis. Next base: position 9,573,637 of record NC_082684.1, on the reverse strand, counting down.
ATTATTATTAAAGAGTAAAACTGCAGAGAGGGCTTCCTGGAAGGTTCATTAACGTTGGCAAAGTGGAACAAAAATAGCAACGCTGTTTATTCACGTTGCTGGGAAATGAGTCAGAGATTGCAGTCTGAAATTCAAAGCTAGGTACCAGGATCCTGGAATTGTATGTACAATTTTATTTGGATGGAAATATACGACGTTTTTCTAGGAAGAGGGTCCAAGACTCTACAAATTAAGAATTATCCATCATGTGATTTGTGATTCTTGGTAACTGAAGTTTCCCCTCTCCTTTAGGACAACTTAAATCATTTTTAGGGAAAAATCTCTCTCCTCCGGAGTATGACATCTGTCCTTGAGTTCATAAAGACAGTAGACTAAATATAAATAAGCTTTCTCTTATTGACTTCTCAGGTAAAGTGATTAACCATGTTATGCTTTGGAAATATTCATAAGCAGTTTTAATACCCAGGCCGACCTTCTCCCTAATAGCTTGTACGCCCCCTACTCCTGTGCCTTTTTAGTTCTATTTACTTCCGAAGGCATTTAGTTACTTTCTCTCCTCTTCCTGTTCACCACTCCTTAATGAGGGCCTGTGTATCTTCGTTCTTCTAATCTGTTGTCTAAACTTACATGACATTATCTGGATGAGGGGCTAAGGATGGCAGAGGCTGCATAAGGGCCGTTTTTCTTAAAGCTTTGTGTCCTCACTATGATCTTGTTCATTTCCTGGTTTGTATTTGTGCCAAAAATCTGACCACTGGATTCATCTGGGCATTGCTACATTTTGTTAAAACTAAACAAACCAGTTGTGGCAATAACCTTGGGAGACTGGAATATATTATTGGAACAGTTGCCGTTTTTTTCCCTCATTCTAATTTACAACCCTCTGCTGTTGGTTTGATCTCGTCCCAGGTTTCTGAGGGCTGCTGGAGAAGGTCATAGCTTTTTTCTGATTTGATACATTCATCATGTCTGATCCCACGCAGCCCACTCAGCAGTCTTGCTGATTTATTATCTTACTCATAGTGAAGATTTCCAAGTTACTCTTTTTCTAACTCCTCACGGGAATGTAAGCTCCATAAGGGCAGAGGCTTGGTCTTGTTTCCTTGTATCCCGAGCACCTATGAGAACCTGACACCCAGAAGACATTTAAGAAATACTGGAATGAGAAAACTACTGTCCAGAAAAGTCTTACATTGGGAAGTGGCAGAAGCACATTCTCCCATCAACTGTTGGGTCACCCAGAGTGGGGAGTGCAGCAACACAGGGAGTCACCAAACTCAACCCTAAATTCACCTTTAATAACATTGGTAAATGGGATTTCATGAAATTGAGAATTTCTCTTCATCATAGGGCTTCCCTGGTGGCGCAGTGGTTGAGAGTCCACCTGCTGATGCAGGGGTCGCGGGTTCATGCCCCGGTCTGGGAAGATCCCACATGCCGCGGAGCGGCTGGGCCCGTGAGCCATGGCCGCTGAGTCTGTGCGTCCGGAGCCTGTGCTCCGCAACGAGAGAGGCCACAACAGTGAGAGGCCCGCGTACCGCAAAAAAAAAAAAAAAAGAGAGAGAGAATAAAAACCCAGAGTGTTATATTTGCAAGGTCTAGAACTGACAAACTGCTCGCATCCAGAATACATGAAGAATTCTAACAAATTAATAGAAGCATGGGCAAAAGACCTGAACAGACACTTCACAGAAGAGGATATCCAAATGACCGATGAACATATAAAAAGGTGCTGAACCTCCTTACTCATCAGGGAAATGTCAATTAGACCACAGAGAAATCCTACCCACCACAATGGCTAAAATGGAAGATACATCCCAATCCTCCAGGGTAGTTTCTTCACTACCCTGATGTCATAAACATATATAGTTATATTTGATTCAGAAATATTAAAGTTTATTTTTTTAACATTTAGGTTTCAGTATGCCTGGAAGCCATTTTGGGGGTTACGTAAAGTAAAAGTTCAATTTTTTCCACACAAAATTTCCTAATTCCATTAAGCAAATAGTGCATTTGTTACTTAGTGCCCTATGATATACTTCTTCCATATGCCAAGTTATCATAGGATCATAGGTGTGGACATATATCTGAGCTATCATGTTCCATTTTCCTATTTATCTATTGCTGCATCAATATCATACTTTTACTTACTTTACATTTATGATAACTTTTGATATCAAAATTACCTTTCCTTTATACCTGATTCATACCTTCCTATTGCCTTCTGGAAAAAAAATTCTTTAGCAGCCAAGGCCCATCATAATCTGGCCTTTAACCTCCACTACCCTCTCCTCCCCTACCCCACACCCTATGCTCTTTGTTCCAACCATAGCAATATCTACTTAAGTGGTCAAAATGTATCATGCAGGCAAAGACATGGAATGGGAAGTAAGGAAAGGGCACTGAATATGTAAGGCTTATTGTTCTATGAATAAGGAATGATTTTTAAAGAAACATGCTCCTCAAAATCCAGTATTAAACATAACATAACAACATAATTTGGGGCAGGAGGTTAGGAACCCTATAAGTGCATCAATGCTGAAGTTCTTATCTTGGCTGAAAGGAAGTGGTGGAGAGAAGACATAGGTATTAATAATCTTTAGCAGAGATTAGGGAAAATTAAGCAAAGATAAAAGATTTCATAAGTCAAGAGTAACTAAAAGAAAGCATAATAAACTAAACAAACAAAAATACCCCACCAAATCCCAGGAATGCCAGGTTAGTTTAACACTCAAAAATGAATTAATGTAACTTACCATATTCACAGACTAAAAAATAAGAAAAAAAATATGATCATCTCAGTAAATGCAGAGAAAGCATTTGACAAAATCTATCATCCATCCCTGACAAAAAGTCTCTGGAAACTAGGAATAAAAGGGAATTTGCCCCATCTGATAAAGGGTAATCTATGAAAATCTATAGCTAACATACTTAATGGTAAAATAGTTAATGCTTTCTAAGTTTAGGAACAAGGCAAGAATGTCTCTTCCCACAAATTCTATTCAAAATTGTGAAGTTTCTAGTCAGGGCAACAAATTAAGAAAAATACATAAAACAGCAGTCCCCAACCTTTTTGGCACCAGAGACCGTTTCGTGGAAGGCAATTTTCCACGGACCAGGGTGGGATGGGGAGGGGAATGCGGACGGTTCAGGCGATAATGCCAATGGTGGGGGGCGGCAGATGAAGCTTCGCCTGCTCGCCCACCCTCACCTCCTGCTGTGCGGCCCAGTTCCTAACCAGGGGTTGGGCACCCCTGGTATAAAAGACATCAGATTGGAAAGGGAGAAGGAAAACTGTCTTTATTCACAGTGGACATGATTGCCTACGTAGGAAATCTGATGAAATCTATTTTTAAAAAAGCTACTAGAAGTAATAATTTTAGAAGATCAGTATATAAAAATCAATTGTATTTCTCAATATTACCAACAAACAATCAGAAATTTTAAAAACATCATTTAGAATAGCATACAAAATGAGATGCTGAGGGAGAAATCTGGCAAAAGATGTGCAAGAGCTGTACACTGACTACTACAAAGCATGGCTGAGAGAAATGAAAGGAGGCCTCAATAAATGGAGAGAAATAGAATATTTATGGCTTGGGAGATTCACTATTGCTAAGATGGTAATTCCCCCTAAACTGATCTGTTGATTCAATGCAGGCCCAATCCAAATCCTAGAAGTCTTTTTTTTAATTGACAAGCAGTGGGGAAAGGATGGTCTTCTCAGCCAGTGGTATGGGGGGAAGTGGATATATACATGAACCAAAATGAATCCTTATCTTATACAATGTGCAAAAAATATTTCCAGATGGATTGCAGATTTAAATGAGATAGGTTAAATAATAAAACTTTGAAGGGAAAACATAACAGAATATCTTTGTGATCCTGAAGTAGACAAGCTTCTTAAGTAGAGCGTAAAATCACTAATCATAAAGAAAAAATAAATAAATTTGGACTATATTAAAATTGAGGAAGCCTACTCACATAGTACACTATAAAAGAATAAAGAGTCAACTCACCAAGTGGGAGAAGATATTTTCAGTACATGTATCTGACAAAGGACTCTTATACAACATATGTAAAGAACTTCTACAAATCAATATAAAAAAAAGGCAATCCAGTAGATAAATTGGCAAAATACTTGAACAGGGACTTCACTAAAGAGGTTATCCAAATGGCCAATAGACATATGAAAATAAGGTCAAGTTCATTAGGCATCAGGTTTAATGCAAATTAAACCCAGTATTAGAGACCACTGTGTACTAACCAGAATTGATAAAAGGAAAAAGAAAATATCAACTTCTGGTTAGCTTGTGAACAACTGGATCTTTATGCCCTGTTGGTAGAAGTGGAAATTCATGCAATTTGGAAAATCATCTGACAATTTCTACTAGTGCTGAAAACACATGTACCTGATGACCCAACAATTCCATTCCCAGGTACACACCGCACAGAAATGTGAACCTATGTCCACCAGAAGTCATGGACTAGAATGTTCATTGCAAAACTGTTCAGACTGGAAACCACTAAAAAGCCCATCAATGGTCAAATGGTATTCATTCCATCATGGTATTTCCATACAATGGAATACAACTTGGCAATGAGAATGAGCAAGTTACAGCTATGCACAACAAAATGGATGAATCTCACAAACAGAAGGGTGAGGAAAGTTACAGCCATGGGTGAACTCACAGACATTGTGTGGGCAAAAGAAGCCAGGCTCAAAGGGGTACGTGCTGCATGACATTTACACTTGCATTCACGGAAAGCACCAAGAGAAGCAAAGCTAATCTGTAGCGGCGTAAGTCGAGAGACTGGTTATTCTCGGTTGGGGAGGTAGTGGCTGGAAGGGGATACAGGGAAGCTCCTAGGGGTCTGGCCATGTTCTTCTTTATGGGCTGGTTCCTGTGGCACAGCTGGATTCAGTCTGTGATCATTTAACATGCTATACACTCACCATATTTACAATTTGCTGGAGATATACTATATTCAGTTAGAAGGTTTCTATTGTTAAAATGAAATGACCATCAAGTGTTAAATAATAAAGACAGAGAAGTTATATGGAATTCTGATAATTAAAAGCCAAAGGATCAGCACAGGCTTAGATGCTATTGGAACTTGGAGGTAAGAGTGGCTGGCGTGGCCTGGAGCGCTGCCAGTGGTCTTTGTGGGGGAGGGGTACTGGAACGGCCTCAAAAGACAGCCTCTGGATGAAAGGGAATAGGTCCTTCCGCTCCAGATAAAAAATAACCTTTGAAAAGTGGGCCAATGATTATAGCCTATTCTTTCTGTCAGGAACGGCACCAAGAAACGGAGGAGAGCTTAAACAAGCTTTACTTGGGAACGCTCCCGGGTGAGGTTCACTGGTCCGAGAGAAAGGGGCCAGAGAAGTCGCGCCCGGGCGAGGGTTTGGGCAGAATTTACAGGGGAAGAAGGGAAAGGGGTGTGGTGAATCCGGGAGGGCGCAGGGTATTCCTTATTTGGTGGTCTTTTTGGGTATCGTGGCAATATCTGGTGCCAGTGGCATCAGTCTTGGGACTGTTAGTCCCGCCCCTCGAAAGGCGGAAAGGCTGGGACGGGTGGAAAGTCCCCAGGTCAGTTTCTGGAACTGGGTGGTCCGGAAAGTCTCCAGGTCAGTTTCTGGAACTGGGTGGTCCGGAAAGTGTCGGTCTGATGCAACCTGTGAGTCTGATTGCGTTCCCCCGCCTCAGGCCATTTGGCCTTACACTTTCCACGCAGAGAAGTCTTTCTGACCAGCCCTTTAAAGGAAAAGATTAAAAGGGACTTTCAGCATATAGTGGGGATGGAGACATACCTGCATGATCTGAGTCAAGTTACTTTGCTTCTCTGAGACTCAGTTTCTTCATCTGTAAAATGAAGGGAATAAGTGTCCCTTCAGAAGATTAGGGGAGTTACATATGATGGTTGACATAAAAATGTTAGTTAAAAGAAAATAAAAGATGGGCCCTAGATGGCCTTCCTTGGTCCCTAAATAAACTGTGTATTATAGTTTCAGTTTAAGCATAAAGCTTTTTCTGGACCTCCTCCCCACCAAGCACCTGTGGGTGACAATGATAGACATAGAAATAGCAGACTTCAGACTCCCTGCCCCCCAGATGGGAGCTGCTGTTAATCAGCACAGAGGCCGAGGGCATCGGTGCTGGGGTGATTGATAGAGGGGGCTGCAGTGGGTCTAGGCTCCTTACAGTTTATTAATTTAATTCCCTTTGACTGCTCCATTCCCTGCCTGGAGATGAAGCAGCACTTTTACTTGAGGACAAGAAGCCTGCTCGTGGGTTCTCAAGTCCCCTGATGCCAAATGTGCATGAGTCTTCAGATTCTGAGACTGCTCCCTGCCCCTGAAATCTGGGAGGTCAATGTTATGAGTTGCAGGACTCCCAGGAAACAAGAAGTGGAGGGCGAACTCAAAACATCTATTGCAGGGCTTCCCTGGTGGTGCGATGGTTGAGAGTCCGCCTGCCGATGCAGGGGACACGGGTTCCTGCCCCGGTCAGGGAAGATCCCACATGCCGTGGAGCGGCTGGGCCCGTGAGCCATGGCCGCTGAGCCTGCGCGTCGGGAGCCTGTGCTCCGCAACGGGAGAGGCCGCAACAGTGAGAGGCCCGTGTACCGCATAAAAAAAAAACCACCCCCAAAAATCACATCTATTGCCAAATGTCCCACTTCTTGGGACTTTACCACCTCTTGCCTGGGGTTCTCGTGGGAGCCTCCTAAATTACCTCCCTGCCTCTAGACTCTCCTTATCACCACCCTCCACTCCCGCCACACCCCTCCCACCAGAGTAAGGGTGAAGTTCAAACTACAGAGCAAGCTATACAGGAGTCTCTGGGCTCTGGCTCCCTGCCAGAGACCGGCGAGATTGCTGCTGTGCGCTGGGGAGGGATGGCGGTGGCCCATACGAAGGCAGAGGCAGCTGAGATGCTGAGAAAGAAACTAGCTGTTGAAAAAGCTCGCAGGAAGTAGAATCAACCGGAAATAAAGAAGAAGCAGCAGGAAATAAGGTAAAATCAATAATTAGGAGGATAAAATCAACAGGAAGTCAAATCAAACCAACAGAAAATAAAATAGAATCAACAGAAAGGAAATCATTTGGATGGGTTTTTTTTTTTTTTTTTTTTTTTTTTTTTTTGCTGGGGAGGAGTAAAGAAGGGAGAGGAAGAGTAGGGAATCTCTCCCCAGATTCTTTCCTGGAACCAGTGTGGATGGCGTTGCCATTCCTTGTGATGGGAAACACAGCAAGAGGATGTCTTAGCCTGGGCCCCCTGCAGACAGAACCCGAGAGAAAGGCTTGTAGTGGGGCTGTTCATTGGAGAACATAGGACCAGAGAGAAGGAGGGAGGGCCTGGGGAAGTGAAACAGGAAGGGAGAACCCAATGCAAGGAGGCCTTATTAAACTGGCCACCACTCTGAGCGACTGCTCCATCCCATGGACACTCTGGGTCACTTTATGAAATGCTTCTCAGGACTGTGCTCCTGGGGGAAGGCAGTGGGAGGCATCGGCTCCTATCCCATTGGTCAAGACCTGCCCGTCGGTGTTAACTTCCCACACTTCCGGCTGGGCAAGGATGAGTGCCCAGGAGTGTGACACCCATGAGAGAAGCCCTGGGACAGGGCGTAAGAGACACATGGCCAAAAGCTGAGACCAAGCGACCCTGTACAAAGCTGATCAAAGCTCAGCAGAAAAGGCCAGGGCAGCAGTGGCTGGAAACGAGGTGAGGTGGGGGCGGGGGGTGTGAGAGCCTTGTACTCAGTTAGAGAGAGAGGTATGCGGGAGGCATCCCATACCCACTGCAAAGGAGAATAGATTAAAATAGAAAGGTCATGCCCCTGTGCTTGAGGAGCCCACAATCGCATAGGAATGCACAAAGAGGGACAAATTACACACGAGGTGTTAAGTGTGCCCTTACTGCTAATCTCTGTCAATGTCTATTTGCTTTGTGGCAGGTACTGATGTGAGTTAAGTGCTTTACCATGGATTTGTTCATTTAATTCTCACCCACAATTCTGCAGGGAGGTACTATTATTAGCCCCATTTCACAGAGAAGTGATGCATTGTCTGAAGGCATAATCTAGTAAATGGCAGAGCCAGGATGCAAATCTTTTAACCCCTTTGGAGTTATCAGAGGAAGGAGAGGCTGAGTTTGGTGGGTGGGAGGGGGCAGATCAGCACGAGTTGATTGGAATAATACCTCTTGGTGTTTGTGCAGAGGTGTTCGCATCTGTGATTTAATCAACGCTAATAATACAAGGCAGGACTCATCATTATTCTCTTACATTTACTGAAGAGGAAAGAGAAACCCAGAAAGAGGTGAAGCATCTTTCTCCTGGCCACCCAGAGCATCAGCGGTGAGGTCACTGCAGGATGTCGGCCAGATGACAGAAGGGTAGACCCCTTCCCCACTTCCGCCCTCTAAGTGGGCAGCCTGCTCCGGGAGAGGGGTGACCAGCAGGGCCTGGGCCCACTGGCATTCCAGTGCTGTCCCCAAGTGAGTCTGGCACCCCTAAACAGACTCAGTTTTACCTCTGGTAATTTCCTCCCTCCATAAAGATTTGGGGCTACAGAAAAGAATGGATTCCTCAACGCTGAAAGCAAATGCCCCTTGATTCCAGGCACGGGGAAATACTTATCCTCCTTTAGATCACATCTCCTGGGTCTTTTTCCCCGAAAGCCAGTCTTGGGGCAGTGGGCCACCAAGCTTACGGCAGCAGTCACACTCCAGATAGCAGAAGACATTTGTGTTCCCTTTGGTTTAAGTCAACAAAGAGAGTTTTCGTGATGCACAGAGCCGCCTGGACGGTCATCGTCTCCAGGGTAGGTGGGCTAGTCCTGGGGTGAAACCATGAAATGGACAATCACAAGGTATTTTATAAAGTAATCTCGTATATACACACTTATATATATTTATACTCATATATATATGTATGTATAGTATACCTATAGTACCTATATAGTGCTCATAAGGTGCCAGCCTCCTTGTAATCCTCTCAGCAGCCCTATGAAGCAGGTACAATTAATGTCCCCATTTTACAGAGGAGAAAATTGAGTCAAGCAGAGGTAAGTGATTATCCAAAGTCTCACAGGTAAGCAGGGGAACTGGGATTCAAGCCCAGGCAGTCTGGCCCCAGAGTTGTACTTTTAACCTCTAGCAAGTGTGACGCGTCTAGACGAATGAACATCGGACTGGACATTGGATTGGAGATGGACTGAATTGGACAGGTTGCCCAGATGCAGCTCATTGAGTAAGATTTCTGTTGCGCTCACCCCTCCTCCCCATCTACCCCATCCCCTAAGTTATTCTGCAGGCAATATGACCCCAAGGGGTACTGGGACCCATTGCTTTGACCCCCTCTATGCTGCCGGAGATGACCCATCTGGCTATCCTTCTTGTGACTCAGAGGTTATTTTCCCTGAAAATGTTTGCCATGTGCCTTACTCAGCTCCTTGGCCCAGTCGTCTTCTAGTGTGACATCAGGGCTTCAGGCTGGGGCCAAGGTCCCCAGACACCCACACGGCCTCTGGAGGAGCAAGCATGAATGACTCTGGGGACAGAGGGTGGAAGGATGCCTTAGGAAGAACCCAGGTGCTTTCACCTGGACCTTAGTGGGAGATGCTTAAGAGTGAAGACTTTGGGACACCAGTTGCTTCCCAGCTGATGACCTTGGGTGATCTGACCCCTCGTGGGGCCTCAGCTTTCCCATCTACAACCTGAGATGATTCCTAAGGTTCTTCTTGTTTTATTTAAAAAAATTTTTTTATACATAGGATTTTATTTTGCACTGCTATAACAATTTCATTATAGTCCAAGGGAGAAAAAGAAAAAGAAGGCTAAAACCACCACACTGAGCAAATTACTGAAGCTTTTCTACTTTTAACAGTATTTTCCATCTGGTAGGTTTATTGTCATATCCCCTTCAAAACCGACAAGATGCTCACCATATTTTAAAGATTATAGGTGGCCACTGAAAGAAAAATTTTACACAGTCACTGTACATCAAGGTTGAAAAACTGTCCTGCGTGAAAAATATACTTAGAAATCATGTGAATAAAAGAAAACGTGATTGTGTTCAAGGAAAGATTAAAGTCCTCGTAATGTGCCGTCTAAATGTGGACACTCACTCCTCCTGGAGTCTCTCAGGCGGGGGCAGTTCTTTCTTCCGCCCACCTCACTCATTATACTGTGTTTTTACCCAACAGTATGCATTAAGGCAAATAAATCCTTTTCTGAAGAGATCTTAGAGAACTGTGGACAAACAGCAAACTTTTGGCGTCAAAACAGGTTAACACACACATAGCCTTTAGAATGTACATTAGGCCTATTTCTCTCGGGCTAGTGACAAGAAAAAGATGAACACGCTTGTTAACAATGTCAAAAAGTTTAAAATTCAGTGTCCAAGCAATTCCTAACAATGCTTCTGTAGCTTTAAGCTCTAAACGGTATAGAATTTATGCAAATGCATTAAAGAATCCAAGCTTGGCAAATTACACCCAAGCAGGTTATTAAACTATATATACAGAAAGTAAATGATAAAATACAGAATTAAAAGAGTCCTTCTGTTTTCCTTATAGCCTTGAAAATTGACAAACTTTTGAGGACAGTTCCATAATATTAAACATTAGGTAACCACAGGTGTGGGGACACCTAACTACACAAACCGATTTAAAATACTCAGGATGACTCTGTAGTGTTCGATACAATTCAGTTCGTAGGTAAGGGCACAAGACAACATTGAACAAAAATAATCACGTCAATTGACCTAGAAATCAAATGCAAATAGATATGAATACAATCTCCAAAATCTGTCTCTTTAAGTGAACATTAACCATTTATTTAAAGTTACACAAGAATTTGAAGGATTAAAGTCTTCTTCTGTGACATAAAGCCATTTCGAAGAGTTTCATGTCTCAGCTGAGCAGGTGGGTGAAAGAATAGGTGAGTAGCCCCTTCTGGGCAGGGAGACAGTAAAAACAGACTCAATAGCAGCCTCCCCCGCCTGCTGTCCTCCCTGACTGCCTGTGTGCGTGGCGTCCGTAGCAGCATGCTGACGGCCAATTTTAATACCATTTGCCTCATTATTAATGTCAAAGACTCCTTGGATTTTTTCATAAATTTCTTTTGCTGTATTAATAAATGCCTCTTTACATTAGAAGCAGTCTTAGCAGAAGTTTCCATGAAGATAAGTCCATGTTCTCGTGCAAAAGCTTCACCTTCTTCTTTTTTTACTTCTCTTCTAAATTCTAAATTGTAAGGAACGGCACCAAAAACGGAGGAGAGCTTAAACAAGCTTTATTTGGGAACGCTCCTGGGCGAGGTGCACTGGCCCGAGAGAAAGGGGCCGGAGAAGAGACGCCCTGGCGAGGGTTTGGGCAGAATTTATAGGGGAAGAAGGGAAAGGGGTGTGGTGAATCCGGGAGGGCGCAGGGTATTCCTTATTTGGTGGTCTTTTCGGGTATCGTGGGGGACCGTTAGTCCCGCCCCTCGAAAGGCGGGAAGGCTGGGCCGGGTGGAAAGTCCCCAGGTCAGTTCCTGGAACTGGGTGGTCCGGAAAGTCTCCAGGTCAGTTTCAACCCGGGAGTCTGATTGCGTTCCCCTGCCTCGGGCCAGTTGGCCTTACATAAATCACTTTTATTTCCAGTAAGCATAATGACCATGTGGGAATTGGAATGCTGGCGGGCATACTGTAACCAGGTTGTCAAGTGGTTGAATGTGTCTCTCCTTATAATATCACACACTAGTAAAGTCCCTGCTCCACCTCTGTAATACGACCTTGTGATGGAACGAAAGGACTCCTGGCCTGCTGTACCCCAAATCTGAAGTTTTATCTGTTTCCCATCAATAGTTTTCATTCGAGCACCGAACTCTACACCAATAGTAAGGTCATGCACTGGCTGAAACCTCTTGTCTGTAAACTGTAGCAATAAGCATGATTTACCAACGCCTGTGTCGCCGATGATAATGTACTTGAACAGACAGGCGTACGCCATGGCCGCGGCCGCCCGGCGCCAGGGCAGACGGCTCCCGTTCCGCCGCGCCCCTCACCACGGCGCCGCTTGGCCTCGAAGCGCCAGGCTCCGCCCGCCGCAGCCGCCGCCGCCGCCGTCGTCAGCCGCCGGGAGTGAGGTGCCGAGAGGAAGCGGGAGAAATCGACACCATCGGAGGCAAGGGAGAAGGCGCCCAACGGAGCCCAGCTGAACAATAACAGCGGCCCTGGCACCTCCGCCCCGCCTCCCTCTTCTGGTTTTAACAGCCCCCGAATCTGACCGTTGTCTTCCGCTCAGATCCTCCAATGGCTCTTGGATCCCTAGGGCTGTCTCTGGTCTCTTTTCAAAAACAGGTAGCACAGCTGGGTGATTCTTCAATGCAACATGCGTTGCTACAGGGAGGACGTAGGCTAATACCTTCTACTGCTCCAAACAAAATAGCCTTACAGTCTTTTATTATATTTTTTAAAGAGGAGAATAAAAATGGAGAAGTACCCTGGTAGAATGTTGACTTTGCCATCCTAGTTGAATCTAGGGGAGAATCCTTGCTGAAAAAAAAAATGCCAACAAAATGTATCTTCTTATTTTTTAAGTTGAGAGTGAAATGGTGCATTTTCTAGGCAGTTATAACTTCAAGACAAGTTTCCTATCTCCCCTGGTGGTAAGATGGCCACCCCTAAGCCCCTACCATGAAAAAAGTCTGTGGCGACCACTGTAGGGACACAAAGAGATAAACAAATTAGTGCAGCAAGGCCTTCCAGGTATTGTGATAAAGGTCTTTATAAGTCATAATGGGGACACAAAGGAGAATCAGCTCCTCTTGGGTGGACGGTTGGGCACACATCTGCTATTAGTTAGGACAAGTAACCCTAGCTGCTGTGAAAACCATGCCCCAAATTTCAGTAGCTTAATGCAATACAAATTGACGTCTCACTCCAATGTCGGCATTCTTGCTTAGGGGTGGTCTTTCCCCCCACCATCCTGGGACCCTTCCACACTATGGCTGTGCCCCCCCCCTGGGGTCTTGGAGTCTGCTGCTGGATCCTCTGTCTCTGGCTTGGTGATGGGAAAGGAGAGAGACCAAGCCCGAGAGGTTCTCATGGGCTACGTTGTGAGTGACTCTCCTCACTTCTAGCTCACAGTCCAGAACTCAGAGACCCAGCTGCATCCAGCTGCAGAGGAAGATGAGAAATGGCGTCTAGCTGCACGCACAAGACGAAAGGAAGTAGGTTTGGAGCTGTCAGTCTCCACCACGAGCCTCCACAGCAAAGCCATCTTGTTCCCCTGCAGGTGTGTGAGTGCACACTCCCATCTGAGTGTGCACTCTGCGGGGGTGGTCGGCCGTGTGGGTTGCAGCGCCGCTTCTTATTTAGAATTCCAGGCTGGAGCAGAAGGTTTGGGGCTTAAAAGGTGCTCTGTACGTTTCTATTGGCAGGTTGATGAGTGCATGAATGCTTGAGTTGGATCTTATTTGAATTTAATATAATTTTGAACTAACACTGTGCTTTGCAAAGGCGATGATTCGTTGTATACGAGAAGAGTTCTAACTGGCGAAGGAAAATTCTTTGAATGTAAAGGACCTTTATCCCTTGCAAGCCTACCTGTCCTGACCATGAGATCAAGTCTTAACACCATCATCATTCATGGGATGGCAGACTAGGGAGATGGTAGACGGAGTACGCAGTATGCGTTAAACTAGCCTGTATGCTATCGTAGCATGAGTCTAAAACCCTTATCTAAAATAGGGTGGCAATTATCATCATTCTATGCAAAAAAGATGACTTTTTCTTTGGTAATAACTCTCATTTGGGGGCTCACGGTGGTAACCGTGGTAGGTCAGGACCTCCCCCTCCAAGGGCCATTTGCCATTAAGTAAAGACAAGGAAAGGATAGTGGGAGTAACAGCAGCTGCTGTTAAGGAGACCTTGAAATATTATCTAGACCACAGTTTCTTAACTTCAGCACTATTGACATTCTGGGCTGGACCACTCTTTGTGGTGGGGTTTTTCCTGAGCCCTGTAGGGTTTTCAGTTGCATCCCTGACCTCCATCCACTAGATGCCAGTGGCACCCTCACACACACATCCGAGTTGTGATGACTTAAAATGTCTCCAGACACGGCCAAATGCCCTTGGGGATCAGAATCACCGGAGTAGAGAACCCCTGATGTGGGGAATCCCTGATGAGACGTGTAGATGTGGGGCCACATTTCCTAGTTCTCGCTCCTGCTCTCTTTAAGGCACAGCACACGAATCCCCAGGCACTATTGTACCTGTTTAAGGAACATGTGGCTGAGAACTCTACCTGAGCTGTCAGCATCCCCTAACTTCTGAGCAAAAGGTCGGGTTGGAGGGATGGGGGTGAGCCATCAGGCTGCCTTGAAGGGTCCATTCCGGCAAGATCGTTCCATGCTGACCTGTTTCACCAGGCAGCATCCACAGAGTCCATCCTGATGGAACCTAAAAGGGCATCTCTCCGGTCAGGTTCAAGGGACTTGGTCAGTTCCAGCTACTCATGGAGAGAACCCCCCAGAACCAGGAGGCACAAAAGCCACCACATTCCTCAATCACCGCAGCTACCAGAAGGGCGTCACCCTTCTTCTCTGCACCCATTGCCTGAACTCAGAGAACAGAGAGCTTTGCTGAGGGTGACTCCTCTACCGTCGATAACAAAGCTTGTCGAGGGTTTCTGGGTCATGACTCTTCACGTCTGGTGTCTTCCTTGTTTCAGCTCAACAACCTTGGAAGTTTCATAGAGTGAAGATAACTAGCTCCATTTTATAGATGAGTAGACTGAGATGAAGGGAGGTTGAGTGACTTTTCCAACGAGAACTCAAACCTCAGATCATTCAAATCTCCAATGATGGTCCTTTGAGTCCAGGTCCAAGGGCTGTTTCCACACTTGCAGAGCTGCTGTTTACAAAGTTAGGTGGGATTTGGGGCTGTTCAAATCCCTGCAGTCATTTGCCATGATGAACTCTGGGGAACGTGTATGTCTCTCTCCCTCCCTTAGGTAGGATGCCCTGGGGGTGGGAACACGATCTCTGGGATCTGACAGCTGTGTTCATGTTTTAGCCCTGCCGGGCCCATACCTTCTCACCTTGAGCAAATGGCCTAACTTGCCTGACCCTCAGTTTCCCCACCTGCAAAACGAGGATAATAACAGTCACTCCCTCCCCTGCTTGCTGTGAAGATGCCACGCGGAGCCGTCAGCACAGTGCTCGGCAGCCGTCCTGCCCACTCCCCGTGAGCTGTGATTGTCTCTTGACTTCTTTTCTGCCAGTTAACACAGCTAGCTCTGCTCTCCATAAAACGGGGGTGAACCCCTCCTAGCAGAATGGGCATTGTTTTTGTTTTTGAGAAATGTAATTGAAATCTGGAAAGAGTTCACTAAATTCCAGACAGAAGATAAGCCCTCTCTATGTGGCTTGTCCCCTGAGTCTACCGCACACACCATTCTTTATTCTCTCTCTCTCTCTGAGCAATTAGCGTTTATCAATTTAGCCATTTTTAATGAAACAGGTGATTAGGGCTCAGTAAGCTGGCAACGTAAAGTGAGTAGAGGGCACGGAGGGTGGGAGTCCAGCTCAAAGGGAGGCCGGGGGGTTAACTGCATCTTCCAGAGGGTCTTGGGGGCGTTCAGGAGGAACAGGACACTGGGACACGTGGATGATCGAGGGCTGGAAGGGCGCTCCTGCCAGCCTGGACTTGAACAGCAGGCGTCGCACTCGTATTCACGTCTGAGCCTCACAACCACCTAATGATGAGGAATGACTCTTCAGGAAGGTCTGAAAACCCCAGCCTGGCTCCAGTGAACTGATGGATTTATGGGCTTTTCAGTGCCGAGGTCCTTTAATTTGTTATCCCAGATTTTGTGCCTTGTATATTATTATCTCCATTGACAGATGGGGAAATTGAGGCCCAGACTAGTTAAGTGTCTTAAACTGAAGCAGCTGTTAACGGCTTAAAGCAGCAGAGCTTTGTGGACACCAAGGCCTACTCCTTACGCGGCACCACGCTGTGTCTCAACCTCTATCAGAATAAGGTGGGACAGCCGGAAACGAGGTGGGTCTGGACCAGAGGAAAGACAGTGGCATCTTTCTGGGGAGAGAGGTTGCTGATGCATTCAATGGAGAAACAGCTTCACAGCAATTAGCGCTTAGCATTTTGCATCCCTCCCGTCGTGGGCAGTCCAAGATTTGGGAGACAGAGACGAATTAGATTGATGGGAACCAGAGGGGCTGAGTGGAGGCATAATGGACAAGAAGCTAATGTTTGGAAGGAAGGAGTGATCCTCGGGGCATGGACACTGAGTGACACAGTGGGCATCCAGAATACATTTGGAGAAGGAGAAACAGAAGCTGAATATGTAGTCCAAGCACCTTCCTAATTCGAATAACCAGAGGGATTGCAGCGAAAATGAGAAGCGGGGAGTGAGAGTGACTTCTGTAACTCAGACCGTGGTCATGCTCATCAAAGACTTAACATTCAGTTCTCCAAACAGCCGAGAAAGGGAGCCATTTGATCCCTATTTACTTTCTGTTTCTAGGCTCTGTTGTGTCCCCCTTCTCAGAGCCACAGGAGAGTTTCAGAAGGCATCACCTGTGTTAGGCCAGCAGGCCAGGGCTTCCATGTGGCTCTTCTGATGCACTTAAATGGCCCATTTCCCTGTTATTGTTAAGACTATTATTAAGAATGTTTTATGTGAAGGAGAAACTATTTTCTCTCTTAATCAAGTTTTCTACCTTGGTCTGTAAAATAGAAACTTTTTTTTCTTTTGGAAATGTTGGAAAGTGGTTTCTACCCTTTAGTCCACTCTATCAATTGACTACTTCTGGAAGCAGGAAGAATGACTGAATTGGCTGGAGGGATGGGTAAAGGGACTGTACATGAGTGTCTTGGACCCTTCTGGGCTCTTTCTATTGGCCTCTGCAGACTCTAGAGGGTAGAGCTTCCCTCCCACTCCTCTCCTCCATGGGGTAAGCAGCCCTGGATGGGGCCCAGGCCAGTCCTGGTAACTCACTAGATGCTTTCCTGGCCCCTCTATGATTGGCAGGGTATGAGTTGGCCCCAATTCTCCTCTAGCTACTTGACTCCCCCATTGTGTAATTCCATGATCTGGGCTTCCCGGAGCAGGTGACAATTATGCTGAGATGTGAAGAACTCTTAGAAATTAGCCATGTGAAGATAGATAGAAAGGAAGCTGAAAAAGGACAAGTAAAACGTTTTGACAATGACATGGGTGGCCTGATCTAGGAAAGACCATGAATTTTTAGCAGACCTAATCAATGCAGCTTGCTATAGGGATGATGAGACTGGAATGGATCATCTCCAAAGCCCCCACTGGGTCTACGATGGGATATGCTAAAACCGGCTAGACCAGTGTCTCTACTGCTGGACACATACAGCCACCATCTACTCGACATTCCACTTAAATGCCTCACAGGCACCTCAAACTCAACTGGACAGAAGTTGATGTCGTATTTTTCCTCCAAGTAGGCTTCTCTCCCCGAGTCCCCTCTCCCAACTGATGGCTGCGCCATCTGTAACTCAGGTCAGAAATCTCATCTCTAACGTATCTCATATTCCAGTACTTTCCTCCTCTTATCCTCCCCATCACCGTTATCAACACCCTTTTCTCTGTGATGATTGCAGCCTCTACTGCTAGAGAGATTTTCTTAAACTATTAGTCAGAGCACGTCACTCCCCTGTTCAATAACAGAAATTCAGATTGTTAGTCAAGCATTCAAGGCCCTTCAATATCTGTCTCTAACCTCATTTCCAGCTTCATTTTCTGTGTCTTCCACTCATACATCCTTAGGTTCCAGCCAAATGAATCTAACCCCTGTTTGTGGCTGTTGAGTGTCCTACCTCTTTTCTTTCTTCAGGCTGTTACCTCTGCCTAGAATGCCCTTCATTCCCCACCCCCACACACACCAGTATGGCTTTTAAAATCCCACCCTGTTCTCAAGAATCAGGTCAAATGTCACCCCTTCCATTAATCTGATCCCCCTTTGCCTTCCTCCAACTGAAAGTACCACCGTCCCTCTGTGAATTCTCAGAGGACTTAAATTAAACCTCTTCTTACCATTTGCATTTTGTCTGGGCTTCAGATAAGTCCCACGTGTATCTAGCCATCCCTGTTCAACTGTGAGCAATTGGAGAATAAGGGCCAAGTGTTAATCTTATTCTATGTGTTCCCTCCAAGGTACCAGGCATAAAAGGGACTTTGGAGTCTTGTTGGAGCCCAGTGGGAATCTGTCTACACCACTTAGAAGCTGTATGACTTGGGTAAGTTTTTGAACCTCTCTGAGTTTCAGTTTCCTCCTCCCTAAAACAGGGATAATGATACTGATCTCACAGTATCATTATGAGAATTAAATAAGGCAACAAGAGCAATGCAGTAGGCACTTGCCTGGCACATTGTAGATGTTAAATAAATACTTCCTCTTCCCTCCAAATCATAGCTTTGAACAGGTGAAAAGAGAAGTAGAATGACGTGAATCAGATGTTACCCGTAACTCTATTTCTGAGAGAACCTGTTTACTGGGCGAGGGAAGGAAGCAAGAGTAGAACCAAAGGCGATTTCTCCTCCCTTCCTGCTTCTATTACTTTCATTATTTTCTTTAATGAACATCTTTTACTGTTTAAGTTAGAAAGCATTGTTAGAAATGAATGTGTGTGCACAACTTATATTCATATTGATAAATGCTATTTTTCACTGACCACACATTTTCTAGGCTTCTTTTTAATAAATTTATTGATTTTATTTATTTTTGTGGCTGTGTTGGGTCTTCGTTGCTGCGCATGGGATTTCTCTAGTTGTGGCGAGCGGGGGCTACCCTTCGTTGCGGTGCACGTGCTCCTCGGTGTGGTGGCTTCTCTTGTTGCGGAGCACAGGCTCTAGGCGCATGAGCTTCACTAGTTGTGGCATGAAGGCTCAGTGGTTGTGGCACATGGGCTCCAGACACAGGCTCAGTCGTTATGGCGCACGGGGTGAGTTGCTCTGTGGCGTGTGGGACCTTCCCGGACCAGGGCTCAAACCCATGTCCCCTGCATTGGCAGGTGGATTCTTAACCACTGCGCCACCAGAGAAGTCTTCTGGGCTTGTTTTTGAGAGTTTCTATCCAAAGACTGTTGGCAAACCATCTGTAAAATGCTCATCTCTCTGAACAACCCTGAAGTTACCCAGATCCCCACAGAAATCCTTCTCTCCCCCCATTTTGCATTCAGTTTCCTTTCATTTGTCTCCAGGGTGACTCCTGCAATGAGAAGTTTTCATTGCTGCTCTCCGCCAGGATTTGAAAGGGTAGGAGTGGGTGATGGACGAGATGCATTAAAGTGGTATTTCCTCCCTGGATCATGTTGCCACAGCAGTACTGTTCTTGAGCCGGGGTGAGCCATCATACCAGGGATCCTGAGATATGCAAGGGCCACCCCAGATCCCAGAGGATGAGATGTGCAAGACAGGGGAGGAGGCCAGTGTGATTCCAAACAGTGATACAGCAGAAAGAACATGGGATGTGGAACCAGCCCCAGCTGACTTAGGTCCCAGCTCTGCTGTGTCTTTGTTTTGTGACTTGAGGCAAATGTCTTGTTTTGTCTCCCTGGTCCTCAGTGTGGTCCTTGGGAACTTGAGAATGCAAATACCTTCTTCCTTGGGTTTTTGGAGGGTTAAGTGAAGGCCATTAAAGTTCCCAGTCATAGTATTATGGCTCAACGGATTAAAGTCCCCTCTTTGCATCCATGATTCCTCATCCGTCTGGAGAGGATGTCCTTTCAGAGGATATTGACATTCATGGGACATCCAGTTTCTGAGCAAGCAGCCACCATGTGTGCCCAGATGATATGGAAACATCTTCCTTTGCAGTCAGAGAGATGAGACTCTAGTGGAGCTTGGGAAAGGCTGATGAGATATTTTTAAGTCCTCAAGTCCAATACTGCTGGTTGGGCAGAGTGGAGTCCTGAGGCTGCAGGAGACTCCAGAAAGCAACCTGTGCCCAAGACCTGGCTTCAGACAGCACAACCTCAGTCCCTGAATGTTGACATCTTCCCTTCATGGATGAAAGAAGGTTCCTGGAGGCCCAGGAAGGCTCAGGGGTCCCATTCAAAGACGCACAGCTGTTGCCTGTCATCAGGAACACAATGACCATTTCTCGGACGAATGAGTGAACAAGTGACTGAAGACCATCACTGTCCAGTGGTCTTCAGAAGGCATCTGGGCCTTCCCACCCTGTCACAACCCATCCTCCCAGCCTGCTCTATTCATCGTCCTGAGGAGCAGCCCTGATTACTTCAAGCCTTTGCTCAAGCATCTAGAAGCCCTTAGCATGGAATTAGCAACCTCATCTCTGATTACAGAGTTCTTCCTGGTGGGCCTAGGTTCTGGATCACAGAACCTTTCCTCTCACAATCCTTGTGGCTTCCTACCTCCATGCCTTTGACCACCTTGGTTCCTTTCCTCACCCTTTCTTTAGCTCAGGAGGCTCTTCCTCAGCATCTCCTGCCTTCAAAGTTCTAGTTGAACATGACCTACTTGGAAGGAATCATGTCCTGTGCTCCCAAAGCACTGCCTGCCCCTCCAGGTTGCTCCTTCACAGCCAGCTGTGGAGTGGAGCCATTTGTGTCTGTTACCCATTCAGATGAGCTCAGCAAGGGTGGGAGAAGGAGACTGATTTGTCTCCATGGCCCCAACTACCAGCCCAGGGTTTGGCATGGAGGAGGTGCTAGGTACGCACTTGTTGAATGAATGAATGCATGAACAAACGAGCATAGTTCCTGATCACCTGCAAGGAGCTTGGGGCAAACAGGGCATGAGCTGGCTGCTTGACTGGGAGAATTGAGAGCATGAGTGATGCTGAGATGAGTGGGCTACAAGGGCTGAGAAGGAGGCTAGGCGCAGATGAGGACTTTCAGCGAGAATCCTGACTAGCCTGGGGGTTGTGAATATCATAAGTGCCATGTGGAGGTGGTGGGTAGATATCCTAATGTCTGGTAACGTGTAATGAATGCTTATGATGTACCAGAACTCCAATTGAATTTATCCCATGCCTTACTTCATTTATTCCTCATGATGACCCTACAAAGCAGGTCCAGTATTACCCTCATTTATTATCATTCTCATTTTGCAGACAAAGGGGTAAAAAAATTCACCCACAGACACCCAGCTAGTGGGTGGTGGAGCTAGGAGTCCAGCCAGTTCTGTTTGGCACCAGAGTCTATGCTCTCAGCCACCTCACTATATTCATGTGACATCCAATACACGGTGCTTTCACCTGCTACACAGTCTTGTCAGGGCCAGTCCCAGAGCCAAGACTACAAGCTGGTCGATGGCCTATGAGATGCTAAGAGAACAGGTGTCATGTAAATAGCTTAGATCTCTGCATGCCTGAGTACATTTGGATCTGTTTACTAAAGATTGTTTATGATGTCGTTTTACCCCATCTGGGCTGCTATAACAGAGTACCACAGACTGAGTGACTTCTAAACAACAGAAATGTATTTCTCACAGGTCTGGAGACTGGGACATCTGAGGTCAAGGTGCTGGCGGATTCGGTGTCTGGTGAGGACCCACTCACTGTCTTCTTGCTGTGTCCTCATGTGGCGGAAGGAGAAGGGAGCTCCCTGGATGCTCTTTCATAAGGGCACTAATCCCATTCATGAGGGCTCCACCTGCATGACATCATCACCTCCCAGAGGCCCCACCTCCGAATTCCATCACATTAGGGATTAGGTTTCAACATATGAACTTTGTGAGGGACACAAATATTTAGTCTAGAGCAAACAGTTTTAAGCATAGCTCATAAGTTCAGAGGTCATCACAGTTTACCAGCCTCTTTCCTTTTCCCTATCTCATCTGATACTGTGATGGTGCTGTGATGCTGCTGCTGTGTTTCTCTGTGTTTTACGGATGGAGCTCAGAAAGATCAAGTAGCAGGTCGATAGTCACAATCTGGTTAGGTGGTTGGACTGAGAATTCAGTGCATGTCCATTGCTTTCTCTTACAAGTGCTGGGGTCTTGGAGGGTAGTTCGTTAATGACACCCCCTTCCCTGTTCAGATAAGAAAGTGGATGGAACATCAAGATTGGAAGCATGGCTTTTATCCTTGGGTAAGTGAGCTTACTGAAATTAAACCCTAGCATTAGACTGACTTAACCACCCTGTCCTAGCAGCTGGGGTGGGACAGGGCACTGGGTCCATGTGTGGGGCCCTTTGCCCAGGTTAGTCTCAGGGCATATGGAAGAGTAGAGAGTTCATGCTTCAGCAGGGAGGCTCAGTCTCAGGATGAAGACGGAAGGAATTAACTTGAGTTTGCCTGGTTGAGTTTTCCATAGTTGCCAATTGGATAAGTCATTTCAGCCTCCCAGCAGGATTGAGGAAAGGGGCAGAAACAGGCCGCTTACAACGTTCCTCCCCATGGAAGGAACCAGGAAACATCGGGAAGTACATTAATCATGTACCTTCCTTGACAGTGGAAGTATCAAGAGTAAGAAACAAGTGTTCCCACATAACAGTAGGAATCACTGAAAATGCTAGACACACTGTCCGTGCTAGATTGTTGCAAAGAAAAAGTTTATCATGCCTGACTAGAAAGTTATGAATCCTTAGGCTAGAATACAGCTGGTGCAGGGGACACAGCTTCCCTCAGTGCCGTTGAGAACAATCTTTAACTTTCCTCTCTGAGCATCCACCCAGTAAAGAATGCCGCAGAGAGTCAGGAGACACTTTCTACCTGATTAAATGTGTTAGGAAGTTAAACAAGAGCTTTCCTGTAATTAGCAGGAAGTAATTATAGAAAACAATGGCTTTTTTTTTTTTTTTTTGCGGTACGCGGGCCTCTCACTGCTGTGGCCTCTCCTGTTGCGGAGCACAGGCTCCGGACGCGCAGGCTCAGCAGCCATGGCTCACGGGCCCAGCCGCTCCGCAGCATGTGGGATCCTCCTGGACCGGGGCACGAACCCGCGTCCCCTGCATCGGCAGACGGACTCTCAACCACTGCGCCACCAGGGAAGCCCGACAATGGTTTTTTAATTTGAAATACAAAGCTACAGAATATGAGAAAATTCTTAGAGAGGAGTTTTTGATGGGAAACTTGTCCAAAGTTTCAGAACTCTATCTCAGCTTGAGATGTTTGTCCTGAAGACAAATTTTAAAATAATGTGGAAAGAAACATTCTATGCCTAGGAATATATTAGGTGAAATTTAATATTATTTGAAAAATACCAAACTGTGCCTGGGTGTTTATGCCTTTAAAAAATCATCTTTATTGAGGTGTAATTTACATACTACAAAATTTACCAGTTTTAAGTGTATAATTTTATGGGTTTTAACCAAGGTAAATAGCCTTGTAATCGCTAGTAATAATTATTAGTTAGAAAACTACCATATTCTTTATAGAGCCGTTTTTGCCTTTTATAAATCTTCAAGGAATCGTTTGTTGTTCTCTAGGATTTACAACGTTTCGCTGATTTCATATAGACTTAGATATTTTATTAAGGGAGGGAGCCATTGAAAAGTTCCCTTGCAGTCTGCATGTCCTTTTAAGTTGAAGCCATAGAGGAAGGGAGGCACAGTCTGCAGCAGAGGAAAGTTATTTGAAAGGGGAGAAAAAAGATTCGCTTGATTACAAAATTTATAAACCTAAATTCATAAAGTAGCTGGAGATACTGGAGCAGACATTGCTGTATTCAGCTCTGGAATGCTACCACCCACACTCCACCAACGTGCTCTCAGGATTTACGTAACACTTTACAGTTAGGAAGTGCTTTCACAACCAGTTTACAGTTTAGAAATTGCTATCGCATCCATTAACTTATTTAATCTCCTCCTGCTTTGCCCTGAAGCTAAACAGGCCCTCAGATGAATTCACTCAGAGTTGGATCATAAAAATATTCATCTCTTTTTGCCTGCATGTCCCTTGCCAAACATGGCTCACTTAATGGCAAGGTGGACGGCTTTACCGCCATTAGGCTGGAAATTAATCAGTCACTATCCATCATTCTGTGGTTTCTGTCTCCATCGAACACTGGGTGTCAGGCCTGATGAACTAGGGATTTTGATCCAACAGTAACTGGGAACTCCAGCCTCCACAGCCAGGTCCCTGCTGCTCTGGCTGGGTTTTGAGGATGTGTAACAGAGCAATGCAGGAGAAGGACCCAGAGTGAGTTTCGAGAAAAGAGTCTTTTGCTAAGGCCTAATTGTGGGGCCGAGGGAGAGTCCTTAGGTGGGTAAAGGGTGGAAGTTAATACCCTCCCCATCTTCAAGGATATACTCTGCAGGCCCAGGACACAGAAAGAGACGGACCGAAGGATCAGTGATGCCATTCCTCATGGCAACGCCCAGGTTCCTGGCTCCCAGGTGAAACCAGCTTACTACGATGAAGGGCCCTTGGGGGCAGTGATCTAGGAACCAGGGAACCTGGATCCCAGCGCCAATTCTGGCAAGTAGTTGCTATTCACCCTTGAAAAAGCCTCTTGCCTTCTCTGACCTTCAATTGTATCATCTGTAAAAGAAGAGTTAATGATGTGATTGCTGGGTGTCTTCTAGAACTGGAATTCTAGGATTCCATGGAAGGAGACCTCAGGGGTGGGGAGATCCAAACGTAGCTACAAGGTGGGTTGACTGCGGGGCTGAAGAAGAGGGAGGCTGTGTGTATATATTCTGTAGACGTAGAAATCTCATAAAAGCAGGACCCCCAGCTCCTTCCTACCTCTCAGTGACTCCGCTCAGCTCTCTTTCTCATTCTTCCTCTCCTTGGAACCTCATGGATCCCCTAAATTGAGAGAGATCGCTCCATTGTGTAATATAACAGGTCAGTACAGGTGTTGAAGGCTTGGGAGCAGGCAGATGTTAACTCAGATACTGGCTCCAACCTTCATTCTCTTGGCAAACAGCTTCTCCTTTCTGATCCATGTCTGTGAAGGAGGATATCGCTCCCCATGTCACAGAGCTGTTGAGAAGATCAGACTAGATGGCATCTGTAAACACAAACTCACACATAATGTGGTCCTTGGGGAAATGGCTGAGTCTAGGGCTGGGGAAGGGAAGAGACAAGGTGACCCTGGAGCATCTTGGAGTGTCAGAAAGTAAGGAAGTGCTAAAAAGAAAATCCACAGTGATGGGAGTATGCCAAAGGGATACAGCAGCCAACTGAAAAGCTCCCGATGCCCACAGCTGGAGCGTCGAGATAAATAAAGTAGTAGTATTGGATTATCACCCAGAGCATGAAATAAATAGCCATGAGTCCATGGCGATATAAACACATGATTGACTAAATAAATGAGGGAGAAAAGGTAAATCTTGCCTACAGAAGAATTCCACATATTTTATGTATCAGTAGATCTTCCATCCTCAAGAAGGTGGAGCACGACTCCCCACTCCTCAAGAGTGGACAGCTCACAATGACTTCTGAAGGATGGCAGGATATGCCACCCCAAAGTGTACCATTTTGGCATAAGGATTATTCTGAGCTGAAGATAATTGAGAATAAGCAGATACAAGAAAAGCTCTCTGACCTCTCTCTATTTGCAGAAAAGCAGTGCATACATTTGTAAAGACGTCTCCATTCCCCTCCCTACCAGGAAGGACAGAGTTAATCGTAGGAGACAACTCTAGTCTCAGCCCCAAGATAGCACCAGGGAAATCTACGTAACAAACTATATTAACCAGCCCTTATCTTCCATTAGTTCCCCCATATATTTGTGTTCCCACCATTTGCCCTCCCTAGAAACTCAAAATCCTTTTCCTTTGTCCTGTCACTTCTCTACAAAATTCATTGTTTTGTTAAAATGCTATAAAGCCCATGTTTTCTCTACAAAATTCATTGTTTTGTTAAAATGCTATAAAGCCCATGTTTTCTCTACAAAATTCATTGTTTTGTTAAAATGCTATAAAGCCCATGTTTTCTCTACAAAATTCATTGTTTTGTTAAAGTGCTATAAAGCCCATGTTCTAATCGCCCCTATGAGTTATTCGTCACTGAGTATTCCCACTTGTATGCACGATGCACATGTTAATAAACGTCTTTGTTTTTCTCTTGTTAATCTGTCTTTTGTAAGTCTAATTTGCAGGGCCTCAGCCAATGAAGCTAAGATGGGTAGAGATTTTCCTCCCCTAAACTTCCTTCTAAAGGGTACCGTATGGAAATGTGCAGATGGGGAATGAATAATTTTGCAGTGGAGAAATCTACAAGCATGACCCCTTGGCAGGCGATCAAGGTCAGCATCAACAGTGATGTCATGTGGATAGCGTGTACCCTCCCCTGTTATGATGTCATGATCTCTGTGATCTTCATCCCTAAAACCCATAAGCCCAGCCTAATCATGAGGAAGACGTCAGACAAATTCCAGCTGAGGGACATTTTACAAAATACTTGACTCGTCAAAACGGGCAACGTCATCAAAAACAAGGAGAATCAGAGAAACCTTCACAGCCAAGAGGAGTCTAAGGAGACGTGATGACTAAGTGTGTTGTGGTGTCCTGGATGAGATCTTGGGACAGAAAAAGAGGATCGTTAAAAGCTAAGGACAGGGCTTCCCTGGTGGCGCAGTGGTTGAGAGTCCGCCTGCCGATGCAGGGGACACGAGTTCGTGCCCTGGTCCGGGAAGATCCCACATGCCACGGAGCGGCTGGGCCCGTGAGCCATGGCTGCTGAGCCTGCGCATCCGGAGCCCGTGCTCCGCAACGGGAGAGACCACAACAGTGAGAGGCCCGCGTACCGCAAAAAAAAAAAAAAAAAAAAAAAAAAAGCTAAGGACATCTGAACAAAGTTTGGTTCATTAATTGTGACAAATATACTACACTAATGTAAGATAATAATAGGGGAAACCGCATGCACGGTATATGGGAACTCCTGTACTATCATTGCAATTTTACTATAAATTTAAAACTATTCTAAAATTAAAAGTTTATTTAAAAATTCAGCAGACTACATTCATTCAGTAAAGGGACAAACAGTTCTGCACACTTCAGCCCCAAGATAGCACCAGGGAATCTTAGGATCTCCTTGTATTCTAAAATAATATTCATTATGAAGTTTATAATTTTGAAAGGTAACATTAATTTTCAGCTATTTAATTTCAGAGGGCAGGGATGAATGTAATACATTTAGAAAGATACTGAAGACATCTTTGGTTCTAGCTGTTGTTAACAAGTCATTGGCATTTACAATATCCAATACAATATCCAAATACAATAGGACATGGAAGCAACCTAAATGTCCATTGACAGAGGAATGGATAAAGAAGATGTGGTACATATATACAATGGAATATTACTCAGCCATAAAAAAGAATCAAATCATGCCATTTGCAGTGACATGGATGGACCTGGAGCTTGTCATACTGAGTGAAGTAAGACAGAGAAAGCCAAATATCATATGATATTGCTTATATGTGGAATCTAAAAAAATGGTACAAATGAACCTATTTACAAAACAGAAATAAAGTCACAGGTGTAGAAAACAAACTTATGGTTACCAAGGGGGAAGAGGGGGAGCAAGAGGGATAAATTGGGAGATTGGGATTAACCTATACACACTACTATATATAAAATAGACAACTAATAAGAACCTACTGTATAGCACAGGGAACTCTACTCAGTACTCTGTAATGATCTATATGGGAATGGAAGCTAAAAAAGAGTGGAAATATGTATATATATAACTGATTCACTTTGCTGTACAGCAGAAACTAACACAAGATTGTAAATCAACTCTGCTCCAATAAAAATTAATAAAAAAAATCATTGGCATTCGAGATGATGTTGGCTATAACAGTTGTAAGCCCAGACTTAGCCACTAGACAAAGCTAGCTTGAAATCTTATCTACTATCTGTGTGGCTTTGGGCAAATAAACTCAGCTCTCAGGGCCTCGATTTCTCCATCAGCAAAATGGGAATAAAGTACCTGCTTTGCATTCAACACTTTTGTGAATATTAAATGAGATAAAACACATGAAGCATCTTGCAGAAGCTGTAAAGCTCCTGGTCCCTGGTATGTGCTCCACAAATGAAAACTCCCAAGGTAGTCACGCCCAAGTCACTGCCGTGCCCTTCGCGAGCACACACAGCACTTGAGGGTCTTAATAAAGGGCCAATTTTGGCTCAGCAGGTCAGTGGCGTGTAGACTCTGCATCTCTCACAAGCTCCGAGGTGATGCCAATGATACCGGTCCAGGGACCCCAGGATGTCTAGCGAGGATCCAGTCTGTGGACCTGACCCTGACCGAGACCACTTGTTTGGGGGCAAGTGACCTTCCTCGCTGAGGCTTACTCTCCTGTCTGTAAAAGAAAAGAAATGAAAAAATAAAAACAAAACACTTTCCTTTTCAAGAGCAATGGGTTTGCCTCTCAGTGTGACAAAACGGGTCTACCTTGGTGCTGTCCGGCCGCTGCCGCTGTACCGCCAGGCCCTGGAGGCCCAGACAGCATCAATGGTACCTGCTCCCTCCATCAGTTTCTCAGGAGATGACGCTGCCTCCAGCCTCCCTGACTGCTTAAAGTTTGTAAAGATAATAGTGGGGACCTCTAAAAGGCTCAAGGGGGTGGGGGACGGAAAGCCCTAATTTTACAGATAACACGAAGTGAAACACATTGCATGATTTCCATCTGAATTCCCTTCCTCACGGCTCAGTTCTGACACGCAGGAAATAAATGGCCGTCACCCCTACCCCAGACTAGCTGCTTCCAGTCAGAGCAAGTGGATCGTGATTTAATGAAGACACCACCTGTTACAGGGTAAAAATCCTAATTAACCCGTATATAAATCAGAGCAGAATTAGCCATCAAGTCATTAGAGTTCTATAACTGCTGAACGGAACGTGGAGTCATGACCACGTGGAACAGCCTTCCTCTAAGCAAACACGAGACTGAGAAGGGAAACCCATTCCTCACCTGGGATGCTGCAGCCCTGGCGGGAGGGGTCAGATTCTGCGGCCTTAATCGAAATAAACAGCCGCTTGGTGTCCTGAGTAAGGACATTTATTTATCCTATTATTTATCCAATAACATCCTATTTATTGAACACATCACAGTTTGCCAACTGCTTTCACACCAGGGGTACCTTGAACCCTCTGCCACTCACTCCATGGGTAGGGCTGGTGGTCAGAGCCACGGGGTTAGTGACTCGCTCAGGAGCTCACAGCCAGAAAAGAACCAAGTCCCGAATCCAGGTCCTTGGCTTCCAGATCCTGCCATGGCAGCTACCTCCTCCTTAGTGAGTATCCCCAAGGTGTCGTGTCATCCTAAATTATTGAGAGACTCTAATTACCAGAGGCTCCTGGCTCTCTGCAGGGTCAGATGCACTCTGCGTCTTTCATATGTTGGAGGGAAGACCCTAATGGCCCGAAAAGCTGCTTGAAGTTCTTCTCAGTACAACATTATAGATGGATTGAGGGGGAAGGGGGGGACGAGCTGGCTGGGAGACCGTGTCCATCTTTTCACAGCTGTACCGGCAGATCCTGTAGTTCTGTGCCTTGTACATAGCAGATACTCAATAAATACTTGTAGAATGGGTAAGAGAGTAAATGAATGACCTTGACAAGTCCTTGCATCTCTCTTAGTTTAGCCCTGGAGCTCTAGGGAAATATTAAGTTGCTCTCTCTTGCCTATAACACAAAGCCCTCTGCATATTATGTGTTTATCAAAAGTCTTTTTAAGAAGACAACTTGTCTCACCAGATGATGCTCCCCCACCGCCCCCGCCAAGGCACAGACAAAGGAGCAGAAAGCTTTTGGCTCTATTGCTTGTCAGCCTGGAATTGTCCTACACTAGCCGCATTGCTAGATGCAGACGGGAGCTCATCCTCAATCATCCTCCCTACTGATTGTGTCCTTTTTTCTTTTGGAAATTGTATCTTTTACTCATTTTACTACAGAAAGCTCAATGTTTTTCTTACTAATGGGTATCAGTTCTTTACAGAATAAAGACAGTAACTCTTTGCTGCACATATTTTTCCTACTTGCTTTTCCCCCTCCTTGCCCAAATGCCATGTGTAGAAATTTTACTTTTTGCTGGAGTCTCTTTTTCCCATTGTTTTTCCTTGGGCTTTTTTTTTGTCTGTTGGGTCTTCATAGCTGCACGTGGGTTTTCTCTAGTTGGGGCGAGCGGGGCCTGCCCTTCGTTGTGGTGCGCAGGCTTCTCATTGCGGTGGCTTCTCTTGTTGCGGAGCACGGGCTCTAGAGCGCAGGCTCAGTAGTTGTGGCGCACGGGCTTAGTTGCTCCAGGGCATGTGGGACCTTCCCGGACCAGAGATCGCACCTGTGTACTCTGCACCTGTGTCCCCTGCACTGGCAGGCAGATTCTTATCCACTGCACCACCAGGGAAGCCCTGGGCTTTTTTTGCTATTACTGCTATACTTAGCAAGTCTTTTCTCCCCTAGATGTTGGATAAATATTCATTTCTAGTTCTTCCAGTGTTGCACTGATTTTCTCGTTTTTATCTTACCTCTGTAATCCATCTGGAATGGATTGTGATGTGCAGAGTGAGAGGTTTTCCTCTTGGTTCTTTATTTCTTCATTCTCCATGTGGCTGCAAGGGCCCAGATGAGCACAACTTACGACTGGATACAGCTGGATGCCATTGTGAGCTGGACTGGATCCTGGGACTTTATCAGGAATGTTGAGTGTCTAAAATTAGGTCTCTCTAGGAAAGGAAGTCTGAGTCATCTCAAGTGGAAAAAGAACAAGAGAAGGAATTAAATATGTTGTTTTTAGGTCCCAAATTTATGCTTGCTCATCAAGATTCGAATCCAGGGCCATTTCTCCTGGGAGGTCTTTTTTTTTTCTTCAAATATTCAATACAGGGCTTCCCTGGTGGCGCAGTGGTTGAGAGTCCGCCTGCCGATACAGGGGACACGGGTTCGTGCCCCGGTCCGGGAAGATCCCACGTGCCGCGGAGCGGCTGGGCCCGTGAGCCATGGCCGCTGAGCCTGCGCTTCCGGAGCCTGTGCTCCACAGCGGGAGAGGCCACAGCAGTGAGAGGCCCACGTACCGCAAAAAAAAAAAAAAAATATATATATATATATATACAATACAGTATTATTAACTATAGTCACCATGCTATATATTACATCCCCATGACTTATTTACTTTATAACTGGAAGTTTTTACTTTTTGAATCCCTTTACCCATTCTCCCACCCACCCCTGGCAACCACGGATATATTCTCGGTATCTATAAACTTGGTTTTGTCATCGTTGTTGTTTTTGAATTCCACTTATAAGTGAGATCATATGGTACTTGTCTTTTTCTGTCTGACTTACTTTACTTAGCATAATGCCCCCAAGGTCCATCTATCTTGTCCCCAGACGGCAAGATTTCATTTTGTTTTACGGCTGAACCATATTCCATTTTATATAAAATTTACCATTTTGACCATTTTTAGGTGTATAGTCCAGTGGCGTTAAGTACATTCACATTTTTGTGCACCCATGACCATCATTTATCTCCAAAAAGTTTTCATCTTCTCAAACTGAAATTCTGTACCCATTAAACATTAACTCCCCATTTCCACCCCCTCCAGCCCCTGGCAACCACCATTCTATTTTCTGTGTCCATAAATTTGACTATTCTAGGTTCCTCCTATAATATTTGTCCTTTTGTGTCCAACTCATTTCACTTAGCACAATGTCTTCAAGGTTTCCATGTTGTAGCATGTGTCAGAATCTCCTACCTTTTTAAAAAATTAATTAATTAATTAATTTATGACTGTGCTGGGTCTTCGCTGCAGTGCGCGGGCTTCTCATTGTCATGGCTTCTCTTGTTGCTGAGCACGGGCTTTAGGCGCGCAGCCTTCAGCGGTTGTGGCTCGTGGGCTCAGTAGCTGTGGCTTGCAGGCTCTAGAGCTCAGGCTCAGTAGTTGTGGTGCACAGGCTTAGTTGCTCCGTGGCATGTGGGATCTTCCCAGGCAAGGGCTCGAACCCGTGTCCCCTGCATTGGCAGGCGGATTCTTAACCACTGCATCACCAGGGAAGCCCCGAATGTCCTACCTTTTTTTTTTTTTTTTTTTTTGCGGTACACGGGCCTCTAACTGTTGTGGCCTCTCCAGTTGCGGAGCACAGGCTCCGGACGCGCAGGCTCAGTGGCCATGGCTCACGGGCCCAGCCTCTCCGTGGCACGTGGGATCTTCCCGGACCGGGGCACGAACCCGTGTCCCCTGCATCAACAGGCGGACTCTCAACCACTGCGCCACCAGGGAAGCCCTGTCCTACCTTTTTAAAGTAGAATCATCTTCCATTGCATAGATATACCACACTTTATCCATTCATCTGTCGATGGACCTTGGATTGCTTACACATTTTTGGCTATTGTGAATAAGGCTGCCCCGAACACAGGGGTACTAATGTCTGTTGGAGTCCCTGCTTTCAGTTCTTTGGGGTATATACCCAGAAGTGGAATTGCTGGGTCCTATGGTAATTCTATGTTTAACTTTTTGAAGCACCGCCATACTGTTTTCCACAGCAGTTGCCTCATGGTACATTCCCACCGGCAATGCACAGGGTTCCAATTTCCTGGGAGGTCTTTTTCGTTACCCCAGCCCCACCCAGGGTCTGATGCCACCCCTCTGGGCCCCAGAGCACCCCTCTTACCTCCCATATTATTCACCACATGGCATAGCTGTTGAGCTGGTTCTGCATCATCACCGGGTGTTCTCATCAAGGGAGAGAACTTAGCTTCTTTATTAGCTGTTGCTTCTCCAGCCCCTGGCACAGCCCCCGCTCATAGAAAGCCCTCAGGCAATCCATGTTTAATGAGTGTTCAAACTCATGAATAAGTGGCACTTGTAAAAGTTCCTTGGGGTGCCTGCCACGTGTGCCCAGTGTCTTCGTGACACTACCTCGTGAATACCCACAACAAACAACGGCGGCAATGATGACCACTTCATTCACCCACAAGGACACTGAGGCTCAGAGATCTCGGGGACTTGACTACAGCTTCTTGGACCTTCAGTTTATGATGATGCTACACGTCCTTACCTTGTTTTGAGCCTTCTTTTTCAGATGAGGGCACTGAGGCCCAGGGAGAGCCCCAAGGTCATACCGTCAACCTGCTCTCAGGCAGACTCATGTTGCGCATGGAACCAGGATGCTTTAGGGACGCCAAGACCTTTCTCTCTCTCCAGCTGGGCTTCTAGTGGGCGGGTCTTGCTAGTGATTGGCTCTCAGAAAACAAACGTTGGTCTGAGCCAATTTGCACTTGTTATACAGTTTGGTACAACACCACTAGACATGCCTATGGCAACTGTCCACTTTTACAAAGCACCCTTACTTTACTGTCTTGGCCCCGTGAGTTCGTCACCCTTGAATGTAATAAAGTCTAAGGCAATTGATGACAAAGCACCTGTGGGACTGTTTAAATGACCAGGATGCTCAGCTATGTGTACAAAAGGAGAAGAAATTACTGACCTTGGGAATTCTATGTCCCCTTTTGTGATGGTTAATTTTACATGTCAACTTGACTAGGCTACAGAATGCCCAGATATTTGGTCACACACGATTCTGGGTGTGTCTGTGAGGGTATTTCTGGATGAGGATCGCATTTGTATCTGTGGACTGAGTCAAGCAGATTTCCCTCTCCAATGTGGGTGGGCGTCAGTTAATCCACTGAGGACCTGAGAAGAATAAAAAGGCTGAGCAAGAGGAAACTCCTGCTTCCTGACTGCTTGAGCTGGGACTCTGTCTTCTCCTGCCTTCAGACTAGAACTAAATAACTGGTTCTTCTTGAGCCATGAGCCTGCCGGCTTTCAGACTGAACCACACATCGAATTGGTTCTACTCTGCAAAACCCTGACTAACACATCAGTATAAGGAGATGGTGACTCTCCAGCATCCACTAGGGGGACATATGCTTCCCAAGTGACAACTACCGCCCTATGCCCAGTGCTTGCTGCTTATAAAGTGCTTCCACAGACCTCCAGTTTAATTTCCACAAAAACCTTGGGAAGGAGGAACTGGTATTTTCCCATTTACAAATGGGAAAATTGAGGCCCCCAAAGGCTGTGATTTGCTCCTGACCCCACCAGTTTCCTGACTCCAGTTCCAGGGCTCTTCTCGTTTGGGGTTTGGCCAGGTTTGTTGGCCTTACTCAGGTGTGGAGAACAGAGCCAGATTGAGGCTCTTGGTTAGGAAGCCATCCCAAGACCTGGAACTTAGAAGCAGAGTTCTGGGCTTTATCCAATGGACCCAGATCAGCAGGATAGAAAGTTAGGAGGCTGGGACCAGACGGATATGGAATTGCTGGGTCCTATATGGGATTCAGGGGTTCAAGGGTTCTGGGTGACAACATAGTTCAGGATGTAGCTGAACTGGGATGCTGAGATGGACAGGAGTGAAGACCATGCAGATCGGCATGCATGATGCATAGACAGATGATTGCAGCAGGAAGGGAGAAGACATAGGGAGAGGTGGAGACTGTAGCAAATGACAGTGCTTAAAGCCCTTCACCTTCTGTTAGGAGCTGAATGTCTGTGTCCCCCCAAATTCCTACGTCCAAGCCCTAACCTCCAGTGTGGTTGTATCTGAGATGGGGCACTGAGGAAGGAATTAAAATCACATGAGTGGGGCTCTAATCTGATGGGAGTAGTGTCCTGGTAAGAAGAGACACCAGAAAGTTCTTTCTCTCCCCATTTGCCCCCTTCCCTCACTTTCCTCCGTGTGCACACAGAGGAAAGGCCATGTGAGCACACAGCAAGAAGGCAGCCATCTGCAAACCAGGAAGAGAGCCCTCACCAGGAACTGACCGGGTTGGTACCTTGGTCTGGGACTTCAAGCCTCCAGAACTGTGAGGAGATAAATACCTGTTCTTTGAACCACCTAGTTCATGGTATTTGTTATGGATGCAAAATTGAGTATCACACATTCCTTCTTTAAAACAGACATATAAATGTGTACAGGCTGATTCAGCCTGTGGCCCCTCTCGTCTGCAATCTGTTAGTCAAAGTCATTCGTGGTGGAATTCAGGTGCCCAAATTCTCCATTAATAAAAGAATATCCAGGAGCTCGGGAGGTGGTTAGCAGGAGGGAAAGGCCATGGAACCAGGGAGCCTGAGGATGTGATTCTTAAAAAGGTTTGTATCTGAAGCTGGTCTAGAGGGGGCTGCGGGGAATAAGAAGGATGCTCAGCCCGTCTCTGATCGTGACGTGAGAGCAAGCAGCGTTCATTGGAGGGGGCTGTCAGGGAAATGGTACCTGGGGGAGAGCCTGGCCTCAGGGTGGGATGCAGAGCGTGGGCTGAGAGGTTCAGGGTAGATGGAAATTCTGTTCCACAGGAGGGGGTTCCAGAGAGCATGGGGAGAGGAATGGGGAGGAAAGGAGAGCAGAGGAAATTTGGGTCAGGGAGCAATATAGGGAGGTGGAGGGGTTTACAGGTGGGATGGTGGCCAAGAAGAGAGGGAAGGGAGAGGTTTGAAGGGCTCACCTACACCCAAGGGGGTTGATCCTGTACCCATGCATCAGAAACACCCCATGAGGGGCAACTTCTAGCCCATCTACTCCCAGAACAGTATCCAAAGCAGAAGGTCACTTTTAGGGCCTGGGGCAGGTTGGAGGACGAGGTGGCAGAGGGATTGAACCCAGTGACAATGCAGGCATCAGACCCCATCTTTGCATCACCGATCAGACTCAGAAAGGCCCATGGTGGGGATAGGTCAGGGGTCTGGAGAAAGTGGCTCGATTCTAAGATGCCACCTACTCTGGGAGAAAGAGAGTGGGAGGAAGAGAGTGGGAGAAAAGCTGTCTTCACTGGGACCCCTGGGAGTAGGGGTGGGGCTGGATGCCCCAGCTAGGGGGTGGGGCAGGGGGCGGAGCCCTGCTGGACCAGAGGCTGAATGAACTCCAGCAGAGAGCTCTCATTTCATTCCTGCTGACAATGATTTCTGTTTTCATATTTTAATACTAAATTATGAAATATTTAAAACACCTATAAAAAAGTAAAGACAATGTCACAGCGTATTTTCTTTGAAGAAAAGTACTGCAGGTAGTACCAAACTTTCACCTCCCTCCTCCCAGAAGTTATCTCTGTATTGAAGTTCGCGTAAAGCCCTCCTGCCCATATTTTTACACTTTCACAATTTCAAGATAAATATCAAAACAATTTTTTTAACATCTTTATTGGGGTATAATTGCTTCAAAACAATTTATAGTAGTATCTTGTATGTTTTTCAAATGTACACACATAGAATCATACTGCATATACTCTGTGGCAAGTTTTAAAAATACACACACACACACACACACACACACACACACACACACACACACACACACACACACACACCTGCCAGACCCAGGTGGTTTTTTGCTTTTTTTTTTTCATTGAAAACATAGACTTTATTTTTTAGAACAGTTTTAGGTTCACAGGAAAATTGAGCAGAAAGTACAGAGTTTCCCTATGCTTCCTGCTGTGCTCTGCAACCCACTACCTCTCCCACTATGGACAGCAGCATCAGTCCTAGGACTAGCCCAGACTCCAAG
Organism: Delphinus delphis; assembly: GCF_949987515.2. NCBI lineage: Eukaryota > Metazoa > Chordata > Mammalia > Artiodactyla > Delphinidae > Delphinus > Delphinus delphis. The sequence continues at coordinate 9,537,171 of NC_082684.1, read as the reverse complement.
AGCTGGACATGCGCTTGGACTCATCCGTCCTCAGCTATGTGGCCGGTCCAGTGGCCACCGCAGAAGGCATTCAATTGTTAGTTAACACCAGAGGCACGTACATTTGTTACAATTGCCGAACCAGGTGGTTTTAGAGGTGAATGTTTCCAATATTTAATGTATGCAAGGACTAGGGGTCCCTGGTATATAGGGTCCTACCAGCCTCGTCACCGTGGCATCAAGACCCCTTGCACACTCTGTCTCCTCTGACATTAGAGGAGCCCCAGTGACTGAAAAAGCAACACTCGAACCCTGTTCCAGAACGAATGCATTAGGTCACTATGGTTCCCAGCTTGGGGGTACTACAGATGCTATTTCCTCTCCCTGGAACAGCCTTCCTGCTGTCTGCATCTGGTGACCTTGCAAATTAAGGACCACGCCCCCTTCTCACAGATGTCCCCTTCACTGCCACCCTGTCTCATGAGCAGAACTGAGCCCTCCTGAGTATGGGGCACCTGGGATGAATGATAGAGAATGTTGCTTCCTGAGCCCTTGGCATTCTAAGGGCAGGCAGGGGGAGTTCCCTGGTGGTCCAGTGGTTAAGATTCCAGGCTTTCACTGACGGGGGGCGGGGGGGGCCCTGGTCTGATCCCTGGTAGGGGAACTAAGATCCTGCAAGCTCCGCGGCGTGGCCAAAAAAAAAAAAAAAAAAAAAAAGGCAGGCGGGACTGTTTTCTGGAGACGGTCAAAGCCACTCCCTCTCAGGAAAATCTGGGCTGACTCCAGTCAGGCAACTGACTAATTCCTCCTGCCTTTGGACACTTTGCTGGGATAGCGTGGCCCCAGCAGGATGCCCGTGAAGCAAGGTGAGTGACATCTTCCTTTCTTGCTTACCTCCTCGAGCCTCTTCTTAACGGGAGCTGCAGACAGGAACTGACACCAGCTCCTTGACACCCTGTCAGACTCGCTGAATAAGTGTGGGACCGGCAGGCCCGGTGAAATAATGGTATTTTTAGACGCTGGCTTGTGGAAACTTTTCTTTCCCCTGGTTGTGATATGTTTCCGATAACCTCTGTTCACTCTAAAGGACTCAACTATGTCTATCTCTGTAGAAAAAGAGGATTTCAGAGTCCAAAGTTACCTTCAAGACCATCTTCTTCCAGACTCTGACATTTCAGGTGAGAGAGGTCCCCTGATGCCACCCTTGCCCTCCCCGCCCTCCCCCCCAACTCCCAGTCTCCTTTCCACGTAGTCAAGAATGATCTTTCGGGCTTACCCTGGTGGTGCAGTGGTTGAGAGTCCGCCTGCTGATGCAGGGGACATGGGTTCGTGCCCTGGTCCGGGAGCTGCTAGGCCCGTGAGCCATGGCCGCTGAGCCTGCGCGTCCGGAGCCTGTGCTCCACAATGGGAGAGGCTACAACAGTGAGAGACCCGCGTACCACACACACACACAAAAGAATGATCTTCCAAATTCTAAGCTGAATTCATTACACACCTGCTTAAAGTCCTTCAGAAGTTCCTCCTTGCCATTGGGATACAGTGACACCTCCTCTGTTGGTACCAAAGACCCTGCGTTACCTGGGCCCTGCAGGAGGCTTCTTCACTATAAGTGTGCTTACTGAAATTTCCCAAGCAGGATGTGTACCTCCAAGCCTCCTTGTGTTTGCTCTTTGCTGGTCCTCCTGCCAGCAACTCCATCACTGCACCTGTCCACTCGCCTTCTAGGCTAAGCTTGAAGGACGCCTCTTCCTGGAAGGGTTTTCTGACCCCTGCCCACCACCCCGGATGAAGCACATGCTCTCTCTCCACGTTCCTGTAGCATCCCACAGGGTCCCTGTGTGGTGCTGGGATTTGAAATGTGTGTTTCATACCTATCTTCCCCTTTCAACTCTGAGCTCCCTCAGGTCAAGGGTTTGGTTTTTCAACTCTAATATCCTTGTGCTTGGGGCATAATTAACACTCAGAAAAACCTTGTTCTTGTATAGGGAGCACAATAGCAGGATTCCCATGCCAGTGTGCATCCCACCACCTTGAATGCCTGATTCAAAATTGTGAAGACTCCACCGATAAAGTTAGGCCACTGCATCTGCCAGACTGGGGTTGCTCCAATACCTTCAAAATGCATAAATGGCTTTTTAGTCCTAACAAGGCTGTCTTACTGCCCCAGCCATGCCGGGAGCTCAGAGGTGGGGCTTCGGCAGCTTCAAATGAGACAGTTAAATAGGGCATGACTTAAAGCCACATGCCTGATAACATAAGCCACTCAGTACGGGTAAATCTTTACAAGACAGAAATCTCATTATCTTTAAGAGCTATAGAGCAGAGCTCCCTCTGTCGGTCGTTTCTGGAATTGCATAGGGTCACATTCATTTTCTGGTTCCCCGCCCTCTGCCAAGAGTGGAGGTAAATGGTGAATAAGAAAGACGTAGACCTCCGCCAGTGTGACAGGGAAAGCACTTCAACAATCTATTACAAGGGTGGTGGGTGTTCTTCTAAGTGGAAATTCAGGATGCTAAGAGAACAAGAGTGCAAAGACCTCACCCGAGCTGCGTGGTCAGGTGGGCTTGGGGAGGAGGGAAATGAAGCCGATTCAGTTCACCTAATATTCACCAATTGATTGTTATATGCCAGGCATTATCATAGTTCTGGGGATACAGAGGGAAGAGACAGAGCATCTTCTCTCAAGCAGTTCAGAGCCTAAAAGGGGAAGGAGGGCAGGAGACTTCAAAACTCTGATAACAGCAATGACAACAAAATAACGGCTATTAGACATTTTGCATGATAGCTGTAATCATTATAATAGTCTAAGATTACAATCACAATAGTCGTTCTCAGATGTGGAGCTACGTGATGTCGATATCATTATTTCTTTTGAAGTGTGAGGATTCGGGAGCCTCTTGGTTGACCCTGCAGCCCTGCTGTTTCCACTGCATCGTTCGTCTCTCCAACCTGATTAACTATAAAATACAGGAGTTTCTGGTGCACGCTCTTCACCACAACCCGGTGTGACCAGTATTCCTGTGACTCTCTTTCTACGGATAAGGGACCCAAGACCCGAATGGTCCTGAGCTTTGCCTCGGGTCCCACAGCTGTAAAGAGGGAGCTGCCCTAGAGCAAGGTGGTTTGGAAGGAGAACTTGGCAGTCAGACAACCTGCCGTGGGTGACCAGGCATGTGACCTTTGGCCCCATACCATTTTCTCAATTTCTCCATCATCTATCTCATGAGATTGTCTTGAGAAGTTAAGGTAGTAACACGTTCAGAGCCTGGTACATTAAGCAGTCAACGTATGTTATTAATTGTTATCATCATTATTCTCACCAACTCCTGGGGGGAACATTTTTTCCCCACTCCTTGTGTTTCCCTTGCGTTTCCCACTAAGGTGAGACTCTTGGTCTCTCCCCGTCACTCATTCATACCTCCTCAGGGAAGGGGGGCAACCTTTGCCCGACTGGGCGCCTGGGAGAGGGAACCGCGCGTGCTGGGCCCAGCCCTTTCCGGGTCCTCTTTGAGAGCTAGTTGCTGGGACGGCACAGTAGTCTAACTCAGAGGTACAATTATCTGGACGTCTCACCACTGAGCCCCTTGCCTCAACCTGACTTTTCTTAGCTGAGGTTTGAGGCTCCCCTGTCTGGCTCCTGTGTCTTTTCTCTGTGATGTGTTCTGAACTTGGTGTGGAAAACCAAAAAGAGTCTTATTTACCAACGTCTCCAAACCTCAACCTTAGGCAAAAGTGAAATCCAGTCCTTGTCCTGCAATTTCTCACTCTGCTTTTGCTGCCTCTATAGGATTTCTTCTCTTTCTGCCTAAAGATCTACGGAAGCCTGGACTTGCACTTAGAGTCACCCCAGAACTCAGGAGCCTGGACAGGTCCTGGGAGGTAATCAGCCCAAGGCCATGACTCCTCAGGAGATGGGAATTGGGACTAGGGCGGGGCTGGGATCCCAGGAAGATAGCTGGTCAAGGATGGAGATGGACCCAACTCACAGACCCTGCCTGGGTCCTTTCCCCGATAGGAGCTGCCTCCGAGCACCTGGGTGGGTGGCAGGCTTTCCTAGGCTTAAGCTGGGGAATGACCTGCCTAGGTGTCAGGTATTCAATCAAGAGAATTAAATCATTAGGGATGAGGGGTGCTGGCGGCGAGAATGAATAAGGTGGGAGAAGGAGGTGCCGAGGCCCCCAGGGGGCCAGCCCCTCCAGCCCAGGCCCCGGTGTGCAGGTCAGCCCTGCCTGCTGGGAACAAGAGGAAGCAAGGTCTTCATGGCTATACTGGCCGCATTCCTCCAATGTCTCACAGTGAAACCCCTTTATAGAAAGTGAAATGAATCTCTGACTGATTTGAAGCTCTCAGCCCAGGCCTGCCTTGTGCCTCAGGGAGTATGAGGGCCGCACGGCTATCGTCCTGACAGCAGTCCTCGGAGGCTGACTCCCACCTACCCCTCGAGCTACACGCCTGGCCCCCTAGGCTCCCGTCCACTGCACAGCCGTCGTGGGCACTATCAGGACGCTGTGCCTTTGCTTCTGCTGTCCTCTCTGTCCATAGTGCCTTTCCTCCTGCTTGGCCTGGACAACTTATACTTAACCATCAAGGCTCAATGCAAGTCTCTTTCCGGTGAAAGGTGAAAGCATTCTCCAACCTTCCTTTCTCTGAGGTTCCTTTTTTTTTTTCTTTTTTTTTGCGGTACGCGGGCCTCTCACTGTTGTGGCCTCTCCCGTTGCAGAGCACAGGCTCCAGACGCGCAGGCTCAGTGGCCATGGCTCACGGGCTCAGCTGCTCCGCGGCATGTGGGATCTTCCCAGACCGGGGCACGAACCCGCATCCCCTGTATCGGCAGGCGGACTCTCAACCACTGCGCCACCAGGGAAGCCCCTCTCTGAGGTTCTTTTGCCACAGACCCCACCACTGCCCTATTGCGTTACTTCCTGTCCCATAAATCCTTGCCCTGACCCTGAAGGCATTTGAGTTGCAACCCCTGCTGGAGTTCTGCCACAGTGAGCTCTTTGAAGGGGTGTGTTCAAAGATGTTTCCCTGTATTAGTCGGGGTTCTCCAGAGAAACAGAATCAGCACAATGTATACATAGAGAACGAGATTTATTATAAGGCATTGGCTCACATGATTATGGGAAATGACAAGTCCCAAGACCAACAGTCTGCACACCAGAAATCCAGGAGAACCAATGGTGTATTCTGGTCAGAATGTCAACAGGCTTGAGATCCAGGAAGAGCCAATATTTCAATTCAAGTCTGAAAGCAGGAAAAAAAAAAAGGTTCCATCTCAAAGGCAGTCAGGCAGGAGGACTCCCCTTATTCATGGCAGGGACAGCCATTTTCTTCTACTCAGGCCTTCAACTGATTAGACGAAGCCCACCCACATTGGGGAGAGCAATGTACTTGACTCAGTCTACTAATTCAAATGATAATCTCATCCAGAAACACTCTCACACACATACCCAGAATCATGTGTGACCAAATATCTGGACACCCTGTGGCCCAGTCAAATTAACACATAAAATTAACCATCGCATTCTCCAAGATCCCCTTCTCCTGATTGTTTAATCAAACACACATTTAGGTATTGTTGTGAAGGGATTCTGCAGATATAATTGAGGTTGGGGATTTTAAAATAGACTATCCTGAATTGTCTGTGTGGTCTCAATCTATGCATATGAACCCTTAAAAGCAGAGAATTTTCTTTGGCTGGAGTCAGAGAGATGCAGCAGAAGGGAAAGTCAGAGAGAGTCCAAGTAGGAGAAGGATTTGATAGGCTGTTGCTGATTCTGAGATATAGGAGGCCACATGCAAAGCCCAGGGAAGCCTCTAGGAGCGAAGAAGGCCCCCTGTTTATGGTCAACAAGGAAATGGGGACCTCAGTCCTACAAACACAAGGAATGAAATTTTGCCAATGACCTGAATAAATGCAAAAACGAATGCTTCCCCAGAGCCTCCATAAGAATGTGGTCCTGCTGACATTTGATTTTAGCCCAGCGCTGGATTTCTGACCTAAAGAAATTGTGAGATAATAAATGTATGCTGTTTTAAGCTGCTACGTTTGTGGTAATTTGTTATGAGAACAATGGATAATGAATGCAGGGGAGGTCCATGCCTTCCTCATTGCCATACACCCTGCACCTTAACATGGTGCCTGACACACGGTAGGTACTTGCTACATGTTTGTCAACTGGCTGGATTACAAGGCAATGCCCAAGTGACAAAACCTAGCCCTGCTCACCCTTGGAGGGAAGACGTTTTGATTCTATTTCTGCATGTGGGGCTCAGAATAGGAGAAGCTGGTTGACATCAAGTTGATGGACAGCCCAATTTAAATCTCTAGTCAGGAAAACTTGGGCGAATCATTGTTTTCTGCAGAAGATGACACCTCGGTACATGTGTTCCATAATTTGTGGAGATGGGTTCCAGCTTATTGCATTTCTCACGAGAGGAAAGAAAATTCATTTATCTTCACAAGGTCTTCTTTTTCTTTTCCTGATGATGACGAATGTCTGCAGCTCCATCAGAAGATGGCAGATGAAACATAAACTGTGGGTTGTTGTGGCAGAAGAGTCCTGACCCTTCAGGATCTAACAGTTTAGGAAGAATGTTATGATGCCCACAAGTAATTATACTACAAAGCAGAGATGTCATAGGATGAAGGGCAGGGCAAGAAGCCTGGCGTAGCAGAAAGCATTGTGGACTGGGAGCCTGAAAACTTGACGCCTGTCCCACTCACTCCTGGTTGCATGACCTCTGAGCCTCAGTTTCCTTTTTAAATGAATCTCTCCTGATTTCTTCCGTCTCTAGGAATCTGATGATATTTATACCAGAAAATTCTGACATTGACTCTTAGGAGGCCCCGGTGAGGCTCAATCTGACAAGATGGTACCAATTCATACATTATTTCAGCTAGAAAAGAATATACGTATTTCAGAATTTTGAAAAGTTTTAAATTTAAGGATTTTAAAAAATTGATAGATTTTTTTTCTAACACCTCCAAGACCTAAGTAACTGGAAAAGACTCTAGAGATCAACCAGCCCAGTGATTTTTTAACAAAAATATTTAAAGCTGAGAAATGCTTTCATCAAGTTATCACCCAAGAGCATTCCCACAGGCACTGAGTAAGAAATGCCTAGAGCTCTGTGAAATATTTTGAAAATCGCTGCTCTGGCCTATTTTGAAAACAAAGAAATGGAGTGCTAGAGGGGTTGGGTGATTTGTACGAGGTGAGTGGCAGTCAGGACCTAGATTCATGTACTTGACCCCAAGACAGTGTTCAATCCATTACACTCCCCCCGACGCCCACCCCACCACCACAACTAAGAAGACAAGACTGCGGGGGTAGGAAGTTACTTCACTCTCACCTTCCTTTTCTCTTTATTTACAGGCAGAAAGAGACAGATGAGAATAGGGATTAGGGTCATTATCCCTCAGCATATGTCATTGTTAATAAGTGTGTTCTTTGTGGATTCATTAATCCACTGTTAGGAACTTAAAATGAGGATTTCAGATGCTTAATGTGATATCCGAGATGCTCTGAGAACCAAGTCCCCCTGGACAGAATGTTCTTTAATCTTTCTAAATGGTCTGTAATGGAAGCTCTGGGTCTGGCATGGGGAACACAGTCTATTATAACTTATTGATAAGATTTTTCAGAACAGGTTTCATTAAAAAGTGTCCCAAATGACACAACTGAAGCTTATTCTCTATTCCATGGTGACGTTTTGAAATGTAACTTTAAATGGTTCTCCCTTTGTAAAACATTTCTTAAAAAGAGGATTGTTGACAAAGTAGCGATGGTCTAATTTTAATACCTATTTTAGCAATACAATTTAAAATATCAATGATGGTTTATGTGAAATCTTATATACTTTAGAGTTGTATTGTACCTTAGGTATTACCTAGGTTGCCTCTGTTTTCAGAAGAGAAAATTGGGACCCTGAGAAGGTAAGTGGCTTTTCCAAGATTGTGCTGCAAGTTTGGGGCATAACTGAAACAAAAGTCCAGCTCTCTTGGCGTGTGGACCAATGAGCTGTCCCTGAAGCTGTGCTTTAGAACACACCCAAGGCAACTCTCAAGTGGTATCGGAAAAAAGAAATTCTTTATTTATAGGAGGCACATAGGAGAGTGGTTAAGAGCATAGCCTTTGCAATCAGACTCTGTAATCTTGGGCAGGTTACTCACCTCTTTAATTCTCACCTTTATCACCTATAGAATGAGGATAATAAATGCACCAACAAGGTAGGACTATTGTGGTGTTTAAGTAGCACAAGGCAGGTAGACATAGAATTCTTGACATGGTAAATGTTATTTATGACTGTTATTATTATCAACTTGTTGAGTTTTATGTGTTGTCAACATGAATGTTTGCAGAGAAACTTGCTTCTCTCTGCTCCAGTTCATGATAAATTCCTATTTCTTAGCATGTCAAATGCTGGATTTTGTAAAATCTGAGAAAAGCATATATTCCCTTGCCACCCAAGATCAACATCCTCTTGGTGGATTACTTTCTCTGTTGGCTATAGAAGGCTAAAAGCTAATTCTAAAGGAGCAGAAGAGCTGGCCAATTACCTTCAACAAACATTTCCTGAGCATCCCCTCTTTTCTGTTAAGCTGTCTAAAATGCAAAGACAGAGAAAAGACATGGTTCCTGGGCTCCAGGGGCCCTAAGATTGTGGAAAAGACAGACATCTCTAAGTGTCTCTGATGCACGTGTTAAGGCAAGTGTTCCTCTAGAAGGAAAAATAAAGCAAAGTGGGAGTTGATCTTACAGAGTGAGAGAGAATTATTCTAATAAGACATATGGAAAGATCTCTGAGAGGTAGGATTTGGCTCGAGTTTTAAAGCGTTGGTAGAACTTCAACAGGTAGACAGCTTCTTAAGATAACTCCCAATGACCCCACCTTCCGGCAACCACAGCCTTGTGTAATCCCCTTCCCTTAAGTGATTTGCTTCTAATGAATAGAAAACCACAGTGTGGAGGGGAAGTCACTTCCATGATCAGATTACAAAAGATTCTGACTTCTGTTTTGCTGACTCCCTTTACTGATGATTTTGATGAAACATGTTGCCATTTGGGGGAGACCCATGTGGCAAAGAACTGGAGGCATCCTCTGGCCAATAGGCACCTAGTAACTGAGGCCCTGAGCTCAACAGCCCTAAAGGAACTGAATCCTGTCAGCAAGCATACAGATGAGCTTGGAAGTGGACCCTTCCGCAGTTGAGCCTTCAGATTAGACCCCAGTCAGGTCTCAATTATCGTCTTGTGAGAGATTCTGAACAAAGGTCCCAGCTAGGCTGTGCTGATTCCTGATCCACAGACACTGAGATAGTAAATGTGTGATGTATTAAGCTGCTAACTTCGTGTTAATTTGTTATGCAATAGATAACTATTACAAGTGCCTATATGGGCAAAGGACATTACAGCAATGAAATACCCTGAGCCATGGTCCAGGAAGCTATTGCCTTGTCCATCACTTACCTTATGGGATTGTCTTGATGAGAAGGTGAGGCTAAGGCAATTTGTACTTCCTGGGCAATAGATTTGTGGAATAGCAATCAGACTCATGTGGCTGGACCATAATGCTTGTGGAGAGACACAGCAGCATATGAGGTTAGAAAGACAGGCTATAGCTAAATTGTGAAGGGCCCTCAATACTCAGCAAAGGACTGTAGACTCTATGGGGAGCCTTTGAGGGTCTTGAAGCAGGGAAGTGACTCTAATAGAGTTTCTCTACTGAATATTAATCTGATGCTGTGTGCAGGACAGAATGAAGGGAGACAACTTGGAAATGGCTGCAAAATCCCGGGGAGAAGTGGTAAAGGCCTGAACTCTGACCAAAGAAACAGATGATGCCCCCAAAACATACCATCATAGAATTCTCATTTGTGTTGGAAGTTCTCTGAGCATTCCCCTGGTTTATGAGGCAGGAACTTTATCAGGCATTTATCTGACATCCAACCCATTTTCATTCCACACGCAGGGGCAAGCTCATATTGGAATTGAAAACAATCACAGGCTTGACTTTGGGGACATGGAAGGAAATGTACCCAAGAAGGGAAAAGGGGGTGACAGGGCCATTTTTCAGCTTTCCAGAGAAGACCAGTTTATAAACCTTAATAAGAGCGCCAGAGTTCCATGCTATGTCTTCTTTGCCTTCCAATGTCCTGGTTCTCAATCTAAGGACCCCAGATGGCTAGGGGCCCTTGAAGGAGGATTTAATGGTGTTCAAATCTATCCCAATATTTCAAAAAACACATAGATATCCCGGTAGTTACTCACAATAAAGCAACCCAGCTCAGAAGGAAGGCCAACTCACTTTGGTTGAGGCTATAAATGTGAACAGTGCAGTGTGGCAGTTCTGGGTGGCCAATTAGAATTCCTATATACTTTTTTTTGGTAATAACTTAATTTTTTTCCTCAGAAATAATCCATTTATTAACAAACAATCTTAAATTCCATTGTAGATATAATATGCCATATTCTTTGTCCAGCTTTATTGAGATAGCATTGTAGAAAACATGTTGGTTTGATACATTTATATGATTACCAACGTATCATCAGTTAACATCATATAATTACAATCATGTCACATAACTATCATTTCTTTTTGTGGTGATAACATTTAAAATCTACTCTCTTAGCAACTTTCACGTATATAATACAATACTCTTAACTATAATCACCATGATGTATATTAGATCCCCAGAACTTATTCACCTTGTAACTGGAAGTTTATATCCTTGAACAAAATCTCCCCATTTACCCCACCCCCAGCCCGTGGGAAGCAACACTCTACCTTCCTATATATTTTTAATTAACGAAGCTAATGAACACATCAGAATTGGAGGATGTTTGGTGGTAGTAGCCTAATGTGATGGTCAATAGCACGATAAATTCTGGCTGTGTTGCTTGTCAGTCGTGTGATACTGTGTGATTCCTGAGTGAGATGCTTTTTTTTTTCACCAGCAAGCTAGGGCCAATAACTGCTGTGCCTCTTAGAATTGTTATTTGGGATGAAAAGGAATAATATATGCAAGTTTCCTGGCACTCCATAAATGGTAGCTATTTTTAAAACAATTGACTAAAATATAAAATATTCTGGCAAAAGGAGATTGGAATAAAAGAAGCTGTCTATGGTTCTGAAAGGTCAATCACCCCATTTTTGCCTCTTCATGCCAGGGGCACTGGTTCAGCTGTCTTAATTTCTCTCACGGACTCTTTCTTCAGCCTCTCAGCCAGGTTTTCTTATAATAAGTTTTCTCACCTTGGTATAATTCTCTCTCTATCCTTTTGCTGGAGTGACCTCTTAAGGTCATGGATCTAGTCATCTCACGCCCTTGGCAAACCCCTTCCAGAGCATACAAGACTCTTCAAAATAGAGTAGCTTCAGACTTCCCTGGTGGCGCAGTGGTTGAGAGTCCCCCTGCCGATGCAGGGGACGCGAGTTCGTGCCCCGGTCCGGGAAGATCCCACATGCCGCGGAGCGGCTGGGCCCGTGAGTCATGGCCACTGAGCCTGCGCGTCCGGAGCCTGTGCTCCACAATGGGAGAGGCCACAATAGTGAGAAGCCCACGTAACCCCCCCCCCCCAAAAATAGAGTAGCTTCTTTCCTGTCTAGCAGCCTCTCTCCTTAATTCCCATCCTGTCCTCTGTGTCCTAATCTCATTGAGCCTCTCATCATTTGTTTCCCAGATCTGGCCCTTTAATACCTCTATGCCTTTGTTCATGTTGTTCCCTCTCCTTATAATACTTTCCCTCCTTCTTCATTTGGCAATCTCCAGCTAATTCTCCAATGTCAGTTCTAATTTGACCTTTTCTGTGTTCATTTTCTCCACGCCTCAAAGAGATGTGGCTCTTCTTTCATCTGCCACCTTCATCAGACTTGATCATATTTCCATGATAGCACTTGTCTTCTAACAGTTCTGTCTCTTGCATCAGAATAGGAACTCTTTGAAGGCCAAAGTTGACGTTTTATTTACCTTTGTGTCCCCAGCACAGGATGGTATTCAGTACTGATCAATGAATGAGTAAGTGAAGTTACCTCTTACCCTGGCCCAGCCCTACTTTTGCCCGTTGGAACCCAACGCATTCTTCACGGCTTCTTCAGTATCTCCAAATAAATTGGCCTCTTCGTGAGCACTTAGTATTGTATTTTGGCTCATGGCATACCCACTTACTTTAGGTACAGGTTTTATCTCCAATACATGATTTTTTTTTTTGTGGTACGCGGGCCTCTCACTGTTGTGGCCTCTCCCGTTGCAGAGCACAGGCTCCGGACGCGCAGGCTCAGTGGCCATGGCTCATGGGCCCAGCTGCTCCGCGGCACGTGGGATCTTCCCGGACTGGGGCACGAACCTGCATCCTCTGCATCGGCAGGCGGACTCTCAACCACTGCGCCACCAGGGAAGCCCATACATGATTTTTTATACTACGTTTTGTTTAATAAATGTGTGTAAAAAATAAGAAATCATTTACAATCAACTTCTAATAGAAACACACATGGATTTAGAGCTGGGGTAGTATCACTTCACAGGTGAGGAAACAGAAATCAGAAGAGAAATGATTCTCCCAAGTAGCACAGTGGTGGGTGGCAGAGATAGGATTAGGACCCAGGTGTCCTTTCTCCAGGATCTTACTGTCCACTTTCACCAGGCTTGCAGAACACAGAATTGATGCCTTCGCTTAACTGTTTGTACTATTTTAATTATAATTATATTATTATTAACAGCATTTAAAAATTATGTAACATAGATAGCTAGTGGGAAGCAGCCGCATAGCACAGAGAGATCAACTCGGTGCTTTGTGACCGGCTAGAGGGGTGGGATAGGGAGGGTGGGAGGAAGACGCAAGAGGGAGGGGATATGGGGATATATGTATACATATAGCTTATTCACTTTGTTATACAGCAGAAACTAACACAAGAACGTAAAGCAATTATACTCCAATAAAGATGTTAAAAAATATAAATAAATAAAGTAAAAAAAAAAAGTTATGTATCTTTTCGGAACCAATGACAGTGCTCTTGGATAGCAATGTTTCTTTCAGCTGAAATTCGACACCAGGAGTCAATATACCTTGTTGTCTTTGAAAGGACACATGATTAATGAGAGACCCAATTATGCTGACGTAGGTGGACACGTATGCAATATACGAACAATCACAACAAAGACCAATGGGCACAACAGAAAAAAACAAACAACATGCTTGGAACAGGCTTGGAAAAGAACACAGGATTTGAAGTCAGAAGATCCATGCTCAGGCTTCATTCTGCCAATTCCAAGATGTGTGACCAGAGGCCAGCACTTAACTCCTCCAAGCCTGTTTCCAAATGTGAAAACTTGTCATGGAAAACTCATTGTCTGACTATACCAGAGTGAGGACATTTTGTAGATGCTACTTACTACGTAATGCGTGAAAGATACAAGACAATTATCGGTGTAAGGTGCTGTGCAAAAATAGTTGAATTAAAGAACACAACTCATCAGCCTTTCCCCACAGACCTGCAGACAGAGATCCCAACCTCTCCACTAGGGTCCAAACAAGAAATGTATGCTTGTTTTCAACTCGTCTCTCTAAATCCCCACAGGAAGCCCCACCATTATACCCTCTCAATTCCACTCCTATGTGGTTCCTCCTATTATGACACCCACTTTCCTGCCCGGGGTGTGATCATCAACGTCTACAGCCTGGACCCTCGCAGCGCATATCCTTCTATCCAGCCCTCCCCAAGATGGAATGCGTGCAGACATCGCTTGGGGTCTGGTTAAAATGCAGGTTCTCATTCACCGGCAGTGCAGGGTATATCCCGAGAGGGGCCAGCGCTGTTGGTCCATGGACCATATGTACAGAAGGAGGGCTCCAGTCAGTCTCCTTGAATCCAGCCTTGTACATGCTTACCACCCAGTCTCCACACTGACCCCAGAGAAATCTTTTCAAGGCATAAATACGATTATGTCACTGCCATGCTTAAAAAGTCTGAGTAGGCAGATTCAATGTCAGGATTCTCAACACTGGCTGCGGATTTCAATCACCTGGAAAGTTTTAAAAAAGCTCAGAGCTCAGGCCCCAGTACAGACCAACTAAATAAAGCTATTCAGAGGTACCAGGCAAAGGTATTTTTAAAATAGCTCCCCAGGTGGGTCTAACCATGGCTCCAAGGATTCTTCCAACACAAAAACTTCCAACTTACCCCATCATTTAACCATCATAATAAGCCCAGATAGATTCCTTATTCCCAGGTAAAGAAGCCGTGGCCCCAGTGGGTTAAGTGCCTTGAAGTTGGGCCCTAAGTGCTCCATCATATGACGAGGTGGAAGGAAAGGAGAAAGCGTGACCTGCAGGAGTCCCAGTTCCATCATCGCATGAATATATTTGCAATTGCTTTCAGCATCTCTTCTAATTATTCCCCAAGCCACCGTGGCCTTTGATGAATTGGGGAAGAGATTGCTTGGCATTTTCAACCCAATGCTCTGATGCTTGAACACGGCAGTGGATGGAAAGTGACAGCATGTTAGCAGTCACTGCATTCCCTCTGCTGTCACAGCTCTCTCCCCTCTGCCCACAGCGTGGGCTGGGCTTCCCATCTCACAGAGCGGGGAAAAATGCTTCCAAAAGGTGATGCGACATCTCAAAATGTCAGACTGCCAGTTGCCACTGTTAGCTTCTATGGCCCATGGTATCTATCAGATGGAAACAATTAAGTCCCCAGAGCATGGGATCTCCCTCGGAGCTCAGGTGGACAGCAAAAAAATGTATAAGAGTGAGGAGTGTTGTAGCATGTACGGGGCTGGCATCTGGCATCAGGACCTCACTTCCCGTGCATGTGATCTGTTTAATACTGAATGCAGTTCCAAGAAGTCTGCAGTGGGTCCTCACTTTACAGATGAGAAAACCGAAGGCTCAGAGCAATGATGTGGTTTGCCCAAGAACACACAGGTGGGAGAGGCAGGGCCAGAATCAGCCTGCAGTCTGATGCCAAACCTGCAGTTTCTGGTACCCAGAACAGTGTGCGGCACAGAGAAGATGCATAATCAACACGTGATGAATGAATGAGTGAATGAGTGACTCAATGAGTGAATGAATGTCTCATGACATGCTGCCTTGAAGACAGCCTCCACCAGTCATTAGTTATAGCACCTTGGGTAGGTAACTTCACCTTGCCTAGCAAGGATGAAGTACCTGTTTTTATCATCGGTGTTGGAATGGCTGATAAAATGGGTTTAAATTGCTGATCCTGAGATCAGGGTAAAGGGACATATCCAGGTTCCAGGGGACAGTGGTCCAAGAGCTCTTCTCTTCTCTGGGCCTCGAGTTCCTTATCTATAGAATAGGAGCGTTGGATGAGACGGACATTGAAATCCTCTGTTCTACAGATATCCTAGGATCCGGTAAATCTAGTAATGCTTGTTGATGTGCAAACAGTAGCGGCCTTGAAGGCTTTCTCCCCGCGGCCCTAGTGCACCTTCATCAGAGAGCCTTTGCTTGCACAAGGCCTGGATAAAGCAGAAGGAGTTGAGTTGGTGTCTGGCTCCCTCCGTAGCCCTCTGGGCATCATCTGCTTCCTGCTCTGGGCATTATTTCCCTTCTTTCACGGCTAAGTTCTCCTTTGCCAGGCCCCCAGCCTGGCAGTTAAGGCCCCAAACTTTCCTTTCAGCATCAAGTCCCACTGTTCCCCTTCCTGGCCCAGCCCAGGCCACCTGCTCCCCACGTGGTCCTGCATGTTCCCATCTCACTGCCTCTGCTTGGACTGCGCCTTCAACCTGGAGTGCTCTGCCCGCTGGTCAAACACCTCCCCTCCACTGAGCTCCCCAAATCCTCCTTGTTCCTGTAGCACTCTGTCCCACGTTAGACATCATTCATTCATTCACTTATACATTGACTCTCAGTGAGTCTCCTGAGCGCTTGGTCTGTGCCAGCCACTATGCTATACACTTTTCCTCTGTCATCTCATTTAATCCTTTCAACACTATGAACCTGGTATTGTAAATATCTGCATTTCACAGATGAGCAAACAGAGGTGCCGGGAAGCCAAAGTCACCCAGCTCATGTGTAGCAGAATCTGTGGATCATGTGGTCTCACCACGGATCCCAAGTTAGCCCCCTTGTCTAGCACCTCTTCTGCCAGATCCTGGGCTGCCTCAGGACAGGCACTGTCATTCAGGCACCCAACATTCATTCGACAAGTATCCACTGAGCACCTCCTGTGTGCCAGACCCCATGATGGTCACGGCAGTTCTGATGGGCTCCATATGGCCTCCCGCTCCTGTGGGGTGCCTGGCCCCGGGCTTGGCTTCCTAAAGGATGCTCTGAGGTTTCTTGCTGAATGGCATGGCTGGTAACACTATGTGAGAAGCAGAGTTCAAAGCTGATGATGGCTGCAGATATGAGGGTGATGCACAAGGGCTGTGCTGCCCATCTGTGGGCTCTGCAGACACTGGAAAGAGGAAGCTGATGGGGGCAGATGGGTGTTCAGAGACAGGGAGGCATGGTCTCATTGACAGGGCGGGGAAAACCAAGGTGAGGATGCAGGAAGACGAGCCTCACTGCTCCAGATTGGCCCAGCGTGGCTCCCTGAGGCCTGAATCCAGACTGCAAATCCCGCCTGCCACAGAAGTGGGTTTGAGACTGTGCACATGGCTGGCCCGAGTCAGCCGCCTGTCACCTCCTCTTAGAGCCCAGCCCTGTTCACAGAGTGAAGACCTGGGAGGCAGACGGTGGAGAGGCGGACATGGAACCAGGCTCCCTTCACCAAGCCCGGTTTTGTTTGTGCATCAGAGAAAGGAGTTACTGCCTGGCTGTTGTATCTTGCAGGTTGGTTCCTTCTAGAAGCTTCAGCTGAGGGCTCTAGAAATTGCTGCATGAGGCATTGGGCGCTGGGAGAAGCATGAGGGGGAGAAAAACAGGCCCCAGGGAAAAGACAGACCTGTACGCGGCTTGCCCTGTCCCCAGGCAGGAAGGCCACATGCTGTTACTGATGGGTAAGCAGAGCACCAAGAGGACCCCAGGCAAGGAAGGACGGGCCCGCTGTGCTTAAGGAAAGCTTCCCAGAGAAGGTGAGATTTGAGCCGGACTCAGAAAGGGGGGGGAGGTTTGACAGACTGAGAAGGGAGTAGGTCATTTCAAATAGTGGTGCAGACGTTATTCTAATAAATTGATCTGATAGTGGCATAAAGCCCTCTGCTGCCCCCTGTCTTCCCCCGCTGGGTTTCCTCTCCCAGGGAATGGACCTGCCCCCGCCGACCAGCCACCCTTTTACCTCCAGAGTTAGCAAATCTTCAAGGCCTATCCAGTCCACCTTCTTCATGGCTTTCAAATTTTCTCCTTCTCTCCATTTACAGCACCACGGACAGCTCAGGCCGCCAGCGTTTCACCACCAGACCCCTGTCACAGCCTCTCAGCCCCACGCAGTCATCTTTGCTTTCCTCTGGGTTCTCTTAACGCTTGGAGCTTATGTCTATTGTTGACTTTATCACATTGCATTTAGTAGTTTTCCACGTCTGGGAGCTCCTCGTCCCTTTATCTCAAGGGTAATATCTGGCACATAATAGATGCTCAGTAAGTATCTGTTGAAACCACTCGGTGTTGGCTTTCAATACTGGACATACGGTGACCCAGCTGAAAGTTAAGGCCACTAGCCAGGGGGTTTCTCCAATTCATCTGACTCCCAAAGGGTACAGACCTACCGCTTCCACTGGCCATTAAACTAGGCATTTCCATGACCAAAATGATGGGGCAGCAGCATTTTGAAAGGGGCTAGAGGAAGGCAACATCATCATGAACCCCAATTGCGGGTGAGAGAGAGTAAGTGATGATGATGATAGGTAGGGGCCTGGCTGGTACAGTGTCCTGGTGTAGGAATGCACAAGCCATAAGCATGCGGATTTCATTTACCTCCTAGAGACTCTGCTATTTTGCAAAACTGAAGAAGAACTAGCGGGGCTTGGGAGACTTAGCCGGCTTCCAAGACCTAAGAATAGCAGATGGCATGGTACCCTGAAAAGAGCATGTAATTGGGAGTCAGGAGACCCAGGCAGGGATTCTGGCTCTACTGTGAGCTGCCTATGTGGTCCCAGTTGCATCTATAGCCAGGTACTCACTCCAGCACACGCTCCTGCACTCGCTAAGGGATCCCCAAACATGCGGCTCAGACTTGCTTGGGAGAACTGCTTTCCTGTGGTTTCCTACACTCAGGCAGCAGTGGATGGGAGCAGCAGTGATGGTCAAGCTAGCCTGGGTCTGATATTTAAAAAGTAGTAAGCAGGTGATACAGCCTGCGGTTAGCACATTCCATCCACTCTCCACTCCGGCAGTTTCAGGCTCTCCACCTCCCACGCCCTGCACCAGACACACAGCATCCCTCAGCCTTCCCTACTCCCACACTGGCTCTCCATTTCTTCTGCTGTGACCTCCAAGGTTCCCCTGCTCCATCCTCATCCTGTTCTTGGTAAACTCAGAGCATTCTTCAAACAGATTCCATCAATGTTTTGGGGGAATGGCCTTGCGTTCTTGGTGGAGTCCAATGTGCACACCTCAAGCAGTGGAAAGTTTCACCTATATTGGGAGTTTGGTCCTCTGCCCCTCCTTTCTCCTGGGTGTGCTGTGCAAGCCCGTAGTAGGCCCAGGGAGCATTTGCCGCCTGGCTGAAAAGCAGCGATCCCTGCTGAGGCCAGACCCTGGGACAGAGCCAGGCCTGCCCAGTAATCACTCTGCATACATCCACATGGGGGGCAGCAGGTCCACCCCATCCCAGGGAGTTATTAAAATCTTGGGAAGAGGAGCAATTTTTGAATGTTTTGCAACACTCAGCGTTTACTTAATTTCACTTGGCAGGAGTCTCTGGCCTTTGGCTTAAGAGAGTCAAGCATTCTGAAAGCTTCCCCAAGACAGACTCTGAGAGGAGTGTGGGTCTCCTCGAATCCCTGCGGCTCCATCAGGATGCAAAGGGAGACCCAGGAGACTGCGCAGCTCTTTGGGATGAAAAAGAGAAACGGAGAGAGACAGACAGACAAAGAGACAGAGGAAGGCAGAGAGACTGATCGACTTAATTGCACCTTGGAATTGTTGTAAGAGAGCACAGCACCTGGAACTAAAGTGGGGTGTAAGTACTGGTCCCCTTACTCACTGGCCGTGAGACCTTGAGGTATGTTACTGACCCTTCTAATCCATAAAATGGAAAAAGGATGATCTCCTTCAAGTGTTGCTGGCAGGATTCATTAAGAGAGGGTGGCACTTGGCAGACTAGAAACGGAACACTCAGAAGCTAGTCCAGCAGGCAGGTGGATGTCAGCATCGCTGATGGGGACTCAGGGCATCAGGCTGGATCCTGAGCCCAGAGACCGTCTTGGTCAGGACCGCAGGCAGACAGAGCGTTAAGGCAAGGAGATGAGATGAGGGATCAGAGGCCAATGACACAGGACAGTGGTCCCGGGTTGCTCGTGTCAGGGCAGAACCAGAGGTCAGGATTCATGGTTCTCATCATCCCCGCAGAGAACAGACCCTCAGGGCAGGCTCGATGCTGCTCCGTGGCAGCGCAGGGGCAAGCAGGGCTGAGACACAAAAGGGCGGTCGGAACAAGCCCCTCCCGGAGAACTGAAGACCCCACGGGCAGTGAGGGGCAAAGCACCGGGCTCCCAGGCTGTGATCCTTCTACCTCTCTGTGTCTCTGCGTCTGCCTCTTCCTCCCGGCTTCCTCTGCCACCCCGTCCTGGCTCAGGTCCCAGTGTCCGTCACATGGACCATTACAACTCCATCACTGGTCTCCCAGCCTGCAGCCTCAGCTGCCCCAGCTTCTTTGCAACAGCTCTCAGTGGATCATTTTAAAACACACATCTCAGTATATGCCCTACCAGGCTGAAAACCTTCGAACGTGTCTCCCCCCAGAGCAGTTTCCAAAGCGGTGTTCCAGGGCACCATAGCTCCTGAAGAATGGTGTTTCTTGGAACAAAGGTTCTGTGCCCAAATTATATTGGGAATTCTGGGCAGAGCAACACAAAGCGAGTGTCCACGCAGCTGGACCTCTCAGAGCCCTTCCAGTACAAATGTTCCTGTGAAACTCCCAGAAAGCGGGAGCGACTCCCTGTTTCCAAGCTTGTTCGGAAACCTTCTTCCTCTTTCTTTGGTGGAAAAGGTGTTTCAGGGAGTACAGTGTGGGGAAAGGTGACCTAAAGAATGAAGTCCAAATTCGTCAGCCTCGCGTTGAGGATCTTCTGTGATTGGGCCTTAAGGTCACGGAGAATCAAGTGAATTGTCTCAAAATGGGTTTTTCTATAGCCATAAAAGCCTCCCTTGGGAACAGACGAACTGAAATTAAGCAAAAGTGATCTTACATCACAGCTTTTCAGAGTATTTGCAGGCGTGTGATCCTGGTAGCACACTCCCATAAATACTGATTTGACACACGCCCTTTGTTTTATAAAAAGGATGAAACCGAGGTTGAAACAGGAGCAGGACACACAGACGTGGCCTGGCCGTGTGCTAACAGGGGCAGCACTCTCTCCACTTCACCAGGGATGAGTGCATCCCTAGAGAAACAGGTTTTGGAGAGTCAGGGAGCAAGTTGTACCTGCTGGAGCGCTGACCGGGAAGATTAATGGGATAAACACAGGAAGCAAATACAGAGGAGCCTGAGGGGGTAGAGGCCATAGTGATTTTCACCGGCTGGTTAGACTGAACTGCAGGATTTCAAGAGGAGAGAATTATGGTCAAGGAATAACATCTCCTGTTGAGAAAGGATGGTGATAAAATGCTTCTGGGGAAGTCCAGCCAGCTCCAGAAAGCCCTCATCTAGAATAGTTGAAGAATCAGCCACGTGTAAGGATTTTTTTTAAGCATTAGTGCCTTACTTCTGGTTTCCTGGAAGCAGAGCCCGAGGCAGGGCTTCCGGGACACACAGTATAATGAAGTAGATGTCTCAGGAGAAAGGGAATGAGGGAAAAGGAACAGCTCAGGGGAGGCAGCAAGGCTGTGTCCTCCACTGACGTCTAACTTCCGTCTGGTCCACGGGGAGCCCAGGGATGTGAATTGCACCACAGAGCTGGTCCCAGCTTGAAGCAAAGGCTGACTTTTATGCCGGAGTATCAGGGTGTTATCGGCCGCCCCACTCCAGGGAGTGAGGGGCTTGTGATACATCCTTCCAAAAGAAGCGGCTTCTTTCAGCTGAAGGCAGTTCTCCAGGGAGGGGGCAACTATGAGCACTCGGGGGGGGGGGGGGACGGAGGCTCTGCAGAAGCAGAGGGGATCTGGTGGGATACACACAGTGGCATCCACTGTAATACACCTCCTACATGCTGCAGACGGGGAAACTGAGGTCCAGGGAACGTCAATGACTTGCCAAAGATCACATTACTCAGTCTCTGAGGTTAGGGCCCTATTGTCAACATGTTCCACAGTTTCATCCATACATCCTTGAAGGCAGAGTGTGGCCTCTGGTAGAATCTGTCTTCTGTGTTTGCTCAGCGCAATGACTGTCGAACTTGTGGGCATGATATGAGACATATCTCTTTAAGCTGGTGGCATACTTCAGGGCCTCGACATTGCTGCGTCTGTAGTACAGACTGTAATGAACTGTCTTCTCTTTATGCTTGTGCCTAGGGGTAACTTTCTTGTAAAAGGGGCTAGTTTAAAAAACAAACAGACAGCAATATCCTCTCCAGTATGTTTCCCTAAGGGATAAAAATGCATCCTCAAATGAATACGAATGTTGGAATCATAGAATTTAGAGCTAGGAAGGGAATCTCAGAGATCACCTAGGGAGTGGAGATGGGGGAGGAGCTCATTTTCAGCACCAACAATGAAACACCACACTCTTTCTTCACCCACCTTTTCCTTTGGCAGGTGTTTATTGTAAGCCTGCAGGTCAGAAGCAGTTAATTCTTTCTCTCCATTCTAATAGTCAGACACATGTAGGCAATAAAATAATATCCAGGATATTCTGTAATATCACTTGCAGCCAATAAGAGCTTCTAAACCATGTGTGAGAATCTAAACTACCACCTGAGTTGATATTGTTCCATCCCAAAGCAAAGAAACTTGACATTTTAATTAACTTGTGTGGCCTGATCATGGGCAAATGTAGGTGGTATCTTGAAATATGGAAACAGCACTTGAATCTCAATTTCAACCTTCGAATATCTCTTGGAGTCTGAGGATGCCTAATTGGAACTCAGTGAATATTTTCATATTATAGATGGGGAAACTGAGGCCCAGGGTAGGGAAGTGATTTTCCCAAGGCTGCACAGTAAAGGAGACACAAAACTGAAACTCAAAGTCAGACATTTCCTCAGGACTCAGGGATAACCCACATGAAATGTTAGGGCCAATGGGGCTTCCCTGGTGGAGCAGCGGTTGAGAGTCCGCCTGCCGATGCAGGGGACATAGGTTCGTGCCCCGGTCCGGGAAGATCCCACATGCCGCGGAGCGGCTGGGCCCATGAGCCATGGCCGCTGAGCCTGCGTGTCCGGAGCCTGTGCTCCGCAACGGGAGAGGCCACGACAGTGAGAGACCCAAGTTAGGGCCAAGAAGATAACGAGTGAACTTGCGCATTGCAAACAGAAGAGTTCTCTACATAGGTAAGCGCTGGCCCTTCTGGAGTCCATCCTTTTGAAAGACTCCCTTGACAAGCAGAAAGACTTGAAAAGTCAGCAGGAACAGGGAGAAGCTCAGGACTTACAGTTTTTAATGAGGAGAATCAGGACGTTTTTCTGTGGCTTTTCTTGAAGGTGATCCCTATAACGCTGACGGACGATCCCTTCCCATTTTAATAGCAGTCTGGTGGTGATATCATAGCAAATAAATTTAAGTGACATGTGGAGTGCAGTTGCAGAATTTAAACTCTAACCAAGCACTGTATTTTTTTTTTTCTGAAGATGTGACACAGAGCTGATTGACCTGCATTCTTGAGCCATATTTATAGGGCAAAAGCTTTCTTGGCAGCGACGTGAATCAGTTCGTGATCTTCAAGACTAATAGGATAAGCCAGCAAGAAAAGCTGGGTGTGTGTGACTCTCTACCTCTAGAAGGGCTGGAGTCATTATAGTTCTCCCTGGGTACCACTGAGTTCAATGCCACCCTGACTCAGGGTGCCCACCCAAGGTGCTGTTCCCATTAATGAGAGCTGCCGCCACAGGTGCCAAGACAGCTAGGATGATGTGGGGTCATTTGAAGGGCATTGCTGAACCCCTTTCTTTGAACCTCTCCTGCTGATTCTGAAATGCCTTTAGAGTGGCTCAGTTCAATTTTGTTCATTGACATCCAAGCTGGAAGGGAGCAGAGAGTATCTAAATTGACATTGTCATTCGACAAATGGAAAAACAGAGGCTCGTCCCAGGAGTGTGTCTCACCTGTGATCACAGCTAGTGACAGAGCCAGAGCTAGAACCTAGTTCTAGACCCTAGAACTGTTGGGTTTTCCTGGAGTTCTGATTTCACCATGTCCTGTAGTCGTCCCAGCTGAACAAAACTATAGTGGGTAGCATCAGGCTCTGCTGTGAATAACACAGCCACATATTCGTTCTTCAACAAATAACTTTACTGAGTATCTATTATATGTGAAGTACTCTTCTAAGCACTGGGAACATCGTGATGAACTAGATAAAGGCTTTGCTTTCATGAACTTCTAGGGAAAGAGATGCGCTGATAAACTAATAAACAAGTAAACAGATAATGTCAAGGAATTAGATAACCCTATAAGAAAAACAATAAAGCCATGTAAGCACTTAGAGGGAGAGAGATGATTCTAGGGACTATTCTGGAGAGACTGACCAGGAAAGCTCACTGTGGAGGTGACCTTTGAGCGGAGACAAAGTAATGAAACAAGTCATATGAAGAGCCCTCCAGGCCGAGTGGAGAGTAGGTGCAAAGGCCTTGGGGTGAGAATTAGCTTGATGCATTCAAGGAACAGAAAACAGATCAATGTAACTAGAGTGAAAGGAATAAGATGAGAGTCTTAGGGCAAGATAGCTCAACTCAAATAATGTTAGTGGGAAAAAGTAAGGAAGCAGAGGTGGTAGCAGATCACTCCTGAGTGATTTTCATATAAACGGGAGCATAGAAGCAGGGGTGTGTCTAGAAGTGAATGTGGGGTCTAGAGAACTGTTCTTAATTTGTGAGATATTCCAGCATGGTTGTGTGCTGATGGGGACGGTCCAGTAGAGAAGGAAAGAGTGGTGACATAGGAGAGACAATGACGCTGGAAGAAACAAAGTCCTTGAGTAGGAAAGTGCTTGGAACCCTGGTGTGTGCTGGAAAGGACCACTATTGATGAGTCCGGGACCAATTCTTCCACGATAACAGGATGAATGCAAACAGCTTGGTTGATTTTTGAGGTGGGAAGATTCAGTAGTTTTTTTCTTATTGCTCTTATGTTAGTTTCTCAGGGTAATAGTAGGTGAAACCCACTTCTACATATATACCCAAGAGAAATGAAAACATATGTCTACTCAAAAACTTGTACATGAATGTTCAAGCATTATTTATAAGAGCCAAAAAGTGAACCCAAATGTCCATTAACTGATGAATGGCAAAATGAAAAAATATCATGTGGTATATCCATATATAAGGGACAATTTTTCAACAATAAAAAGAAATGAAGTATTGATACATGCCACAACATAGACGACCCTTGAAAATATTATGCTAAGTGAAAGAAGCCAGCCACCACCAGAGACCACAAGTTATATAATTTCACTTATATGAAATGTCCAGAATAAGCAAATCTATGGAGACAGAAAGTGGATTAGTGGTTGCCTAGGACTGAGATGGGGGTTGGAGGGGAAAGGGGAAGTGACTATAATAGGTATAAAGTTTCTTTTTGGGGTGATGAAAATGTTCTAAAATTGACTGTGGTGATGGTTGCACAACTCTGTGATTATACTAAAAACCATTGCATTTTAGACTTTAAATGGCTGGATTGTATGGTATGTGAATTATATCTCAATAAAGCTGTTAACAAAATAGGAGAAGAAAGCATCTGTTGTCTTAGTCTGCTCCAACTGCCATAACAAAATACCATAGACTGGGTGACCTAAACAAAAGCAATTTAGTTCTCACAGCTCTGGAGGCTGGGAAGTCCATGATCGAGGTGCCAGCTGATTTGATTCATGGTGAGACTCACTTCCTGGTGTGCAGACAGCCACCTTCTTGCTGTGTCCTCACATGGTCTTTCCTCGGTGCTGAGAGAGAGATTGAGCTCTTGTATCTCTTATTATAAGGGCACTAATCCAGTTATAAAGACCCCCACCATCATCACCTCATCTAGCCCCAATGACCTCCCAAAGGTCCCATCTCCAAATCCCAAATGCCATCACACTGGGGGTTAGGGCATATGTGGATTTTGGTAGAGGACACATATTTTCAGTCTATAATGGCTGTGGATGGGGTAGGGTGTTGGAGACGAAGAAAAAGACGAGGAATGGGATCTCGGAAGGGGACCATGAGTTGGCTGTGGACATATAATAGGATCGCTGGACAGTTCCAAAGGCAGCCTTGAGGTTTGTGATCAAAATTTAAAGTGATAGGACTCAGCACAGTTAGTGTTTTGTTGTTAGTTTTCTTTTTTTTCCCCAGCTACGTTTTCTAATAATGTACAGGGATAGGCAGAGAGTTGAATTTAAGCAGGGTTGGAGTTTTAGCAGGAGAGGGTGAGCAGAGGGAACTGAGAATCCAAGGGAGTCATTATAGTGAGGAACCTTGAATTCTAAGGTGGGGAAGTAAGAGTAGGAGGACAGGAAGGGAACGGACAGTGAAAGATGGGAGGGGCAATGGGGTGGGGTCCTAGTGGGTCAGGGAGGTGCTGGAGTGATGGTCTCAGAACAAGTGAGCGGGAAGAAGGGAGGTGGTGGGTGGTCCAAGCTTGGTGTGTTAGTGTGGGTTCTCCAGAGAAACAGAACCAATAGGAGATATACACATATATATCATAAAATATTATCATGAATAATAATAGAATATATATCTCAACATATCATATTACAATGAACTGGCTCATCGAGAAGTCTCAAGATCCACAGTCAGCAAGCTAGAGTCCCAGGACTGCTGATGGTGTAGTTCCAGTCCAAGTTCAAGTCTGAAGGCCCAGATGGAAGGCAGTCAGGCAGGCAAACTTCCCTCTTCCTCTCAGCAGGATCAGCTTTTTTTGTTCTTTACCAGCCATTCAATGAGTTGAATGAGGCCCACCCACACTGGGGAGGGCAATCTGCTTTACTCAATCTACCCATTCAATGCTAATCTCATCTAAAAAAGCCCTCATAGACACACCCAGAATCATGTTTGACCAAGTGTCTGGGATCCGCATGGCCCAGTCAAACTGATACACAAAGTTAACCATCATACATGGTATGCCTGAAATTGAGATTTGGGAAGTGGAACATTTGTTGGTACTGAAAAAACAGAGACATAAGACATGAGTTGGATTTTTGTTCTGTCTTCTGGGACAGTGCAGTCTGGTCGAGGAGATGGAATAAGCATACAGATGATGCTAA
The DNA here is from genome assembly GCF_949987515.2 of Delphinus delphis. Classification (NCBI taxonomy): domain Eukaryota; kingdom Metazoa; phylum Chordata; class Mammalia; order Artiodactyla; family Delphinidae; genus Delphinus; species Delphinus delphis. The sequence goes on along the minus strand of NC_082684.1, from coordinate 9,510,726 downwards.
TTCAAGACCAAGGGTTCTAAGACTCACAAATCCACATAGTGTTATATTATGGACTGAATTGTATCCACCCTCCAAAATTCATATGTTGAAGCCTTAATCCCCAGGGCCTCAGAATGTGATCATATTTGGAGGTGGGCGTTCAAAGATGTGATTAAGTCAAAATGAGGCCTTTAGAGTGGACCCTACTCCAATATGATTGGTGTCCTTATAAGAAGAGGAAATTTGGACACACAGAGAGACACCAGGGATGCGTGCGCACAGAGGAAAGGCCAAGTAAGGACAAAGAAGAAGAAAGCCATCTTCAAGCCAAGGGAAGAGACCTCAGAGGAAACCAACCCTGCCGACACCTTGATCTTGGACTTCCAGCCAAACTTCATAGCGAGAACTATGAGAAAATAAATTTCTGTTGTTTAATTTACCAGCCTGTGGTATTTTAGTCTGGCAGTCCTAGCAGACTGATACAGGGTACAAGGAGAAAGACATTTCATGTGGCTGGAGAATAAAGAAATTCTTCCTGAAGTCTTTCAAAAACCTATGAACAGAGTTGACTAAAGGAGATGTGGCTTCAGTGCTCGAAAGATTTGCAACCACGGTGCTGGCTGAGGGTCATGGGGCAGAAGAGCCTTTGAGACAGAGATGAGAAATTTCACAGGTGTGTGTGTGTGCATGTGTGTGTGCGTGTGCATTTGTGGGGCTGTGCATTACAAGAACAAAGGCAGGAGACAGGAGAGCATGGGGTGGGTCAGGGGGCAATGAGAGGTTGGGTTTGGTAGGGATGAATAAGAGGATTAGGCTGGGGTCACGTTGCGGATACTGCTCTGGTGTGTGCCCCTACTTCTTCAGGGCTTGATGAAGATAAGGGATGTGGGAGCCACTGTTTTCCCAGAAGTTACCTGGAGGAGAGGATGCACTGATGGGCGGTCATCTTAGTAGTGACAGTGAGTCTAGACCCCACCTGTGAGATACAGACAGGACAAGTCACTGGAGGCCGTTAGGAGCATCAACAAGGAAGGAGTCCGGCACCCCCAAAGGGCATGGGAAACTTAGCAGAGTTTGGCTCCCTGCAAAGAGGACTTGAGCTTGGGGGTGGTTCCTTAGGAAGGAGCAAAGTCGGGGAGATAAACTAATGGAACCAATATCTCCTGAGCAGATTCCGGGTCCCAAATACTCTATAGGTCCTTTGTGCCCACGATCTCAGCTCCTTCTCACAACGACCCAGTGAGAAGAGCGCCCTTACCCCTACCTTGCAGATGAGGAAACAGGCTCAGAGAGGGCAGTCACATGCCCAAGTTAGAGACTGAGCTATACAACCTAAATGTCCCTGCTTTGCTCCCCTACCCCACCCTGCCTCTGCAGTCATGTTTGCAAGGACAGATTGCCTGGCCAGTGGAGCCGCCTGCCCAGTTCGGGTTGACAAGTTTCTGCCCACCCCTGTGGTATGAACAGGCATTGTTCTCCCAGTCAGAGGACTTTCTCTACCATCTAGGTCTCCCTGGGTTCTCAAGGCCACAAGACCAGCAATCACAGATTCAAAGGAAGCATTTTGGTCCAGGGAAAGTCTCAGGGCTCAGAGACCTATAAGGTTAGGGTTAAGGTTAGGGTTAGGGTTAAAGTTAGGGGGATGTGACAAGTGTGCTCATAACGTTCTCTGAACGCTGGCAGAGGCTGACCTTTCAGAGCACGACTGATGAACTGGAGGATAATTCTTTGCAGCCAGGACCCGTCCAAGCAGAGACAAAGAACAAATTTCACGTGCCCTGCAGCCTGGCGCATCGCACTTTAACCTTCAGCGGCAGGAGGCCTGGGGGAAATTTCATTTATTGGTGCTTACGATGCACCCCGTGCTCTGCACATATCATCTTGTAGCTTAGAAGCACTAAGGTCAACTCAGCAGGAGGGCGAAAGCCTTGTCACATGGGCCAGCATGCGACACCCCCAGAGACCTGTTGGGTGGACAGAACGTGTGGCGGTTCTTCTGGCTTGTCCCCCATGACTGTGCTGAGAGCATCGCTGGGACAGTTTGCAGTCTGAGCGCCTGGCGAGGGACAGAACATCTGAGTTCCCCACGTCATCACTGCCACTGCCAAGCCTCTTGGATGGTTTCTGCTCTTCTGGCAATTTCAAGCCTTCTCCCCAAGGGCTCAGCGGCTGCCTCTCCTTGCTGCGAGCATTTCGACTGTGAATTCAGCACAAAATCAAAGGCTGTTCTGGATTTTTCTCCTTCCTTTACTAGGAAATGTTCTGTTTCATTAGAGCAGATTTGAGCCATTGGTCCTCCTCCACCAGAAGGATTTTGTGCGCACAGCGATCCCGCTGGGCCAACTCTCGAGATAGCCCTTATTTTCTGAGCTAGTGGTTCAGCGGGGGTGGATTCAAGGAAATGTATTAGTGTGGAACCGCGTCTATTAGTCTCCGTCTCTCAAATCAGTTGGCTTCTCTCCCGCTGGTCTAGATCACAGCCCTATTAACCTTCCAGATACGGCATCTAAGCCTCCTCTTCTCCATCCTTCCCTGTCACTCACCTGGAAAGGCTCAGTGAGCCTGGAGCAGGAAGGAGGGGAAAGGCTACTGCAGAAGTTGGGAGGAAATGTGCGAAGGGGTCCAGGGTACCAGGGGAAAGGGGAGGATATAACTAGGACCAAGAAGGCTGAGGGGAGGGGCTGGAAGGTATCAGATGAACCAATTTTCTGAGAACCCGTTACAAGTCAGACACTGCCCTGAGCCTTTCAAGCTCAACATCCCAGGCAGGGAGATCCTTCTAAAACATAACTCTGACCTCACTACTTCGCTGCTTAAAACTCTTCGAGGGCACTTTGGAACCCATAGAATAAAGGTCCAAACTGCTTCTTATGCCACTGAAGATGCCCCAGCTCTGGACCCTGCCTAGTTTTTGACCATCCGCCCTTCCCTTCTTACTGCATGCCGTCATCCCTGATTGCACACGCAGACTGACACCGGCAGTTCCCCAGAGATCCTCTGAGCATCCAGGAGATGCGGAGCCCTTTAGCCAGGATGCCCTTCCGTGTCTTCATCTGTCAGATAATGCCTACGTGCTCTTTAAGTGTCTCCTCCTGTGGGTGCATCCTCTCTTCTCCCCCAGGCTGGGACAATCGCTCTTTGGATTCTCACATGCCCCATCACAAGCCCCATCCTACACACATTCCCCACGTGATAATAATTTGTCTTCTCCACTTGGAGGTGAGCTCCTTGAGGGCTGGACCTGGGCCTTTCATCCCTGATCCCCAGAACCCTGCATGGTGCCGAGCCTGTGGCTGGCCCTCTGAAAATGCCTGTGTGTGGATGAATGGCTGGGCCCATTTGCAAATAGGTTGGCAGCATACCAAACTCCTTTCAAAAGCAGTGTCAGAAAGCTCCTGGTAACCAGTTGCTTTTTGGTTCCTATGGAGGTGGCTGGAGCGATGTGGACCATTTGAAGCCAAGGGGGTCATCAGAGGGCTTCAACGGGTACAGGCGTGGAGGGACCCACATTTCCAGCAAGTCCAGGAGAGGAAACAAGAAAACCACTGGAAGATCTGGCTTCTAAGCCATTCATGCCCAGGCAACTCAAAGGCAGCAGAACACTCCAGGCTAAGCCACTCTCAAGCCAGCATCAATAATCTAATGGCTACAGAACAGCTAGCTTGCCCTTCCTCACTTGTACAAGCCCAGGGCACCCCGTGCCCCAGCATTTAGACTTTCATTCGTTCACTTACCAACTCCTTCATTCCCTCAACACATAACCTACGAAGCACCAGCTCTGTGCCAGGCTCTTTGCTAGTGTCTGGCAATTCAGAGATGGGCAGAGACAGTGGACTCTCTGAAGGATGTGGTAAGCAGGTGGTCCATCCGGCATGATGAATGCCACGGTGGATTAAAATACAGAGAAGGGCTCCTCTCTTGGTCAGGGGTTTATCCATCTCGGTTTCTCCATCTTGCAGTGGGGGCTTGGGGTGGGACATCTCTGGTATTCTATGCAATTCAAAGAAAACAGGGGCCTGAAATAGTCCTGGGGAGCCCAAGTTAAGGCCTTCTCAGGACTCAGAGAGAGGAGCTTGATCCGGTCTGGCTGGAGCAGGCCGTGTTCCCTCCACGGAGCCCCAGGCCTTCTCAACAGCACCAGCCCGGTCCTTTCTCCCTTGGCCGGCTGAGGCAGCTGCTGGCCTCTGCCTAGTTTCCCGACAGGAGAGGGATGTAGAAGGGACCAGGGCTGAGAGGATCTCTGGCCTTCCTCGGCGGGGGCCTTCCCTATACTTACAATCTGGGCTTTGCAAGGTGGCCTTGTCTGCGTCTCGTTCCAAACATGGCCAAGGACTGGTTAATCTTCGGAGAGCACTGAGTGCTCAGCTGCAGCGAGGGCCATTTTTCACTCTGACACTATCACCCCCCAGCCTTTTGCTGTGTGAGCTCGTGCTTGCTGTCACTGCATCTGCTCTTCAGACCAGGGACCGCCGTTTGCAGTGGAAAGTCAGTCCTTCCGGGTTGCTGTACCTCCTGCCTCTGACCCAGGTAAAATCCCTCCCCCTGGCCCTTCCCCATCAGAAGGATGCAAGAGTGGCCCTTCCCCATCATAACTAGTACCAGCCAGTTGGACTTTTGAGATGGGTAAACTCCACCCTAATCCTCACTCAACACTCCCCTGCCTTCACTTGGGGTGTTCTGTCTCCTCTTTTCACCAGCCAGTCCTCGAGAGCAGGGAGCTGCATCTTCTCCTTCTCTTGCCTTCCTGCTAAATTGAGTTCAGAAACAGCAGACATCCAAGGAAGACAGTAAATGTCACTTGATTGGCTGAGGTCAGAAGAGCTGGGAGACCTGAAATCAGAGATTGTGGAAAGGTCCTCAGTTTTTCCCACCAGTGAAGACTGGAACTTGCCCTTATGGGGGTGAGCTGGGGATGAGTCAGGGACAGGCAATGCGGCCTGGAGGCTGCTGCCTGTGGCATCAGAGAGAAACACAGGGAAACAGAGCCAACAGGAGATAGATAGCTAGGTGGATTTATTATAAGAATTGGCTTATTTGATTATGGACCCAGACAAATCCCAAGATCGGCAGTGGCCAGCTGGAGACCCAGGAGGGCCAGTGGTGTAGTCCCAGTCTGAAGGCCAGCAGGCTGAAGACCCAGGAAGAGCTGATGTTTCAGTTCCCATTCGAAAGCAGGAAAAAGCTCATGTCCCAGCTCAAAGGCAGGAGGAGTTCCCTCTTACTCAGTCTTTTTCTGCTATTCATGCCTTCAAATGATTAGGTGAGGCCCACCCACACTGGGGAGGGCAATCTGCTTTGCTCAGATCGCTAATTCAAATGTTAATCTCATCCAGAAACACCCTCACCTGCACTCCTAGGATGATGTTTGGCCAAATATACAGGCACTTATGGCCCAGTCAAGGTGACACACGGAAGGAAGCATTACAGGGAGAATCTTGCACTGAACTTCGTTGTACTGCGTCTCACCACTTTACAGAGTGATTAGCCATTTGATGAGGAAAGCGTAGCCCCGGACTGTCAGCATTTGTATCCTGGATTTGTCACTTTCCCTCTGTGGGAACTGGGAAACTTTGTTTAACCTTCTGTGTCTAAGTTATCTCCTGAGTAAAGTGGAGCTATAAATAGAAACCACGTGGTGGTATTGTGAATATCGGAAGAGCTGTGACCATGTGAAGTTTGCTTAGGGCACTTAGCACAGTGTCTGGTGCATAACACATGCACAACAATTGTGAGCTATTACTATTGATGTTATTACAAGCCTCTCTCCCCTCCCCTCCCCTCCTGACTGTGAGCTAACTCAGTACAGAGAAAAGTGCATGGGGTTTGGATCCAGGGAGACCAAAGCTGGCTCCCTTTCTTAGCAGCTGCACATCTTGAGAAAATCACTTATATTCTCTGTGCCTCGTGTCCCTTGTCTGTAAATGGGGATTATGTGACCTCACTAGATTGTTTCAGGGATTAGAAAAGTGTGCATACAGTGTTCAGCCCATGTAAGACACTCAACAGTCACTGGTTCCTTCACCCCTGAATGGCAGAGACTACCCCATCTTTCCTCAGCGTCCCCAGAGAGCACCTACCATGTAGGAAACATTCACAAAATAGGTTGAAGGCAGTGGCTTTGCCACCTGAGAAGCATAACCCCACTCATCCCCAGAGATGCCTTCTAGAGATTGGGCACAACAGGCACCAAGCGTGGCATCGTATCCGCACCGTCTCTGGGAGGGCAGTCAGTGCCACAAGCATTTGGCAAGCTCTTGCTGGTGCCAGGTGGAAGTGAGCTGATGGAAGGCAGGACAGACAGCTGGTGGCAGAAGAGAGAGGCCATCTCTCAACTCTGGGGCAGATGGAAGTGGACAGACAGAATTAACTGTATTTGAGAATGATTCAGAACAAAGTGGAAGATTATTCCAGGTCCTCTAGCCCAGCTGCCTCCTGCCCTGGAGGAGAATGTGTCCCAGGCGCTGGTGCCATGACTCCGGACACTATGTCTATTGAGGCCCATGAACCATCACCCCACTGACTAATGGCCTTCTTTATGTCAACCTGGCGTCTTCAGTCTGTAAAGTACCTGCACCTCATCACAGTCCCAAGAGGTAGGCCAGACAGGGGTAATGGGTCCCATTTTTCAGAAGAGTAAACTGAGACTGAGAGAAGTGCAGGGATTTGCCCAGGGTCATACAGCTAGTAAGCAGCAGCTCTTCTCATTGTCAGGTTAGTGTTCTTTTCTCCATGAAGACAAAACTAGTGTCCTTTCCAAGTGTCCCTGGTGGCTGGCCAGGCAGAATGCGCAGCCTCACAGCTGTGTTTTGGGCTGGCAGACATCCCCAAGTGACTGGAGATGGAGGATTTCTTCAACAGCAAATTGAATCTAAGTCACTGTGACAGGAGCTGGGCATCTGACTCCAAGTCAGTCCAAGTTGTCAGGACGTATGTCTCACCCTCCAGGTCATTTCTTCCCAGCACTTGTCAGTCACTCTGTGCCAGGTCTCCTCCCTTCCCCCCCCTTCCCCCCGCTCCCCCCCCTTCCTCCTCTTTATTATCTGCCCCTTTTCTTCCATCTTATTCCATAATCTCTTTTCTTGATCGGATTGCAACACAAAGTTCATATTTTAATGGACTGGCCTTGGGATAATGTCACTGATATTTTTAAAAACCATTCAAGGGACTTGTGTTTTTTTTTTTTGGTCCCCTTTAGAGTCAGGGATTTTTAACCTGGTGCCACGCATAGTGGTTGGCTGTAAAAGCGACGGAGAATATGGGAAGTTATATTAAACATTTTTGTAGTTATGATTTTATGTGAATTGAGGACGGGGGTGCATAACACTCATCAAATTCTCAAAATGGTATAAACCCAGAAAGGCAAAGTCCTTTATTATGGCCTTATTGACTCTTACTTAACACACAACGATAGCAAAGTGGTTTGATGTGGCTTTCTGGTCCATAGCAAAATAGCGGCAACTAAGCCAGGAGGCAACTGCATACAGAGCCATGCTGGCGTCTAATGAAGAGGATTTTTTGTTGTTGTTGTTCAAGATGACTGCCTCTTTCCCATTACAGAGAAGCAAAAGCTCTTGGGCTGATGGCCTTTTCCCACTGTCACATCGCAGTTCTGTCTACACAAAGAACCATGATAAGTATGACCATTAGAAGATACCAACATGTGAGGCCAGTGGATTTAATTACTAGTGACTTGAATCAAGATTCAAAGTCATAAAGACTTGGGTTCAAATCTTGGCTCTACTACTTATTAGTTGTACAATTTGGGACAAGTTTCTTCACTCTATGCCATTGTCCTTCCTTGAGTATAAAGTAGAGATGAGAAACTTAACTTATCCCTTGGTTATAATGATTTAATGAGATTTAATGAGATAACCTAAGCCCTGACATGTTAATTCCCTTCCTCACCCATGAAAACTTGTTTATCTAAAGGCCAGGCTTCAGGGTCCCTTGGCTTTCTGGTACAGAAATCTGAAAGCCTCAGGAAAAAGTCTGGGCATAAACAAAATAGTTGTTACAAAACTCAAGCATTAAACCCTACTCAGAATCTTATTGGGTCCCATTTTACCCACATGTCTAACTAGCTTGATTAGTTTTTCATTTATTTCATTAGAAGTTGAATTACAATTGGATTAATAAAGGAAAAATCTATTATATTCAGGTGTAAGATTGCTAAGAAAAGGCATAGAACAAAGATTAAAAACTAAATCTATACATAACAGTAGAGAGGAGCAGTGTATTCGTTTGCTAGGGCTGTCAAGGCTAAGTACTATAAACCGAGCATCTTAAACAACAGAAATGTACTGTCTCAGTTCTGGAGGCCGGAAGTCCAAGATCAAAGTGTTGGCAGGGTTGGTTCCTTCTGAGGGCTGAGGGAAGGATCTGTTCCATGCTTCTTGTCTAGCTTCTGGTGGTTTATTAGCAATCTTTGGCTGCAGAAGCACCATCCTGATCTCTACATTATCTCCACGTGGTGTTCTCCCTATGTATGTGTCTGTCTCTGAATTTCCCCCTTTTTATAAGGACATCAGTCATATTGGATTACAGGCTCTCCCTACTCCAGCCTGACCTCATCTTAACTAATTTCATCTGCAAAGACCCCTTTTCCAAATAAGGTCACATTCTGAAGTACTGGGGGGTTGGGACTTCAACATATGAATCGGGAGGGGGAGCACATATTCAACCATAACAGGCAGAATACGGGAGTTATTTAGTTTAAGGGCAAGCAGCCTCTATTCCTGAAAGAAATACTAGATTCAGCCCCCAAACAATAAATGGCACTCAGAATAACAATTCCTAAATCATTACAAAGAGATAGTTTTGTTCAGTAGCTTTTAGGAAAATTTCTATTAAAAATGTCTAATGTGGGGCTTCCCTGGTGGCGCAGTGGTTGAGAGTCCGCCTGCTGATGCAGGGGACACGGGTTCGTGCCCCGGTCCGGGAAGATCCCACATGCTGTGGAGTGGCTGGGTCCGTGAGCCATCGCCACTTGAGTCTGTGCGTCTGGAGCCTGTGCACCGCAACGGGAGATGCCACAACAGTGAGAGGCCCGCGTACCACCAAAAAAAAAAAAAAAAAATGTCTAATGTAAAAGAAGCTGGGGGCTCAAATCTCACTCCTGAGGACCCACTGCTCACCAGGCATGTGAGGGCTGCACAAATGTGGGCTATAGTTTGCATCTCAGGGGGATTCCCAGCATAAGCAGACGAGGGCCCAGAAGGGCACAGCATCAGCCTTGTGGTTTTAACCTCAAGCTTTAGGAGCACTTAGTCCGTGCACCTAAAGCCCCGAGTCCCACCAGGTCTCTGCTGAGCTGACTTGCAGCCATTCAGATAGGAAATGTGGTGAGCTCTTCTGGTAAGTACAGGTCTTCTGAACTAACCAGGGATGCAGGCCAGGCTCCAATCAGATGCTCGAAGGAGGTTGCCACAAGGTTGCTGGCTATCAGGAATCACTCCTCTCTAGGGAGTGTGTTAACATCGATGTTATGAATTGTTTATACTGTGCAGCAAGACACGAAACAAATAGCACCTGTTACCTGCCTCACCTGGCTTGGCATTTACCTAGGGATCGGAAGCAGTCTGGAGGAGTGGGCAGAGCCCTTGGATAATCAGAAAACCCAGGTCCTAGGCCCAGCCTTCTGACTTCCTAGCAGAGCGAGCTTGGCAAGTGCTTTAACTTCTCTAAGCGTCAGTTTTGTGATCTGCAAAACAGCGGTGATTTATACACAGGTGACTGTAAATATCAAATGGGACGATCGGTGTCCAAGTACCTTGAACACTTTAAGGTGTGAAATCCATGCACTGTGTAGAGCTGGTGAACCCCTCTCCCAGATTTCGCAGAGGGGCAGCTGCACCCATTCCCAGCTGTTGTAGGTGTCGACTGCTAACAGCGCAGACTTGGATCCTTTCTGGGGGATCCAAGGTCTGGCCCTGGTTGCTGAGAGCTGCTTTGCCTAGAAATGCCTAATATCTATAGCCAAATTCTGCAGGAGTGACCCAAGGCCAGTGACTGATTGATGTGGGGTGTAAGCGCCCAGCCCCTGCCCCTGCAGGACAGTCTCTGGGGTGCAGCTTAAGTACCAGAGTTCCCTGCGGGATCCAGTTGAGGCTAGACTCTCCCTAAACCACTTCTCCTCCTTCTACGTTCCACACTCCTCACCTCCTCTCAGGTTTCTCCTGAGAATATTCCTTCTTTAAATTACTCACACAAGGATCTGCATCTCCAGCTCCATCTCTAGGGAAGCTGAGCTAAGGCAGGGTGCTGTGCAAGTGTCTCTGTGGTATTTCCATCTTGCCTTCTTTTCTCTTTCAGGGATGACACCATCCCGGTTTGACTCCAAGATCTTCGCACTTACTGCCTACTCTGCCCTGAACGCTCTTCCCACAGCTCACCAGCTGGCAGGCTCCTTGTCATTCAGCTGAAATGTCACCTGCGTGGAGATGCCTCCCTAGCTACCGATGTAAAGTGGCCATTTAAATTCCCCGCATTGCTCTCTGCGCACTCTGCCTCTTGTGCATCTCTTTGTTTATTATCTCATCCCTCTCCCTTCTCCTCTGGTGAGCTTTGTTTTTCATCTCTGCGACAGCACATTTGGGCTGAGCAGTCTCTGAGGGCCCCTCTTGTCCTGGCGTTCCACTTCCTATGTGCTGGGATCAAATACGAAGCAGTTAACATTCCAATAAAAACAGCAGATAGCATGACAGTTCCGTGGCCACCTGACTGTGATTCCCACCACAGGCTCCTTCCCTCCCTGGGTCTGTTTCCTCACCCGAGGTAGGGCGAGGTGACCCTCTGCTCTCCGTCCTACATTCCCAATGACATTTAATATCTATTGTTTCTGGTACCCGGGGACACACTGCTCCTGCAGAATTGCTTCTGTCAAAGCTGCTTTGTTTTCTGTGCTCTCTTTAAAGCAGTAGCAGTTGGCTGACATGAAGGGGTGAAAATGCCTTTTTATTATTTTGGTGCATATGCCTGGCTTCACTTTACCACCATTAGCCCTGTGTCCCTCGAACCTCGTCTGTTCTGGTCACAGATGCTGAAAAGAAACCTGTTTCTCCCTGTTATCCGCAGACTCATGGAACAAAAAAGATATATTCCCCATACCAGGAAGCTCAGTCCACAGGGAGACTCTCTAGTGAGTGTAATTAAAGCACATTGCATTCACTCATTCATTGCTGCGTTAATTCATACACTTATTCAGCAAATATTTAGTGAGAGCCTGTTATCTAGGCTCTGAGGACACAACAATGAATGAAACAAAAATGCCCACCCTCGTGGAGCTTATGTTCTCATGGTACCTGCTGTCACAGAGGTATTTCAGGGTGCTCTCCAAAACTGAAGAGTGAGCAACTAGTTCTCTCCATCCAGATAGATCTTGGAAGTCTTTCCTGAGGAGACAACATTTGGGCTGGGTTTTGAAGAATGAATAGGAGTTCCCTGGGGAAGGCAGGGGTGGCAGGGCATTGTTGTGGCTGGGCTGGAAGGCCGGTGGCAGGGAGGGCTGGGGAGGAGGCCAGAGAGATAGGCAGGCAGGACCGGATCGTGAAGGCTTTGTGAATCACACCAAGTAGCTGCCATTGACCTTGAAGGTGATGGGGAACCACTGAAGGGTTCTGAGCAAGAGAGATACACGATTCAAGCTCTGTGTTAGCCGTCTGCAGTGTGGGCAAGTGTATTCGTCTCCTACGGCAGCCGTAACACATCGCCACCAACTGGGTGACTGCAAACAACAGGAGTGTGTTCTGTCCCAGCTCTGGAGGCCAGAGATCCAAGATCACGGTGTTGGCAAGGTGGGCTCCTCCCGAAGGCTTGGAGAGTCTGTTCCATGCGTCTCCCTAAGCTTTTGTAGGTCACTGGCAAACCTTAGCATGTTGTGGCTTGCAGCTGCATCACTCCCATCTCTACCTCCATCTATCTTCACTGTGTATGTCTCTCCCTGTGTCTTGCTGTCTTCACGTGGAATTCTCCTCTCTGTGACCCTTCTTTTCTTATAAGGACACCAGTCATACTGGATTAGGGCTCACCCAGTATGACTCATCTTAACTAATTTCAATAAGGTCACATTCTGAGGTACTGGGGGTTAGGACTTCAGCATATCTTTTTTGGGGGCGGGGGGACACAATTCAACCCAGAATGTTAAGCAACTTGCGTAAGAGCTGAGAGCCAGCATGAGTATAAGCTGCAGGGGTGAGGGCCGGGGATACATGTGGTAGACACTCCACTTATAACTGCACCTGAGCAGGAGTGGATGAGGGGCTTGTGGGCAGGGATGTGGGTTTGAGGTGTTTCCGTAGCACTTTATATGGGACTGAAAACCATCAGTCGTCCATAACAATGAATGGGGGAAATAGAGGGTGGAGTTATGGGAGATTAAATCCCACCCTCTGGTCACCCCTGGGGGCCATAGCTGCCTCTCCCATGGATGGCTCCTCCCCTCTGAGAATGCAGGTGGCCACTGGGGGCAACTTGAAGAGCATCTCTGCACTTTTAGGTTCTAAACTATGTGTGATACGGACCCAGGACAGGCACGCCCACTCCGATGACGCACGCTGAGGAAAGCCACACCCACTCGCATGGACCACACCTAATGGGGCCACCTGCTCCTCCTGAGCTGTGCCCCAGCAAAACCCAAGCAAACTGCAGCCCTGTGCACGGCTTAAAGATTCTCTGCTGACTACAGAGTGGGGCAGCACAGAGGCTTGGGGTCCCCACCTCCCCAGGGTCCCAGAGATCCGGGTTCACAGCCAGCTCAGCTGCCCCAAGTCCATCACTTACTCTCCTGTCCTGCTTCTTCCTCTTTGAAAGGAGATGATGCTACTGTGGTTGGTCTCTGGAGAGCAGGTGTGCAGACGCCCTCAGGAAGTCACAGCTCCTTCTCATTAGGAAGGTCAGCCTTGCCTGGCGCCTTCTGGAGGGGTTCCCACAGCACCCGCCAGCCGCATTCAACAGGTCCAGATGGCCCTCGCAACCAAACGCCTCTGTAGGGCTGCTTGTAGGGAGTGAATGAAACATCAGACACACGAAAGTGTTCTGTAAACCCCAAAGCACCTGCGGAATGTTTGCACTCACTGTGATCGTGAAAAGCGCTGGAAGCTGCAGCCTTCCCACTTTGTTGCATCCACATGCCATCCTGGCACTGGAAAAGAATATTAAATTGGCTTCAGAGTGGCAGACTTTTAAGAGTTTGTTTCTTCTCCCTTCGATCTCCTTTTTCATTACCAGGTGTTGCTCTGGCAATGAAATTGCAGCTTGCAAGCTACTGTATCGGGAGATGCCTCTGGAGAGACAATGGTGCTGGTTTAGGCTGAGAGCTCCTTTCACTTGGGAGGGAAGTGCTGGTTTAGAGCATGAATATTCTGGTGCCCCAGTGGCTCCCCGTTATGTGAAGCAACCTCTCTCCAGCGCCTTCCACGGCCAGGGGTCTACACTGACATTTCTGCTCGTTTTCCTGTCACTCTGCCCTTCTGAATGGGAGTTTTGTAGGACAGACTTCCCTTTGAGGACCTACGTTGGGGTCCCTAGTTATTCCCTGATGCCCCACACAGCCCACACTCAACCATTTTGTTGGGACAATTCTGCCCCAGATTCAACAACCCTGGGAGACAAACAGGGTAAACTTAGGGCCCACCCTTCACAGGAGGAAGAACCTAAGGGTCCATCTGGTGAAAACTTCAGTTCCAAGGCAGGTTTCCACTGATAGAAATTGACGGATAGTTTTGCCACTACCAAAAGAAAGAGTACTGCAATAGTTTTTCCTGTATAAACGTCTACATTTTGTGTCATACTTAAATGGGTTTTTCTCCTCTCTGACATTATAAAAAAATCCCAATATATTCTTCTAGTACATTTATGGTATTCTTTTTTTAAATGTAAATCTTAGAGAATTTTACTTCGTTAGGAATGTAATTTTTCCCCCAGATGACCTTTCGGCAACTTCACACTGTTTATTGAAAAATTCATTTTGCACCACTGATTTAAAATGCAACTTTTATCGCATCCTAAATTCTTGTATGTCTTTTGACCTCTTTCTTTACATTCATCTGCTTTTCTAGTCATGTACCTCTACCACACTCTTTTAATGACCAATACAACTTTGAACCGACACAATGAATACAGAGAGTGAATAAATACATTTTTAATAAATCATGTACTTATTTGATGACTAGGACAACTAGGTAGCATTGTATTTTTGACTTTCAAGGCATTGGTTTGCTACATGTATATATTTCAGATACAGCATAAGTTTGTGACTATGGCATAAAAGTTAGTTTTTTTAAGTATCTCAAAAAATATATAAATGTTTCTCAGTCTCCATGATCCTCTGAGATGCCCTGCTGGAAGATGGCATGATGAGAGAACACAAGGGGCTGATGCCTGAGAAACAGCCCCTAAACACAAGCCCTGTGCAACTGAAAAATGTAGTCCAACGAATGTCAGGCTCCAACCAACATCCCTAGAGAAGGGATGGTTCCTACAGCTAGGACTTCATCTTCTTCATTGGTCCACCCTCGGCACTTAGTACTGGGTGTGGCACATAAGAGCTGCTCAATACATTTGTGTTGCTGAATATAATTCCTCCAGGGAAGAAGTAAATCAAGGATGAGAGATTAGGCAGGGCACCCCCTTAGCACTTTCACTAGAGAGGGAATTACTGGTAGAACTTCCTCCTTTTCTGAGGAAATGGGAGACGTGGTCCTGCCCCCTCTCCTTACTTCCAGGTGGTCTTTCTCACCTGACCTGAGGATTAAAGACAAGAGCCTAGTGATAAGTCCCAGTGTATTATGGGCAATTTTCTAGAGTGTACACGGGGAAAGTTAAAAGTAGGATGGGTTATCTATTTTATATGTAGTAGTGTGTATCTGTTAATCCCAAGCTCCTAATTTATCACTACCCACCCGCTTCCACTTTGGCAACCATAAGTTTGTTTTCTCTGTCCATGAGTCTATTTCTATAAGGGAAAAGAATCTGAAAAAGAATAGATAAATATATATGTATAACTGAATCACTTTGCTATACACCTGAAACTAACACAACATTGTAAACCAGCTGTACTTCAATTTAAAAAAATAGGAAAAAAAACTAGGATGGGAACTGGTCTGAGTATGTTGCTCGCTGATGATCTCACCTGAGACAGGTAAAGCTTGGAGGTCACAAGATTTTGGGCAGTGGTACACAATGCTGAGAGGAAAAATGGGCTCTGGACTCAGAGGTGTCTGAGTTTGAAGTCACTTTTGGCCACTTACTAGCTACGTGACCTCGACCTCTGTCTCTTAACCTCTCTTAATCTTTGCTCCTTTGCGGGAAAAATTTTTATCAGTTCAATCTGCCTTCTCAGGTTATGGTTGAATGAAATAATCTCCTGTTTGTAAAAAGTTTACCTACTTAGCAGTCACTCAATAAATGCTTGTTCCACAGTTTAATGAAACAGACAAGAAATCTTTATCATTCAGGGACTGATTACAAAAAGCATGGGTTTGGAGTTGGATTGACCCCAATTTACACCATATCTGCCATTTATTCACAGTATCCATCAGGATGATTTGAATGATGTCCAACTACACTGAAAAAAAAAAAAAGGAAATCGATTATCTGACAAAACAGGAAGTCTAGGGGGAGGGCAGGCCTTGGGAGTGGTTGGTTTAACAGCCCAACAATGTCATCAGAAACCCAGCCTCTTTCATCTCTCTGAGGAGCGCTGGCTCCACCCTAACGGGGACTCCCTCATGCTGGCCAGACGGTTGCCAGCAGAAATTGGGGCCACATCTGGGCAACGGCATCACCTCAGGAGAACCCCACACGAGCAGCAAGCCCAATGGCATTGCCCTTGAATGTCACATGCTGCTTGGCTCAGAGGTAATGGGACCTGGATCTTGGGATGTGGCCACCTTACCCCAAAGCATGTGGGGCCAGAGGGTTACTTGGGTAAGACTGTGGTTCTATTAGGAAGGACGAAGGTGGAAATGGATGCCCAAAAGTTTAATCAATTGTCACTGAAAGCAACTTTAACCTCCCTGAGATTGTTTCCTCGTTTCTTTAAAAAAAAAAAAAAAAAAGTGAATCAATCCTACAATTCCTCATGGAGTCTTTGTAACGTCTACAAGAGATCGTATATATAAAGCACTTTGCCCTAGACCTAGGATGTAGAAGGTGTTGAATAAAAAAATCGGTATTTTTATTATTATTTAGGACACTGAATTATAACTCCCAGAGCACTTACAGCTCTTAATTTTCCACAGGGGGAAACTAAGGCTCACAGAGATCAAGTGTCCGTAGGCTGCACAGCTGGTAGGTTGCAGCTGACACCAGATTCCTAGACCCCTGGCTCTTGGTGCCATGATGCACGTCCTCCAGCTCCCTCTCCTTTCAAGGACCCCAGGACAGAGTGTGATGCCACCAAAGGGTAAGAGAGGGCTGCTGAAGAGGGCAGGGAAGCCACAGGGTGCCATTTCCTATTTTACTCCCACAGAGGGCAAGGCAGAGGCAGGGACAGCCTGACTTAGCAGCCCTGAGCATCCCTGCCCCTGAAGTCCCAGGCCACCCAGAGCTGCTTACTCAGAAGCGCTGCCCACCCCTTCCAACGCCTGCCCAAGGAAGAAAACCTCCACATAAGCATCTCACTGCTGCCTCCTTGTTTTGCTCAGGAAGTGGCCCTCAGGGAGCAAACTCCAATAAACTACCTTCGGAAAGTGCATGCTGGCGACTGGGAGAGAGGCCACCACACCTCAGGAGGACATGCTGACACTGGGCTTCCTCTGGCAGTGACAGAACCAGCCAGACACTCCTGAGAGAGGAAGTTGATCTCAGCTAATTAAAGATTCCCTTCTGAGGACTGGCTTCCTGTTTCGGGCCAAGCCTGCAATTTCAGAAACTTGACCCTTTCTTGATACATGCAACTCTTTCCATTATCCTTCATAATCCTAGCTGAGGTGTGCCACGTACAAACACTCAGGTGTGCAGGGTGGAAGAAGAACATGGGAACTCGAGTCTCAGACTTGAGATCAAATCTGCTACTTCCTAGCTGTGTGACTGCAGGCAAGTTATTTAACCTTCCTGAGCCTCAGTTTCCTTACCTCTACCATGAAGATAATAAGTCTACCTATTTCAGATGTTGCTACAGATTGAATTGTGTCATCCACCCTGCACCCTGTACCCTGCCACAAATTCATATGTTGAAGCCCTAACCTCTAATGTGGTGGTATTTGGAGTTGAGGCCTTTGGGAGGTAATTACGATTAAATGAAGTCATGCGGGTGGGGCCCTCGTGATGGGATTCATGCCCTTATAAGAAGAAACACCAGAGATATCTCTCTTTTATTCTCTCTCTTTATCTCTCTCTCTCTCTCTCTCTCTCCCTCCCTACCCCATGTGAGCACACAGTGAGAAGGAGGCTGTCTGCAAGCCAAGAAAAGAGCCTGTAACAGAACTTGATTTTGCTGCCACCTGATCTCAGAATTCCAGCCTCCAGAACTATGAGAAAATAAATATCAGCTGTTCAAACACTTGGTCTGTGCTATTTTGTTATGGCAGCCCTAGCAGACTGACAGGTATATGTTGTTTCATGTGGTGCCTATCATTTAGTAAGTGCTCATTAAATGGTAGATTTTTTTTTTTTTAAAAAAAGGAAGTTCAGTATTTAATCTCACAATTCCTATGTGTGTTAGGGATGGGAAAAATCTATTATCAATTCAACAGGTATTTACTAAATGCCTCCTATGGGCCAAGCATTATACTAGTGACTGGGACATTATGAGCAAACAAGTGTGGACCCTAATCTCATGGAGCTTACAGTCACATGGAGGAGACAGGCATTATTCAAATAAACACCAAGATGTGTATTTTACTAGACAAATACTTACACAGCTTTTGCTATGAGCCAGGTGTCTTTCTAAGTGTTTTCCAGATGTTAACTCATCTGATCCTCAGAAAAATTCCACGGAGCAGTTTTACTAATTCCCCCATTTTACAAATGGGAAAGTGAGGCACAGGTAGATTAAGTAACTTGCCCAAGGTCACCTGAATCATATAATAAACCATTCCCAAATTCAATGGCTTAAAGCAACCTAAAAATTTCGAGTTTCTCATGAGTTGTTGGCTGAATGTTGGCTCTGACCAAGCTGGGCTCAGCTAGGTGGTTCTGCCATTGTCATTCATTCATGTGCCTATGACCAGCTATGGCTAGCTGGGCCTTGGCTCTGTTCTATGTCTCTCTCCTCTTCTGGGACCAGCAGGCCAGCCCAGGCAATATACTTACCACCATGGCAGAAGTGAAAGGAAGCAAGTCACAGGCAGGTGATAATCTGATGGGCCCATGTTACCAGGGATGGATGCCTCCAAAGCAATAGCAAGAGAGCTGCTGCCCCCTTTACCAGCTCCGTGGTTCCTGCCCACCTTCGGGAAGCTGTGGCTATTCACCCCTTCCTGTCCCACTTGAGGAGGGGACCCTGCGAGCCAAGCCCTCCTGCACCCAGTTCCAGCCACTCGACCTGGGGATCCACCAGCTCTCTAATCAGGGACACCTGGGCCTCACAGTGGTCTGGTCTTCACAAGTTCATGGAGGAAAATGGCCAGGCTAGACCACCTTGTCGCTAGTGAAGGGAAACAACAGGAAAACCAAAGCATGGGCTTGGGCAGAGATCCCAGAAAAGTCATCCGTCTACCCATGCAGCCCTGTAAGTCATCCCACTATTATTATTGAACACCTCCTGCGTGAGGCCAGCTGTAGAGACACGTGTGCAAAGGGCTCTGTTCCCTGTCCCAGGAGCTCTTGATCAACAGGGTGTCATCCAAGCATTCATCCAGTCATTCATCAAACAAACACACCTGGCCCGTCTCTGCCGTGCTGAGGACTGAGCCGTCTGAGGCCACACGAGGCAGGAGTTAGAGCAGACTCTGGTATCACACAGGCTGGGTCATGGTTTCAGTTGTGCCACACAGTGCTCGACCTCACAGCGGTAAAATGAGGGCAATAACAGTGCCTGCAGCTGGAGGTCCAGAGGTAGTGGTTGGTTGCATGAACCCTTCATTCAGCTCCTTCCCTTCCATGAAGTGGAGTTTGCACATAGAGTACTGAGTCAGATGCCTTTATAAGGCACAGGGCTTCTTGACAAGTTTTGAAAGAAAGTGGTCAGTCCCCAGGTCAGAGTGTAAATCTTCCCTGTGCATTGAAGACAGCAGAGGCTGCAGAGTGGCCTCCTTAGCTTACCTGCCTGGTGGCTGGTAGAAATTTGGGGACCAAGATGGCAGAGGCCTGGCTTTCAGCCCCTGGAGCAGGAAAGCAGATATTCTTATTCCAAGCAGACTGTGTGGCCTTGTACAAGTTACTTAACCTCTCTGAGCCTCCGCTTTTCATCACCTAAAGGAAGACAGCTATATGGGCCTCCCTGTGTAGCTGCGAAGACAAAAATAGAAGAGATGCTATATGGGGTGGGCCCTTGCCCTGTGCCTCCCACAAACAGGTGCTCAGCAATTCCTCCCTCCCTCTCTCTCCAGACATGAAGTCAGACCCACAGACTCTGCCCTGACACTCTGTTCCCCTCCTGGGTCCCTCCACTCTTCCTACCATGCCCCAGTTCTGAGCCTGCTTTCCCTGCTCCAGGCTCATTCCCTCCCACTCAGATGCAGGCTCTTGGCAGGGGCCCTTCATCTTGTAGATGCTGTAATGAGAGCCCTAATGGCCCCGCTGGCTCCCTGGAGACGGAACATTCACCAAATAAGAAAACGTGTATTAAGGCTGGGCTGGCGCTCTCATCACTCACTGGCGTCATCTGCATGTCGCAAAGGGGCTTGGGCTCAGCTCACAGTCTTAATCAGAGACTGGGGAGGGAACAAAGCAGGCAGGGGCTTTGGGCAGCCATCTCAGAGAAGTTTAGCGTGCGGGGTGTTGATTAAAGAGCATCCCTGGGATCAACTCCCCTGGGAGGGAGGGAAAGGAAGCAGGAGTGGGCAGAGGAAGAAGGAGAGATGCGACGCAGGCCCACTGAGCACCTGTGCCCCTGAGCTAGGTGCTCGCTGCAGCTGAGGCAACACTGGGCGGGGGGGTGCTGGGGGCAGGCTGTCTGCAGGCAGCACACCCAGCATTTGGGCAACAAGTCCTTCCGTGAATGGGGTTCTGGGCATGGCACCTCCCAGCCCATGATCCCCCTGAGCACAGTAATAACAGTCTTCAACTTCTGTACACAGAACACGCAACATCTTAGAGTGAAGTGCTGCTACGGGTTGTTCAGGGCTACTCCAAGAACACCGGGTAAAATCTGTCCTTATCTCTGCGTGGCCAAAGGCACTGTTCAATATGGTAGCTTCTGCAACAAAGCTGGAGTTCTCCCCAAAACAGATTCCAGTTCCACGCCCAGAGCCACCAAGAGCTGAGATATCAGGGGTGTTTCTCTCCGAAATTTTGGTTACCCAAGCCAAGTGGGGGGAGGGCTCTATCTACACGGACCCTCTCACTGCATTCCAGTGTGGGTTCTCTTCTCAGGCCGGCTTCCCCCTGGTGGTGGCAACTCCAGGCTTACACCCCATGTTTTTTTTTTTTTTTTTTTTGTGGTAGGCGGGCCTCTCACCGCCATGGCCTCTCCCGTTGCGGAGCACAGGCTCCGGACGCGCAGGCTCAGCGGCCATGGCTCATGAGCCCAGCCGCTCCGCAGCATGTGGGATCTTCCCGGACCCGTGTCCCCTGCATTGGCAGGCGGACTCTCAACCATTGTGCCACCAGGGAAGCCCACACCCCATGTTTCAACTCGGGAAACGACAGAGGGTCTTTTTCCCAGGAGCGCACACACCTGTTAAGTTTCATTGGCTCTGATTGGTCTGGCCCCGGTCACGTGCTCATCCCTGAAACAGTCACGATGGGCAGGGCAGCATGCACTGCTCTGATTGGCCGGCCAGGCATGGTGCTAGGCCCTCCTTTGCAGTGGAGGATGGTGGACGGATGCCGATCCGAAAAGGTAAACCGCGGATTAAAAATGAGGAGGGGTGGTTTCCAAAGGATATTTTGGGGGGCCGACACCAAGAAAGGAGGGAATGGATGCTGAGGAGGCAGATACAAGAGGGTGCCACTCAGTGATTGAACGTTTTCCCCGTGAAGGCAGCCTCAGAACTAGGTGCTCTCCCGGCCCCCCGTTACCCAGGCGGGTCTTCTAGGGCCGCGTTCAGGCCCTGTGTGAGCCACCACGGCTCTGGCTTATCCTCACCAGCATCAGTGTTCACCGTGGGCTTCTGGAAGTTCATGCTCTTTCCTGGGAATCCCAAACTTCAAACTACAGCTTGGCATTTCTGCTGTGTCTACGAGCTTTCGGTGAGGGGGTAGGTCACTGATTCTGTGGACTTGAGCCACTTTGAATTTCTAGTTTTCACCCGCAGGCGCACGCATCCCATGAGCCTGTCCTATAGGACTTGTGATTAAGGGAACCCAATCGTGCAGCCGGCAACAAAGCCATGTCCCACGCTCAAGCAAGTGCCTTCCCCTTCTGAGCCTTAGTTTCTTTACCTGAACGATTAAATGGATGGGCACTCTGTTCCATCAGTTCTGAGATTCCCTGAATTAATGGGCCTCCCGGCTTGAGAGGAAGGAAGCTCACGTTTACTAAATAGGGGCTATGTATCAGGGACTGAGGGTGTCTACTATCTACAGGGTGTCTACAGGGACCTTTATGTCTACTATCATATGCTTTTTACAGTGGCCCTGGGGAAAAGGTATTTTATCTCCCATTTTGCAGCTAAGGAAGCTAAGACTTAGAACAGTCTAAGCAACCTGCCTTGGGTTATACAGCAGCCTTGAACTTGGTGTGTCTGGCTCCAGCCAAGAGAGCACAGGCCCATTTGGAGATGGGGCTCTGTCAACTCTTTTCCCAAAACCTCTCTCTCCAGCCCTTCAGTCTTTTCCCACTAGAGAGAACTCTGGGAGGAGCTTCTAAGTGGGAGAGATTTATGCCTCCACCCCTCACAGACTGGCTCCTGTCTCTCTCTAGTGACAACCACATTCTTGGCTTTTCCATTTTCCTCCTTGAAAGCAGCCTTGTCATGTACGTTCTCTTGAACACACGCTCTTGCTCTCTAGCTCTCTTTCTCACAGTAGCACTAATCCAGCTCTTGGGCGTTGATAACTGTAAAACAGTTAATGGAAGTCATGGGAGGAGCTTAAGAAATCAGGTAGTGCCAGCCCCTCCTTTTAGTCTCTAAAAGCCAAGCGCTGGGGGGAGAGAGCCTTCCTTATCACACAGCAGGCAGGGGGTAAATGCTCATTGACTATTGATTGACTGTGGACTGGATCAACTGGTGTCTCCAAAAGCTGTCCTAACTCAATTCAGCCTATTGGAATACAGTTCAGTCAGGTGAGTAAGTGACCGGGCCAGGGTCCACACAGCTGGGATGTCAGAGCAGGGACAGCAGGAGGTCTTCAAGCTCCTAGCACGTAGCGTTACATCAGAGGCTGCCCAAGAATCAGAATCAGAATCCTCACTCCTACCCTGACATCTTGGCATTTCAGCACAAGAAAGTAATAGAAGAAGTGCAGCCATAGACTCCTGGCTCAGAGAAGCAACAGTCAACCCCAAGAACACTCCAGTCTTTCTTCCCAGCATTCACAGTCATGTTCCTGAAGGGAACACAGGTCAAGGGGCTGTCTATCAGAAGGCCAATCAGTTTACCTCCCATTCCCAACTTTCCCTTCTGACCTAACTGGCTTTGCTCATTTCGTTTGCAAAAAGAAGTCACGTGACCCTGACCCCACAACAGCTGATTGGACCGATCATGGAAATGACTCAAGGATGGCTCATCACCTAGACTCCAATAAAAATAAGTTAAAAAAAAACCAAAAAGGATGGCTCATTTGTGGCCTGGGCTGAGCCAATTAGACCCTCATAAGAGGAACCATGTCACAGAGATCGGATGTGGTGGCCATTCCAAGAAGGTATGGGGGAGTCTAGTTGTGTTGACATTTTGCCCAGTTGGAGTTGGCCTCTCGCCCAGCTGGGCAGAGATCATGAGTGACAGAAGATGGTCTGTGGAGAGGAGAGGAGAGGAGAAACGGGCTGAGAGAGAAGCCAAGCTGGGGGACCATGAAGCCCCAGGGAGAAGGAGCTGGAGGAAGCCAGAGGCCCCGCTGTGCTTCCTGCCGCTCTGTCCGATAAACATGGAAGGCGCTGAGTACATTCAGTGGCCCGTTATTGGGGCTGGTTGACTGCTTCTTACTGTAACCAAGCAGACTCTACCTGGGACAGCCTACCTTGCATGAGACCAAGCCAGGCAATGGCAGAGACCCTCCCCATAACCAAACATTAGCTGGGCTCCTCTTCTTGACAGAGCCTCGACCTAGGTCTCTTGGGTCTGTCCTTGCCAAGTCCAGTTTTAACAGGAATCCTGCTAAGTCAGTTTAGAGAGAATCCCCCATCCTGGATAATTAATCACTCTGGCCTGTTTTCAGCAAGAATCTCACTAAGTTGGCTTAGTAGTTTAGTAAGAATCCCCATACCCTTGATGTTTCCTTTTGGTATTTTTCCATCCACTGACCCCCCTCACTCCGCTCATTGGCTGTAAATCCCCCCTTGTCTTGCTGTGTCTGGAGTTGAGCCTGATCTCTCTCCCCCATAGCAATATTGTGAATAAAATCTTCCCTACCTTTTAACAAGTGTCAGAATAAGTTTTTCTTTAACAGCAATAGTTGAGGGATGAAGGCCCTTCCCTCCTCACAGTCAATTACTAAATTGTCTTTTTTTTTTTTTTCCGGTACGCGGGCCTCTCACTGTTGTGACCTCTCCCGCTGCGGAGCACAGGCTCCGGACGCGCAGGCTCAGCGGCCATGGCTCACGGGCCCAGCCGCTCCGCGGCATGTGGGATCTTCCCGGACCGGGGCACGAACCCGTATCCCCTGCATCAGCAGGCGGACTCTCAACCACTGCGCCACCAGGGAAGCCCACTAAATTGTCTTAGATGAGCTGTTTATGTGTCCGTCTCAGCTGTCACCAACATTACCTATAAGCAACAATAATGCAGAGAAATTTTTTTCCAAGTAAAATGACATACTTATTGTAGTATTTATGTACTTCTTGAAAATTTAGCATGTGCAAAACTGTACTATTGTTTTTAATAAGTTCCTACCTTTTCAGAATAGCATTTTTATTTTAGAATAGTTTTAGACTTACCAAAAAGTTACAATAATACAGAGAGTTTCTATATACCCCTTGCCCAGTTTCCCTTTTTATTAGCATCTTACATAACTGTGATATGTTTGTCACAAATAACCAATCTTGATACTTTAATATAAACTCAAGCCTATACAGATCTTCCTCAACTTACAATAGCGTTAGTCCTGATAAAATGATTGTAAATGGAAAATATCATAAGTTGGAAATATCATAGGTCAAAGATGCATTTCATACACTAACCTACTGAACACCATAGTTTAGCCCAGCCTACCTTAACATGCTCAGAACACTCACATTAGCCTACAGTTGGGCAGAATCATCTAACGCAAAGCCTAGTTTATAATAAAGTGTTGAATAGCTCATGGAATTTATCGAATACTGCACTGGAAGTGAAAAACAGCATGTTTGGGTACAGAATGGTTGTTAGTGTATCAGTTGCTTACCCTCGCGATCACGTGGCTGACTGGGAGCTGTGTTCACTACCGCTACCCAGCATCATGAAAGAGGATTGTACCGCGTATCACAAGCCTGGGAAAAAAATCAAAGTTCAAAATTTGAAGTATGGCTTCTACTGAAGGCATATTGCTTTCACACCAGTGTAAAGTCAAAAAATCGTGGGTGGCGCTATCGTAAGTCAGGTACTGACTATCCTTCATCTCCTTAGTTTTTACCTAATGTCCTGATCCCATCCAGGACACTGCATTACATTTTGTCATCATGTCTCCTTAAGTTTCTCTGGTCTGTGACAGGTCCCCAGACTTTCCTTGTTTTTTTAAAATTAATTCATTTTTATTTTTGGCTGCGTTTGGTGTTTCTTGCTGTGTGCGGGCTTTCTCTTGTTGCGGTGAGTGGGAGCTACTCTTCATTACAGTGCGCGGGCTTCTCACTGTGGTGGCTTTTCTTGTTGTGGAGCACGGGGTCTAGGGACACGGGCTTCAGTAGTTGTGGCTTGTAGGCTCTAGAGCTCAGCCTCAGTAGTTGTGGTGCGCGGGCTTAGTTGCTCTGTGGCGTGTGGGATCTTCCCGGACCAGGGCTCGAACACACGTCCCCTGCATTGACAGGTGGATTCTTAACCACTGCGCCTCCAGGGAAGTCCACTTCCCTTGTTTTTGATGACCTTGTTCGTTTGAGGAGTACTGGCTAGGTATTCCATAGAATATCCCTCATTTTGTGTTTTTCTAATGTTTTTCTCATAGTTAACCGGGATTATTAGTTTGGGGGAAGACTACCACAGTGCTGAACTGCCATTCTTCTCACATTTATAAGCGTTTCACGCTATCAGTATGATATCACTGTTGCTGTTGACCTTGATCCCCAGGCTGAGGTCATGCTTGCCAGGTTTCTCCACTGTAAAGTTACTCTCCTTCCCCCCAGCACTTTCCATACTGTCATCTTTGGAAGGACGTTACTATGCACAGCCCGCCTTTAAAAGGTAGAGGATCTACATAAATTATTTGCATTTTTCTGCATGGAAGACTTGACTCTTCTCTCCCATTTATTTATTCAGTCATGTATTTATATCAGTATGGACCCATGGATATTGATTTTATACTTTGGGTTATAATCCAACACTCAGTATTTATTTTGTCGTTCGGATTGTTCCAGCTTTGCCCCTTTCGCTTGACTCCTGTGTCCCTTTGGCGTACCCCCCTCGTCGTGAGCTTTGTGAGCACGTCCTTACTTTGTGTCGCTGTAAGATGCTCCAGGCTCATCTTACATATGTCCAGCCCTAGTCCTAGCATCAGCCATTTCTCCAAGGAGCCCTGGTTACTTTTACTGGAGAATGGTATTAGAAACCACGATCTGGCTACTGTGTGCTGTTGGAAGATCTGCTGCTTCAAGGTCCTCTTAGCTGGCGGATAAAGGAGATATACGTGTGTATACTAACCTGTGTATATACACATATCTATAAATATGAGTTCATTCTGATGGCTCCAACTCTAATCCATTCCACATGGATCATTCTAAGCTTTCTCCCCTTGTTTACCTCTAACTTCTGTCTCCAACAGTCATAAATCTGCCTCTTACCCTCTGCCATTTGTTTCTTTAATTGTTCAATTCCAGTGTACCTGCATGGGAGTTGCAGAAATTCTAAGCTGTACCCCTGTGGGAAACAACTTTATCAATTAGAGCACTGTGCTAAGGACTTTATTTTTTTATTCATTCATTTTACAAACATCAGTTGAGCACCTGCTTTGTTCCAGAGATGTTCTAAAAATGAAAGACCCATGGTGACTAAGATAGCCAAGTCCCTGCCCAATGGAAGTCACATTGTAATCAAGTGCTGATTTACCAAATCTACCCCTGGCCAGGCACACGGTGGTAGCTGCTGAAAGCTTTTATAGTGAGGGGTGGCAGTGACATTAAAAGAGAATTCAGGTAGGCGCGGGAGTGGAATTGAGGGGCCAGCTGGGAGCCTACTGCAGTCTTCCTGGGATCCAAGGACACAGGACGGACACAAGACACATGTCAGAGGGATGACAAAGGCAGAACTGATGGGCATTGTAACTGATTGCATATGGGGCATCTGGGGGCAGGGAGGAGGCCCAGGTGCTGCTGAGGTCGATGCAGGAGTGGAATTAGGGTGAGGTGAGTGAGGCTGGTCATGCGAGGCAGGGTGGGATCCTGTCTTCATTTAAAGTTTTTAATATTTTGTTCATCTTGGGGTTTTGCATTATTTTGGATTTTTTAAATATTGTATTAAAATGGTATTTATCTTGATTAAGACTTTTTTCTAGCACCCCTTCATATTTTGCACCTAGTGCAAGGGAGCCACTTGCCTGGCCCGGGCCCTTGGCTGGTAAGAGTAGTCATCAAAATGGCCCAAGAGTAAACAGCACGTTGGAATTTCCAGGACACCTCCCCATACCTCTTCTCATTGAAGCTTCATGATTGCATTTTGAAGTAGGTATTATCAGCCCCGTTTTAGGAAACTGAGGTTTTGAGAATTTACATGAATGTGTCAAATTCGCATGGTTTATTAAGTAAAGATCCTCCAGTTTCAAGTTTCAGGCTCTTTGCATAGGAGGAGAAAGAACAATTTGCAGAGGAATGATAGTAAGTCCTGTTACAAAGTGTTTGCGTTTCAGGTAAATGCTGGCTATGAAAGTAAAGAATTCCTAATGAAAGTTTAAAAAAGAAATAGTGATCCTGGGAGAGAGGTTGAAACTGAACAGAGCTTCGGGTTCATGCTCATGGAGACTACATGACATGAGTGACAGATTCCTAAGAAGGGGAGAGTAGACAGAAAAGAGAAGGGGTTGCAGGTCCACCCCTTTGGGGAATCCAGAGTTTTAGGGCATAGAAAGTGGTCAGAGAGGAGCCTGGGACCCACAGGAGTGTGGTTCTTGGAAATCAGGAAAGGAGAGAATTTTAAGGAATTAAAATGAACAACCAGGGCACCACTGCCAAGAGGCAAAGAAGAAGAAGACATCAAAAAGTCCTTTGCAGGCTTCCCTGGTGGCACAGTGGTTAAGAATCTGCCTGCCAATGCAGGAGACACAGGTTCGAGCCCTGGCCCGGGAAGATCCCACATGCTGTGGAGCAATTAAGCCTGTGTGCCACAACTACTGAGCCTGAGCTCTAGAGCCCACGAGCCACAACTACTGAGCCCGCATGCCACAACTACTGAAGCCCACGCACCTAGAGCCCGTGCTCCACAACAAGAGAAGCCACCGCAATGAGAAGCCCGCACACCACAACGAAGAGTAGCCCCCGCTCGCTGCAACTAGAGAAAGCCCGCACGCAGCAACGAAGACCCAACACAGCCAAACATAAATAAATAGATACATTTATTTAAAAAAAAAAAAAGTCTTTTGCATTTCACTGTCCCATGAACAGGGAGACTCACCAGTACTTGGTCGTTATAAGATGACGCATAGCCTACTGCACCTTAACTACACAGTTGCACTAAGGGCCTTTTTTTCCCTCTCTGGTTTGGTTTGGCAGTCTGGTACCGTCCGGGACGCTCGGTTGAAACAATGCAGTGTGCTATGGACGTGCACACCCTGCAGAGCAGTTCCCACTTCCTTCACCCCGGTGTAATCACAGCTTCAGAGACACACAAATGTTCTCAGCTCAGACACAGCTCAGGGCTTGGCTTAAGACTGTTTACTACCCTCAAATTCAGATAGATTACACTCCTCCCCAAGTTCCTCCTCCAGTACTTCTGCTATACCAAAAACAAAAGAACCATTTCAAACTGCAATAAACACAACATGAAAATGAGTGCCCAAGTAACTTGTGGGCAATCATTTCAGAGAACCAAAGCCGCTTAGCATACCAATGCCGTGCTGTGCAGGGAGGTTTCCATGAGCAGAGTCACCCCAGGGGGCCCCATACTAATTTGGCCAAGAGAAGATGGGCGGGTTAAAGGAAACCACTAATGCGGGGAGACCTGAGCATTTCTCCTAAAGATTCTTCAAGAAAATAGCCCCGGTCTACAGATTGAGTTTATGAATTGATGTGAGATTCCCATTCACCAAGGGCACCAATAAGGTCTCATCCCATCAACGGTTCTGGTGAATGTTCGCTGATCCCCCCACTACTTTCCAAGCACGATGCTGGGTATTTTCACAACGTGTATCTCATTTAGTCACGGGTAGAAAATATAATCTTGTCTAATTTACAGATGAGTAAACTGAGTCTCTGAGTTGTCAAGTGGAAGAGGGATACCATCCCAAATAGCCCTAAACAGAATTCCTTGTCCTCGTGTGGCCTCTCTCCGAATGGGGCTTCGTTTTATGTTATTTTTTAAAATTTCCTAGGTTTGGAGGGAGCAATAGAACAGGATGGAAAGGAGCTGAAGGGGGAGTTTGGAGAGCTGGATTCTGGCACATACATGAACTTGCTCCGTGCCCCTGGGTGGGGGGGGGGGGTCATTTCACATCCAGGTCCTCGTTTATCTTCCTCTGTAAAAATGAGAGGATGAACTAATTGCATCACGATCCGGCCCTGCTCATGACCCTCCAAGAGCTGGCAGGATAGAGTGTAAGTTCCTTCGTACGTCTCTCCTCCCCACCTCCTACCCCTCCCTGACACGCATTCACCGCTGTTATGGCTGTGACAGGAGTGCCAGGTTCCCTTGATGTTCCCATGCCTTTGCACATGCTTTCGCTTCTGTTAGGGACCTTCCAGCTTTTCTAACAGTAAGCTCTTCTTTATCTGTGGAACTACAGGTCAAGTGTCCCCTCCCCCTACAGTTTTCTCTGACCCCCTCAAGGAAAGTCTAAGAGACCCCCTCCACCTTCTTGCATTGGTAAGGGTCCAGTCCACAGCGCATGCTCTCTCTCCCGCAGCGCTCTGAAATGTTGGGTCACTTCTCTACTGAGTCGTGGAAAAGAGGGGCTGCATCTGGGAATGCCTGGCATTCCCAACCTCAGGCACAGTGCCTAGCATGTAGTAGGTGCTTGCTGGATGGTGACAGAATGGATACCTTTCCAAGCCAAACCTCATCTTATCTCCTAAGAGGGTGTGGATTTAACTGTGCTCCTGGCAGGGCAGAATATGCTAAAGCAAGCGATAACTGTACCTTTCCCATCCATTTCTGTCTTTCTGTGTCATTAACTTTCACATCGGTACTCTATCTCTCCGTCAGCTGACAAGCTGCCTTAGGAGCTTAAATGCATATCGATCATAGCTGAGAGTCCCTTCTGCAACGCAGAGCCCCAATTAGCCTGCATTAGAACATGGGAGGGCCTGATGCCTTTGTAGCTAAGAAGATTATTTTAATATGGAGGTCAAATCCCCTGGGAAGCCCAGCCACTCCGCCTCCCCTAAACGTCCACCCTGTTGGGAAACCACAGTGTCTAAAGTCACACCATTAACACCCTAAGATGAAGGAATTCTCTGTCAAATAGATATGTCATGTGGAGAAATATCAAAGCCATTAGCTATCCTTCTGAGGTATTTTGACTTATCCGATCATCCATCTGTGCATTCATTTATTCATCTGTTCCTTCATTGAGGAGTTATTATAAATGGGTACAAATCCTTTTAACTTCACCCTGAAAAGTTACAACTGTTTATTTCCTATACCTGGGGTTAGTAACTCATAGATACATAATAATGATAATAGTAATAGCAAATATTTACATCGTTCTTATTATGCACCAAGCACTCACTGTGTTAACAACTTTACTTGTATATGTTAATGTATTTGACCTTCACGATAACCCCCGTAGGTGTGTATCATGTTTTATCATCTTTATTTTGCAGATGAGAAAACTGAGGCAAGGGAACATTTTTTTTTACTATGTATTTTCTTTATTTTTTTGGCTGTATTGAGTCTTAGTTGTGGCATGCGGGACCTTTCATTGTGGCACGGGCTCTTCGTGTGGCACGTGGGCTTCTCTCTAGTTGTGGCCTGCAGATTTTCTCTCTCTAGTTGTGGCACACGGGCTCCAGGGCACATGGGCTCTGTAGTTTGCGGCATGCAGGCTTAGTTGCCCTGCAGCATGTGGGATCTTAGTTCCCTGACCAGGGATCAAACCCATGTCCTCTGCATTGGAAGGCAGATTCTTTACCACTGGACCACCAGGGAAGTCCTGGCAAGGGAAGATTTTTAACTTGCCCAAGACCATACCTGTGGCACGTGGCAGAGCTAGGGTTAGACCAGAACATAATCCTAACCACTACCCTGGACTCTTACGGTGGGAAGCTGCCCTAATGGGCAGTCATTTCCCCAGGGATCTGGGCAGAGTGGAAGGAGCATGAGATGGGGAGACTGGACTCCTGGCTTCCCACTCAAAGCTGTGTTTCAGGCCAGGTGTATCACCTGGGCAAAGCACTTAGCCCTTTGGATAACTTTTTAAAAAACTAATCTATCAATATTTAAAAAAGGGAATTGGGTTAGGATATGACTAACAAAGCCAGAAGGGCTCTCTAACCTCTACAATTCTGCAAATTAGACTTTTTTTTCTCCCAAAGATATTATCAGGACTATTAAAGTGACTGAAGTTTAATGGCTGAAATCAACATCAGCAGAGGACAAACCGTGCTCTGGGCAGCCTGTTCTCAGAGGACCTGGCCTCTTATTTGCGGGCCTGTAAAGAAGATGTCGTCTGTGGCTGGGCCCCAATTAAAGCATTTCCAGGTGGCTGTGGGGAACAGAGGCCCCAAGGCCATGTCCTTGGATGAGCCTGCTGGGGTCACACATGCTCACTGTCACATGATGTCCCCGCATCCTTGTTCCCCAGCTCCAGTGGGTGGTGCTCACACTGGTTAGAATTGCAAGGGTGGCTGGAGCATCTCGCACAGGGCAGACGTGATGTGGCCAATGGAGTTCCCAGCAGACACTAGGCACATGGAAGAATAACGCACATTTAGGTCCAGGGAGAAGCGGACTGGACACTGTCATTTTTCAGAACAAGTGGCCAGGTATCAGGGACTTTAGGTTTAAGTACAGGGTCTTCAGACATCCTAGCGCTGCCACAGAAAGGCTGTGTGTGAGAAGGAGGAAGGAATACAGACCTTCAAGACAGACATGTGGGTTTAAATCCAAATGCTGACTCTCACTGACTGCACATCCACGGGCAAGTTATTGGCCTCTGTGAGCCTCACTTTTCTCATCTGTAAAATGGGGAATTCTCTTCTCCCTTCTGGGTTGTGGTAATAATCACAAAGGATGTGAATCAAACTCCCAGCTCAGCTCACAGACGTTCCATCAAGTGCAACCATATGTCAGCAGCAGCGACCAAAAGTCACTCTGTTTGGCTGAAGTAGGTGATGTGGGAAGGAGAATAGGAAGATGTGGTTGAAAACAGAGCTGGGGGTACTTCGTCCATTCAGTATTTATTCATTCATTCATTCTTTCTTTCATTCATCCATCCATTCATTCATTCAATATATATTTTTCAGATACTGACTATGTGCCAGGTAGCATATGGACTAGGGCCAGGTTCATGTAGATGACAGATACAATCCTTGTCCCCAGACACTTTTTAAAAAAGAAACTTCTTCTTCATGCTAAGAAAATCCTTTTCTTTTTTTCTTTTAATAATATATTTTTTAATTTTTGGCTGTATGGCATGTGGGATCTCAGTTCCCCGGCCAGGGATTGAACCCGTGACCCTGGCATTGGAAACTTGGAGTCTTAAC
The DNA here is from genome assembly GCF_949987515.2 of Delphinus delphis. Taxonomy (NCBI): domain Eukaryota; kingdom Metazoa; phylum Chordata; class Mammalia; order Artiodactyla; family Delphinidae; genus Delphinus; species Delphinus delphis. Next base: position 9,478,508 of record NC_082684.1, on the reverse strand, counting down.
CACAGGACTGCCAGGGAAGTTCTAAGGAAATCCTTTTCTATTTTGCTAAGAGTTTTTAAAAAGTCATAAATAGCTATAGAACTTTATGGAATGCTTTTTCTCATCTTGTTGAGATGGAGATATATTTTCTCCTTTAACTTTTTTTTTTTTTTTCGGTACGCGGGCCTCTCACCGCTGTGGCCTCTCCCGTTGCGGAGCACAGGCTCAGCGGCCATGGCTCACGGGCCCAGCCGCTCGGCGGCATGTGGGATCTTCCCGGACCGGGGCACGAACCCGTGTCCCCTGCATTGGCAGGTGGACCCTCAACAACTGCGCCACCAGGGAAGACCATCCTTTAACTTTTTAAACTAAATTCTTAGACACAGAATCATTGGGTTAAAGAGGTTAAACGTTTACAGTGTTGAGACATTTTGCTAATTGTCCTTCGTAAGAGTTTGTTCTGTTTATCTGCTCCACCCCCATGATAGTAGATGGGCGTGCCAACTTCAACACACCCTCAGTACAAATTCACTCTTATTTTCATGTTCCTACCTGATAGTTGAAACGTGGGGTGTGTGTCAGTTTGGGTCCTCCAAGAAGCAGATGTCAAGATGGGATTACACATTCAAGAGAGTTATTGTGGGGGGAATGGGGAGGGGCCGTCAGATGCCAACTCAGGGCTGACTCCATGAAGGACAGAGGAAGAAAGGAGGGCTGGGAGGCAGAGTCTAAGATTCAAGAAAGTTCTTAGAAAGTTTCAGCCAGGCCGGTGGGGTCGTCAAGCCAGAGTCGCCCTCAGAGGAGTTTCCTTCACACTGGAAGGGGCTGCACTAGCACCTCTGCCAGCTACATTCACGGGTAGGCAAGAAGCCCTGGGAGGTGCGGCCTGGGGGCAGATCAAATGGTGAATTCAGAGCACAGCCAGAGCTGTCTATCAGTTACCACTCCTCCCACCAGCAGGAGAGCCGAGTACGCAGTTTTATGGCTGCCGCAGGCTGCTTATTTTATTCTTGATAATTTGCTGGAGTTTCCCTATAGATTATGCATATGAACCATTGTGAACATTGCAGACATTTCCCCCCGTTTATTGAATGTCTTATGATCTCTTGGGAGAGAGAAGGGAAGACTGTCATAAAGGAAAGAAATTCTAAATATTTAGACAGAAAAATCTAACCATTTTCTAAACAGCTTTTGGGTTATGTTTTTCTTTCTTTTCTTTCTTTTTTGGGGGCATTCTTGGAAGGCTTTTCTCTCCACCACACACGTTTAAAAAATATTCACTCATCAGTACAGACTAAGCCATACAGACTCAACTGAACTGAACTGCCAGTTTGCAGGAAACACAGTGCATGGAGGAACATGTCAGTGACACCAGGGGATGTAGCTGGCAGAATCCAGACTGTGGGAAACTGCAGGACCAGCGACCCTGACTCTTCATCAGAGAAATCGCAAGGATGGAGAAAAAAGAGTTGAAGGTGGGGAACTAGTGGGTTAGAAGAGACTCGAGAACACTATCAAACAACCTCAATAAACGGACCCCTCCCTAAAAGTGGGACAAACAGGGAAGTTTGAAAACTGATTGAATATTTGCTATTAAGAAATTATTTTTTTAGAGTGATAATGGAACTGTGGTTATGTTTGAAGAAGAATGTTTCTGTCTTTTAGAACCAGAAGCAGAAATACTTTCACCTGAAGTGATGTGCAGTCTGGGATCTGTTTCAAAGTCACCCAAGGAGGACAGAAATGGCTGGGGCTACAAATGAAGTGGGATTGGTTATGACGACTCTTTCGAGTGGGTGGTACGTCCTTGGAGACTCACTGTACTATTCTTTCTATTTCTGTATGCATGTAAGCTTTTCCCATAATAAAAAGTTTAAAAATGTTATCTATCAGAAAAACACACATGTGCACCACATACACACACACACACACACACACACACACACACACACACACACACACACGGGGAAAAAGCAAGCAAGGACTCTGGAGTCAGAATTTCGGTGTTTAAACATCATTTTCACACTTATTAGCTGGGTGGCCCTTGGGGACTTATCTAACCTCTTTGTGCCTCTGTTTCTCATCAGCAAAATATGGAAACTATTATTCCCTATCTCGTAGGACTGACAGAAGGATTAAATGAGATAAGACATACGAAGCACTTTACGGAGAACCTGGCACATTGCATATCGATTCTACAAATGTTCATTGGATGCCTCAAATACGCCAGACACTGTACCCAATGCAGGGATGAGCTAGTGTTGTTTTATTTTTATTGATACTATCACAGTAGTCATTTTGTGATTCTATCTCTTATATGTCTGTCTTTTTCCATCTGGAATTTATTTTGGTATAAGGAGGAACACTGGGAACTTTTTAAAGATGTTTTGCCAATTATCCATCTTATTCATTAAATATTCCTTTTTTCCTCCACTGAGATGAAACATTCTCGTACTAAATTCATATGTTTATTTCTGGACTCCCTGTATCCTTTGATACTCTTCTAATGATTTTTTTTTTTTTTTTTGTCTAGTAGCCTTTATAAGTCTGTTTTTAATTCTTGGCAAGTTTAAGGGAAGAAAAATAGTAATTTTTTAAATGTTTGGGGTTTTTTTCTAATTTAAGAAAGCATAGGGCTTCCCTGGTGGCGCAGTGGTTGAGAGTCCGCCTGCCAATGCAGGCGACACGGGTTCGTGCCCCGGTCCGGGAGGATCCCACATGCCGCGGAGCAGCTGGGCCCGTGAGCCATGGCCGCTGAGCCTGCGCGTCCAGAGCCTGTGCTCCGCAACGGGAGAGGCCACAACAGTGAGAGGCCCGCGTGCCGCAAAAAAAACAAAACAAAACAAAAAGAAAGCATAATATTTTCGTTTCTGTTTTACTTATCAGGGACTTTTGCCTTCTGTCCATCAGGTCCCTCCACAAAGGACAGAGCAGATTGTACAATGATCTGCCAAACTCAGGACAATGGGCGAACAGGGATTTCATCCTCATGGCTGATCGGTAGGCAGGAGGGGGAGGACCTGGCATCCTTTGGTGACACCAAGTCAGGGTGCCTGCAGTCAGATCCAGGGTCTGGGCCTCTGCGTCTTCGCCCAAGTTCCTTTCCGCTCTCTGACTGGAATAGTTAGGTCCACATCTTACGTTATTTAAAATATCAGGGCAGTACATCCCAGAGTTGTTTTAACCACTGTTTAAAAACCATGCAACTCTGGACATATATACACTACCAAACATAAAATAGGTAGCTAGTGGGAAGCAGCTGCATAGCACAGGGAGATCAGCTCGGTGCTTTGTGACCACCTAGAGGGGTGGGATAGGGACGGTGGGAGGGAGGGAGACGCAAGAGGGAAGGGATATGGGGATATATGTATGCATATGGCTGATTCACTTTGTTGTACAACAGAAAGTAGCACAGCATTGTGAAGCAATTATACTCCAATAAAGATGTATTGAAAAAACAAAAAACAAAACCCATGCAGCTCTAATTTTTACGCACTTGGTGCTGAGGATCTAAAGTTTCTGTGTGTATTCATGATGAGCAATTTTTACCTTTTCTTGATAAAACCCTAGGAGTGGATGAAGTTGACATTTATTGAGTGCCTGTTGTAAGAAAGACACTTTATATGTGTTGACTGCCTTTTGCCCTCTTCTGCCTCCTTTGGATGGGCTCAACCCTTCTTGGTTACTGCAAGGGGGATGAGAGTAGTTGAGGCAGCGAAACACTGCAACTGCCCCAAACCACAGCAACCACACAAGCTCATAAGCCACGGAGACCATGAACTCTGCCTGCCCCAGCCCGAGACCCACTGCGGGGACAGAGTAAGCAGGCACAGGAGGCCATGCAAGTTTAGGAGCATGTAGCTTTTCTTTTCTTTTTTTCCAGTTTGAAACCATCCCACAGGAGAATGAACGGGCAAGTTCACGATGCTCTCAGACACGCAGTCCAACTCTCTCTCACTCTGAGTGCATGCGTGTACCAGTCTGTTTGTCTCTCAATGATCTCTCTTCCCCAAACAATGTCCTTTTTCATCTTCTATCAAATGCAGCTCAAGCTCTGCTCCAATGCCCGTTCCAAGGGGGATCTCCTGAGACCATGTGTTCCTCTCTGTCTCTGGCACTGTTTACTTCTTCGCATGACGATGGACTCCACACCAGGGTGGTTACCCACACACCTGGTCTTAAGCAGACCCTTCAGTACCTTGGCTGACATCCCCTGAGTCCCTGGTTCCCATCACTCACGAGGCCACAGGGATTTGAGCCTCCTCGTCTTCCTTTCTTGCCTAAGTTCCCTTACATCTTACTGACCACGATATCACCTCACCCCCAACTCAGCACTTGATCTTCCTGCTGCCATCACACACAAAGTGTTTCCAAACATACATGTTACGCATCACATGATTTTCCACCTTTTTGACTAACTGAACCCATTCGAACTAAATGTATTTCTCTCTTCCAGTTCAGTAGGTTTCTTTCCCGCTCAGAACTACCCAAGACGTGTGTATTGTTTCATTGAACCACCACTCACTTTGCAAGGTGCAAAGGGGAAAAAATGAGAGAGCTTAATTTAATTACCAGAGTCCCACATGATACACAGCAAAACCAGGATCCGAGGGTACAGATCTCTGACTCTGAATCTCATCCTCTTCTCCTCCAGGGCTCTGCCTCTCCTTCCTGCTGCCCCCGCCACTTACGTTCCCACAGGATGACGTAAAGTGTCCAGGATCAGGGTTTGGGAATTCAGAAACATTCTTTATATTGGTGTCAGCTGGGTGAGGTGTTTTGAATCTTCTGAAAAATCCCAGGGAAATTTGATCAACGGAGCTTATCCTAAATATTACTATTCAGAGAAGTCCTTGAAATACTAAATATAATCCTGTAGCTGAAAAAATTCGCTCATTAAAGAGATTTTGAATTATGGACCAAGATGTCAGATAACAGATCTATAGGGAGTTGAATGTATGACAGGATTTCACCATATTTATTAATTCATTTCTTTAAGAAACAGAACAGAAGTGCACAATTATTTTCTCCTTATTATTCTTTTAGTAACTCTAGCTGAACAGGGACTGGGCAGATAAAGGCAAGTAGAATGCACCAGCCTGTGTTTGGGCTCATGAGAAATAGTAGAGCTTACATTTTGGGGAATATCCTTAGTATGTGACAGAAATTCATTAGGTAGATAAGACGAGCACAGTGATTTGATAGGGAAGAATGGTGTTTGCTTCTAGAAAACTGGGCACCAACCTCAATAACTCACTCTCTCCTGCTCATTGCTTTGGTACAAAGCTTAGTAAAATGCAGCCTAAGAGGTGAACACGTGCTTACCTTTAAGCTGGATTAGGGACCCAGGTATCAGAGAAGGCATCTAAGACGGGCACTGTGACAAACCAGCTCCAGGATCTGAGGCAGGTCCGCTCCTCTCAGTGTCCCCATGTAGTAGATTCCTGTGGCTGCCATAACAAATGGGTGACTCCAAACAAGAGAAGTATACTTCGTCCCAGTTCAGGAGGCCAGAAGCCCCAAATCAAGATGCCGACGGGGCTGGTTCCTTCTGACGGCTCTGGGGAGAACCTATGCTCTGCCGTTTCCCTCACTTCGTTGGTGTTGCCTGCAGTCCTGGGTGTTTCTGGACTTGTGGGCACATCGCTTCAGTCTCTGCCTTCACATGCCTTCTTCCCTGTTTCCGGGTCTCTGTGTGCAAATTTCCCTCTTCTTACGAGGACACTCATCTAATCCAGTTTGACCTCATCTTAACTTGATTATACCCACAAAGACCCTATCTCAAATAAGGTCACATTTACAGGTACCAAGGTTTAGGACTTGAACGTGTCTTTTGGGGGCTAGAACTCAACCCACACCATTCTTAATTGAAGGGATTGGAAGAAGTTTTATTGCAACAGAAGAGTTGTAGTCTGCCAAGTAGCTCAGCCATTTTAGCCTTGTAGTATGTCTCCTCTTATAACAAAACATGCTTAGGAAGTGTCAGAATTGGAGAATGGGAGGCTTTCGAAAATCTGGAAGTGGGACTGTCTAGGTGCACACGTCACAGTGAAGTGTGAATGCTGGCAAGGGCAGCCGCGGAGCACTTACATTGTGACTTGGAGTTTGTTTAGCAGGAAATGTCATATTTGTACATAAGGTTTGAAGTGATATCCTAGTTGGCTAGTTTGAAATTAAAAAAAGGTTCATCATTTTGGCCCAAGTGCTAATGTTGACCTGAATATTTAAAAGCATTTTTAAATGGCATAAGATAAAGGTCAAATACCTCATAACTCTCTAACTTCTGCCAAATGGAGTTGGAAAAATTTGTAATTTCATAGCATGGCAGCAAAGGCCCAGGACACTCTAGCCAGGCCCCCTCCAACCTCCTGAGTCAAGGCTCCTTACCTCTCACCTCCCACTTCTGTCACAGCAAGACAGCCCTCATTGTTCGGGCTTCCTAGATGCGTCCCCATCTTTGTGCTTTGTTCTTGCTCTTTTTCCTAGAATTCTATCCTCTCCCCATATGTTCCTTCCTCCACTGATCAACCTCCACTCCCTGACTGCAATGGATTGAATGTTTGTGTCCCTCCAAATCCACGTGTTGAAACTCTAACCTCAATGCAATGGGTTTTGGAGGTGAGGCTGTTGGACGGTCATTAAGTCATGAAGGTGGAGCCCTCATGATGGGGTCAGTGCCCTTAAAAGAGGAGACAGAAGAGGGCTCTCTCTCCCTCTTTCCACCACGTGAAGGTACAACAAAAAGTGGGCAGTCTACAACTGGAAGAGGCTCTCCCCAGAACCTGGCCACATTGGCACCCCAATCTAGACTTCCAGCCTCCAGAACTGGGAGAAATGAGCTTCTGTTGCTCAGAAGCCACCCAGCCTTGGAATTTTGTTATAGCCGCCACATCTGACTAATACACCATCTCGCCCATCTTTCAAGGAAGGCCACGTTCAAATGCTGCTGGTTTAGGCAAAAGCTGTTCTCTTACTGATTAGAATCCTGATGATGATAGTCTGGGGAGGTCGTTTGACAACCATCTGCTGTGACTGAGCCCCAGTTATGTGGCAGCCTCAGTGCTGGTAATGCAGTGACCCCAGAACCCACCGCCATCTCTGCCTGATGGAGCAGGAAGTCTCCCGAGGCTGAATGGGCTCTTATGATACCTAAAAGCATTCTTTGACCTCTGAGTGTTAGAAAGAGGCAGTAAGAAAATCATTGATTTGAGCTGCACCTGTACTTTGAAATGTATTTAACACTGTGTTTACTGGAAAATTAACTTTAGTAAATTCCATATGACAGTTATTACATCCTATTTTCTCAGCTGCAAGATCGTATCTTTTCAAATGTTGATGGACCTGAAACCAGGCTGCAGCTTACAACTGACTTTGAAAAGAACCTGCCTTTTGTGAAAATGTTGTCTCTGCCTGTCTGGTGCTGTTACCTAACGTGAGTTATTTGACTTGGCAGTACCACGTAGAGTTGGATTTTATCTTAAATTGAATCCCTAATTGTCACTTGCAATGTCTTCAAAAAGATTACCTTCTGGTGCAATGTTAAAACAAAAGTTATTATGGGCAGAAAAGCCTGAGCGTAGAGCTCCAAGTGGTAAATTTACTGAGAGTGAAGTGAATATCTATGGCTGGAGGTCCCACGCTGCCTCATTGTCTTGAAAGCAACAATCAAGTGTTTACAGGATCTGGGAGGGAGAATGCAAATCTGCAACCTAAATGGCTCCAGTGTGTGTGTACATAATTTTGTATTTATTTTCCTTTTTCCAGCTTTGTGGGGAATTCCCTGGCGGTCCGGTGGTTAGGACTCCATACTCTCACTGCTGAGGGCTCGGGTTCAATCGGGTTAGTTTTCCCGGTGGGAAAACTAAAATCCCACAAACTGCGTGGTGTGGCCAGAAAAAAAAAATGTTTCTAGCTTTGTTGAGGCATAAATGATATACAGCTCATATTTAATGTCTACAATTTGATGAGTTTGGACATATGCACACACCCTGATACCATCACCACGGTCAAGGTTATAAACATATCTATCACCTCCAAAAGTTTCTTTGTGTCCCTTTGCTTTTGTATGTGTGCGGTAAACTGAGATCTACCCTCTTAACACATCTTTAGGTGCACAATACACATTGTTAGCTGTGGGCACTCTGGTGCACAGCAGGTCTCTAGAACGTCCTCATGTTACATATATCTGCAACTTTATACCCGCTGAGCAACTCCGCACTTTCCCCTCTTCCCATCCCCAGGCAGGTATCATTCTAGTCTCTGCTCCTAGGAATCTGACTATTTTGGTACCACATGTAAGTGGAGTCACGCACTATCTGTCCTGTGACTGGCTAATTTCACTTAACATAACGTCTTCCAATTTCACGCATGTTGCAGCAAAAGAATTTCCTTCTTCTTAAAGGCTGAATAATACTCCATGGTGCAGATGTGCCACATTTTCTTTATTCGTTTATCTGTTGACGGACATTTGGGTTGTTTCTATATCATGGCTATTGTGAATAATTCTGAAATGAACATGAGAGCACAGATAGCTTTTCAAGATCTTGATTTCCATTCTTTTGGATATATACCCAGGAGCGGGATTGCTGAATCACGTGGTAGTTCTATTTTTAATTTATTTTTTTAAAGATTTAATGGTGCTGGTATCTGATTTTTCTTACTTTTATACTGTACTACATTTGTGCCCATGGTCATACATATCCAGCTCCCTGATAGATACTTTATTTTTTTTTAAAGAAGTTGTTGGGGGTAGGAGTTTATTAATTAATTAATTTATTCTTGCTGTGTTGGGTCTTCGTTTCTGTGCGAGGGCTTTCTCTAGTTGTGGCAAGCGGGGGCCACTCTTCATCGTGGTGCGCGGGCCTCTCACTATCGCGGCCTCTCTTGTTGCGGAGCACAGGCTCCAGACGCGCAGGCTCAGTAGTTGTGGCGCACGGGCCTAGTTGCTCCGCGGCATGTGGGATCCTCCCAGACCAGGGCTCGAACCCGTGCCCCCCGCATTAGCAGGCAGATTCTCAACCCCTGCGCCACCAGGGAAGCCCCTATGTTTAATTTTTTGAGGAATCTCTATACTGTTGTTCACCACTTCCCCACCATCTTACATTTCTACCAACAGTGTACGAGGCTTCCAATTTCTCCACATCACCACTAGTGCTTATCTTTTATTTATTTTATTGTATTTTCTGATAACGGCCATTCTAACAGGTGTCATTTAGTGTCTCATTGTGGGTTTGATTTACATTTCCCTGATGATTAGTGACGTTGAGCAGATTCTCACATACCTTTTGGCCATTCATACGTGTCCTTTCCAGAAATGTCTGTAGATAAGTAAGTTTTCGTCCTGTTGTGAGACACGTAAAATGATGGCACAAGTCAGGCACAGAGTTAACTGTGTTAACTGCCCAATCCCTTGGAACAGATTAGCAAACATGAAAGCTGGACTAGTGTGACTGCTCCACCCTGATGCAGGCGGGTGACTTAGGAGTCACGAGCTGACTTCCACAAGAAGCTTTCTACCTTCCACCAACAGGAATTCAATTAAAGAAAAAAGCCAAAATGTTGAGCTAAACCAAATAGGAAATCCAGACAGAGCATCAGTGTTCTTCAATAAGCCTTGAACTATGCTGCCATTCTTAGGACGCTAAGAAGCCAGAGAAGTTATGGCTTTAGAAGTTATGGCACTAAAAGCATGTCTCCACGGTTCTCTGCAGTCAATGCCAATGGACCAAGGTGAGTGAAACTTCAGACTCTGACTACGGTAAGAGCTCTCAGCTTAAACTTAAACTGTGAAACTGAAGAAGAAAGGGGTATAAATGAGCAGATTGTCTTCTAGGTTTTCTTTCATTCACATTTAACATAAAGCTACTTTTTTTTTTTCTTCTAAAACAAAGCTGTTACTGCATTTGTGGATAGTTAATAATTTTTGAAACTCATAGAAGCAGAGACTAGAATGGTGGTTGCCAGGGGATGGGAGGAGGGGAAACAACCACGTTGTTCAATGGGTATACAGGATGAGTAAGTTCTAGGGATCTGCTGTGCAACATCATACCACAGTTAACAATACGTATTGTGCACTTAAAGATTTGTTAAGAGGGTAGACCTAATAAGGTCTTGCCACAAGAAATTTTAAAAAGGGCACATGAGGAACTTTTGGAGAGGAGGGATGTTTATTACCTTGATTGTGGTGATGGTATCAGTGTGTGCATATGTCCAAACTCATCAAGTTTTATATGTTAAAAGTACACAATTTAATGTCATTTATACATCAATAAAGCTGATAAAAAAACAAATAAAAATCAAATTAAGGGGAATACAAGTCTGTTTGGTTACACTTTAAAATACCAACCTCTCCTAGTTGGGAACTGGTGCAGTTCTTGCCCTAGGGTAGCTGAGACTTTCTGGTCCTATCCAGACCCTCTTCTTGATGACTTTGGGTCTTCATTTTACATCTATCCTCATCAGAATCCCGTGCTGACACACAGCTCTTACCACTTTCTGTTATCAGTGTTTACCACGTAGGGATTTGCATTTGGATGACGCCATGGAAAACTCAAATAACAGTGACATAAACAATATAGGTTTATTGTTCTCACAAAAAGATACGTTCCAAAGTAGGGGGAGGCTGGTATTCGTTCAGGGCCCGTGACACTATGTTATTCTTAGCCTTTTTTTACATGGTTGCAAGGTGGGTGCAGCAGTTCCAGCCACCAGATCTGTGCTCCAGGCAGGAGCATGGAAGGAGAAAAAAGACATATGGGAGAAGAATTTTCTCCCTTTGAGGAGCATTCCTGGGAACACAACCTCAAAACTTTTATTTACTTCTCATAGGCTGGAAGAGTACAAAAGGCTGGGAATTGCAGGAATATTTTAAAGCTGGGTTCCTTGTTATATGCCATAAATCATAGATTTTTTAAATAAAGAAGTCAGAGAAAGAGGATATCAGTAGGCAACCGTAGTGTCATAGGACGTTCCTATGACAAAACAGAGAATGTTTTCTTCTTTTTATCTGTAATTGCTCAAAGAAGGTCACAATTTAGGATAGCGTCTTCCCTATTTGTGGTCCGCAGCTCTGTCTGGCCCTGTTCCTAGTCTGAGACTGAGCAAATTCATTGAATGAGAAAAGCACAAGTTAGTTTGTTTTCCCAACATGGAGCCTTTTCTGCACAGTACACTCTGATGTCACGGAAGCAAAGTTCATGTACCCCTGGGTTTGGCAGGAAAAGCACAACGTTAAAAGTGCTCCTTATTAGCTACAAAAAGAGTCATCCTTATTGCACAGAAATCAATGATTGAAAAACCCTTCCTAGGTTGCATTATCAAATATCCTTCCTGGCTGTGACACTTGAAGAATCTATCCTGCAACCCTCCCAATTTGGCTACACCTAGGATCGGATCGGCTACTCCATCAGAAACTGAAGTTGTACCATTTGATCATTAACATTCTCATCAGGTTTACACTGGTACGATCCCACGATGCGCTTCATCGTTTCCTCATATGGGCTCTTTTGCCCATGTGTCAGGATTTCTCTCTGCCCTGTGTGGTGATTCACACATGTCTGCATCCCCACTGGACTGTGGGCTGCTTGAGAGCCAAGATTTTGGTTCTCTCATCCCAGCATCCCTTCCACAGGCAACTTGTGATTCCTCAGTAATATCAGTTGAATAAAATGGACTCCTCTTGTGAAGTAGGTCCTTATCTATGCTGAGGGCTGTCAAAAGCCTCTCCTCTCTCCATCTCCCAGTGTCTGTCATTTCTGCCCATCATGGTGGCTAGTACAGCAATGCCAATAGAATAACAATCACCATGGACAGAGCCATAAACTAGGTATCTTGCACACCTTGCATCTAATTCTCCATCAAACTGGAGAAGCAGTGAAGGTTAGAGAGGAAGCTGATCCCCAGAGTAAAAAGAAGAAGTCCCTTGGCCAAGGTTGCAAAGTGACATCTATCATTTGAATCCAGATTTGACTCCAAAGCCATGTTTGACTGAACCCAGGATAGCGCAGCCTGCATTTTAGTGGGCTAGATGTTGACTTGTAGAGTGTTGTGGCTGTTACAGAAGAAACGTGGACCTAAAGCTGGAAAATTAAAAGTCCGCAGTTGTTGAAATGCACCCTTATCAACAAACTCACACCGTTGTCTAGAAAGAAACCTCTTGAATGCTCTAAAACCTCATGCAAAGATTTTCCTATGTCTCCAAAGCATAACAAATAAATATCATCCTATTTAACACACTAATAACATGTGTTCTCTGGTCAATACAAATACCCAACTGAGAAAGGCGGGCACATTCTAGCTCTAAGACCTGATTGTGGGCATCCACGTGGTACGATGTGAAAAGCACACACCTAGGCGTCAGAGAAGCTGGGCTCCATCCCTGGCAATGCTATGAATTTGCTGCACTGTCTTGGGCAAGATGGTTTCCTCTTGGGAGCCTCAGTTTCTTAATTTGTAAAATGAGTGTGGTTAGGTGATTTATAAAGTCCCTTCCATTGCTACATTTTACATTTTATGGTTTCTATTTTGATGCCACTTGCTGACCTTCCACTTTCGTTGCATAAAAGATGCACATTCTTTTTTTTTTTTTTTGCGGTACGCGGGCCTCTCACCGCTGTGGCCCCTCCCATTGAGGAGCACAGGCTCTGGCCGCGCAGGCCCAGCGGCCATGGCTCACGGGCCCAGCCGCTCCGCGGCACGTGGGATCCTCCCGGACCGGGGCACGAACCCGTGTCCCCTGCATCGGCAGGCGGACTCTCAACCACTGCGCCACCAGGGAAGCCCAGGATGCACATTCTTATATTGAGCTACCGGGAGGGAAATTTCTCTTCTTTTTAAAGACATCTGCCCCACTCTCCCTCCCAGCTCACTTTCTTTTTGCACTGAGAAGCACAGTGAGACTCGAATGAGTATTTCCACAGTCCCTGGCACACTACTCCGTGCTCAGGTCGAGACAGATTCCTAGACGGCTTATTTCTAGATCAAAGCATTGAACTACAGCCCGGCCCTGGGACATAGCTCCAATTCCTGGAGTGCCACATGGACCTGTTGTCAAGGCCATCAACCTCTATAGAGCATCCCTCAGAGAAGGAATAATCTGAGGGATGACTGTCTAAGCGGATGCCCAGTATTTTACGATTCCAAAAGCACCTTGCCTCCAATATCTCTACTTATTTGTTACCCTTGAAAGGTAGAAAGATCACATGGATAACAGCAGGGCCGTTGGTTAAACAACATTCTTTGGGCATAGAGTTTCAAGAGGCAGAGTTTGGCTGGACCCAACTGTGGGACTCCTACTCTCCTGCTCCGTCCTCTGCCTGTAGTTATAGAAAATCACGTATGGTCCCGGGTAGCCCTCTCTGTTTCCTCATTGAGCCACATACCGAGAGAAAGCATAACACGGATTTCTCCTTGGAGCCTGGACCACCGGGAACCCTTGGGTGTAGACTGCCCATCTGGGGGTTCTGGGCACCTGTATATATGTGGCTGACCTGGCCCTACGCTGACCACTCACTCACACAACAGCAGAGTTGGGACAGAGCAGAGCCTGGGGGAATAGGCAGGGAAACTAGAGAGAAGAGACTTCTCTTCTGTGTCAGCCATAACTTACAAGGTGACCTGGAGCAAGCCCCTCCTCTCTTTGTACCTCAGTCTTTTAATCTGTATCCTTATCTGTATCAGTATCCTTATCTCTTATCTGTAAAACAAAGGGTTTGGAATCAACACTGGCCAAGCTCCCTTCAGCTCTGACACTCAGCGCTGTGATCTAATCCTTAGCTGGCTCTCACTGGGCATCGTGATCTTGGCCTTCAAGTCTCTGGGTCTCCTTTTTCCTCTCCACCATACACACATTGCAGTCATAATACTTGTTTCTGACTTCATGTTCAGTCTTCTCCCTTTTCTCTGCTCACAGCAGAACCTCTCCATTCTTTATCTGATACTTCAGGGGCAGGTAACAAAAACTCCCATGCAAACCATTTTTAATAATAAAATTGTATTAGTCTGGGTTCTCTAGAGAAATCGAACCAATAGGAGATAAATATCAAGAAATTTACTGTAAGGAATTGGCTCACATGCTTAGGAGGTTGAGAAGTCTAAGATCTCCGATTGGCAAGCTGGAGTCCCAGGAAAGCCAGTGGTGTAAGTTCCAGTCTGAGTCCAAGTTCAAAGGCAGGAGGAGACGGATGACCCAGCTTGAATATCCACGTCCCAGCTCGAAGACAGAGGGACCAAATTATCCCTTACTCAGGCCTCCAGTGGATTGGAGGATGCTGACACACAGAGGGGAGGGCCATCTGCTTTGCTCAGTTCACCAATTCAAACACTAATCTCTTCAGGAAGCACCTTTACAGACATACCCAGAAATCATGTTTAACCAAATATCTGGGCACCCTGATGCCCAGTCAGCTTGACACATAAATTAACCATTGCAGAAATGTAATTGGCTTGTGCATCTTAAAAGTCTAGCAGCTCAGGGGAGACAGCCAGGACTCTACGTCCCTCAGCATCTTCAGATTCCACTTGCTTGGAGTTTGCACCCTTCTCAGGATGCTTCTTTCTACATGGCTCCAAGGGGCTCTTTCTGGGGCTACATGCTTCCTTGTTCACCCAGAGCTGGAGTGTGGCAGGAAGGCAACTCTTTTAACATCTAATTGAATCAACACCTGTCGTATGCTCAGTCCGGAGGCAATGATATGGCCTGGGGGATGGATTATGCTAATAAGTTTGGACTTAAGCCCTGGGCGGCCCCAGGGCTGGACCTGAGCCTGCCTCACTGCAGCACGGGCTGTGCTGAGAAAGGGGTCATTAAGCGAAAACTGGGTGCAGGTACCAACAGAAGGCAATGGATACTGAGTGGCCCTAAACACCAATTGTTTGTTGCAACCATTCAGCTGAAGTGTTCCCTTGGGTGGTATACTAGTTTACGATGGCCACTAAATCAAATCACCACAACCTTGATGGCTTGAAACAATACAAATTGATTCTCTTACTGTCCTGGAGGCCACAGGTCTGAAGTCAGTTTCACCGGGTTGAAACCAGGGTACTGGCTGGGCTCCACTTCCCCCCAAACTCCCAGGGAGAATCCTTTTCCTTGCAGGTTCCAGCTTCTAGAGCTGCATTCCTTGGCTCATGGCCCCTTCCTGCATCTTCAAAGCCAGCAGCACAGCATCTTCAGATCTCTCCCAGCTCCTGTGGCAACCCCTCCTTCTCCTCTCTCTCTTTCTTTTTTTTTTTTTTTTTCTTTTGCGGTACGCGGGCCTCTCACTGTTGTGGCCTCTCCCGCTGCAGAGTACAGGCTCCGGACGCGCAGGCTCAGCGGCCATGGCTCACGGGCCCAGCCGCTCTGCGGCATGTGGGATCTTCCCGGACCGGGGCACGAACCCACGTCTCCTGCATCGGCAGGCGGACTCTCAACCACTGCGCCACCAGGGAAGCCCTCTCTCTTTCTTTTATCTGACCCTCTCACCTCCCTCTTATGAGGACCCTTGTAATGACATTGGGCCCATCCCCAAACCAGGATCATCTCCCCATCTCAAGATCCTTAGCATAATCACATCTGCAAAATCTCTTTTGCCATAGAGGTAGCATTCACACTTTCTGGGGATCAGGACCTGATATCTTTGGGGGCCATTATTCAACCTACCAGAGGGGACTCTTCTGCTGCCCTGGGCAGGATTAAGTGTACCCTTTTCTGTGCTTCCCAGGCCTTTATTCACACCTGCGCTTGGCATTTATCACAGTCTCATCATGGAATCCTGTATGTATTTACACGTCTGTCTCCCCCACTAGGCTATGAGCACCTTGATATTAGGAACACTTTATTTCCTGAAATCATGGCTGGCCCAGAGCAGGTTCCCAGTGAATGAATGAATGAACTTCTTCACTGGAGCAAATGTAATGCAAGTTGAAGGCACAAGGCCTGAGGCAACCTGGAACGGAGGATGACTTAGAGACAGCATAGGGTTAATGCCAGAACCCTAAATCCCAGTCCCAAATCTGCAGGCCCCTTCTGCTGCCTCCATACTGAGAGAGTTGACTGAGCACATCTTGTTTCCTGAAGCTTATTTTTAAAATCCCTCAGTACTAGCAGAGCAACACTGTGGCTATAGATAGAAGCCATGGATTTCATGATCAGAGAAAATGAGTCCATCCTATTAAAAAAAACACACACACTATTTATAGCCCAAGGATTTCCACAGCCAAGCATACTCACTGCAAACCCCTGGCAGATCCTTCTCCCAGCCGTACAGGGCTCACGGAAACGTGGCAGGGGGAAAGTATGCTCTTCTAAATAGCATTTACTGTTGAAAAGCCACTTTCCCAGGGAGAGGGTCATGCAAAATGTATGAAACTGACAGGAGTCTTTTAGAAGACAAGAATCACATTGCTGGTTGTAGAGTAGCTCAGGCTTCTGACGAGACCAACAGTGGGTGAGGATGAAGAAATCATGCAAAGATATTCAAAAAGAAACAGACCGGGCAGGTCAGAAAACCAAGGACACAGCAGGCCACTCTGAAACAGGATTAACAGCCAACCTGCTCTGAGCACTTACGTCACACCAGGCACCGTGTTAGGGTCTTAAACGCATTATTTCCTTTCATCATCTCAACAGAGCAGGGCATGATGGAACTGTTATTCCTGACCCATATTACAGATGAGTAAACCAAGGCACAGCGAAGTTGAGTAACTTATCTAAGGTTTGGGCTAGACCTGGGATTGGAGAGGGAGCCGGCACCCTCAAGCTCTGAACTGGATCGTCTGCATGATGGTTTGGGGAGCAGGGGGGTGGTGGGATGGAGAACCCTGTGCTCCTGCCTGAACTTTGGCTTTCAAGGCCCCCATGATCAAGTTCCATCCATACCTGCAGTGTGACCTCTTCCTTCTCTTTCTAACTTCTCCTCTGTCCTTTCTCTCCTCTCACAGAATGCGTCATAGCAAGGTAGGTTGCCACCTTAACGGCTTACACTGGGCGGTGCTGTTCACCAACTCGCCAGCCAGCCTGGGATGCTGTGACCAATCAGGGTAGCAGTTAGCCAGAGGCAGCCAGGGCTGTCCTGCCAGGGCCACCCTGCAGTTTTGCTCTGACCCCACGCGGTGGCCTCTCTTTTTCCTAGTGAGATCCCTTCCTCATTGTTGCACCCCACCCATCCCACCCCCTCCTCAGAGGGCTTCTCTGATTACTCCAGCACTTGTCAATTTTCTCCAATGGCCCCGTCTCCCTAGAGGGCCAGACTATTAAAATTGCTCCCATCATGAGACCCTAAACATCCTTGGAAAAAGCAGACGCTGCAAGAGCCAGCTGTCAGCACGCAGAGCATAGATGGTCACAGAGCTGGAGCCAGTTCGTAGTATCAAGGTGCTCATAGCCTAGTGGGAGAGACAGACCTGTAACTACACACAAGATTCCATGATGAGACTGTGATGAACACCAAGCATAGGTGTGAATAAAGGTCTGGAAAGCACAGAAAAATGTACACCTAATTCTGTCCAGCTCAAGTCTCAGGCATGACTGATGAAGAAATGCACCCAGCAGAAGGGAGCACGTGACTCTGGCCGGTAGTGGAGCTGCTGCACATCTGGATTTCCTGAGACTGAGTTTCATGGGTTGTTAGGATAATTCTGTTAATTCAGGGTCATGACCATGGGTGAGACTTGTTACCTTTTAACTTTCTTTTTTGTGACACGGGCGTGTAAAATAAGATTTTCTGATTCCTGCTCAGTGATATCCCCTCTCTCTCTTCTGCCCTTGCCCTTGTCCGTGTCACTAGGACAGTCCCCCTGACATCAGCAACGGTCTCCTCATTTGCCCCCTTTGCTCTGCCCTCTCCTTCCCCAGTGCAGTTCATTCTTAATTCTTCAGCCAGAGAGATCTTCCAAAATCTCAAGCTGGGTGATGTACTCTCTGCCCTTCCCCTCCTCCCGCACTGACCTTCCCGTGAGCCGCCCTCCTGGTCCTTCAGATACAGCACAAACCTCCTCTGACGGTTCCTAAGGCCTTTCGTGGTGTACAAGGCCCTGCCCACTTCTCCAGTTTCTCTTCCTGCTGCTTCTTTACAGGGGCTTCTGCTCCAGCCAGAGCAAGTTACTTGTTGTTCCCTGGAGCCAGATGCTCTTCTGTGGTCCCGGAGTCTTTGCTCAAGGTCATGGGAGCTCCCTGGGGACAGAGAACATGTCTTATCATCTCCTTATTCCTTGATCTGTAGGAGATGCTTAACACCTGTTAATGAGATGAATGAAGAGTTTAATGGATGGGTGGATGGATGAATGCTGTTTTCTACCTCTGGCATCCACCTGTTACCTAATAATCCTTCAGGGCTTCCTTACCTTCAACCTCTCCTCTTTTGAGACGTCTCCCCTGGATCTCACCCCCCAGTCGAAGTTTGGTGCCATTTCATCAAGCCTCCTGTGAGCCCAGGTACTGCAGCACAGTGTGTATATTCTGTGTGTCTGCTACCCCCACAGGAGACCGCCCATGTTTTATATGTGAGTGTATCCCCAGTACATAGCATGACGTCCTAACCTTTAGTGACTAAATGAACTGAGTAACTGTCTGGCAAAATCAAAGAATGAAAAAGCATAGTGACATATGCCCATGGCCATATGGAGAATTAGGGAAAAGAGGTGGAGCCAGGTCCTGGCGTTCAGGCTTCCAGCTCTCTGTTCGTTCTAACATTTCCCACTGGAGGAAAGAAGCTGGAAATTTTACTAGTTTTAGATTTTTTTCCAGGGCTCTGGAGTGAGTGCCACAAAGTAGACCAAGCAAGGTGTCATCCCCAAATAACCAAACCAGAATGTGTTTACCTGTGATGCCAAACTCAATCTCTCATCTGATTTCTTCTCTGGAAGAAAGGTACCCAGAGCATCATTAGTTTAACCTTGGATCCTGAATCATTAGTTCAGAAAACAGGCAATGATTTGCAACGACATGGATGGACCTGGAGGGTATTATGCTTAGTGAAATAAGTCAGACAGACAAAGATAAATACTATATGTTATCAGTTATATGTGGAATCTAAAAAATAAAACAAATGAATGGAATATAACAAAACAGAAACAGACTCACAGATGCAGAGAACAAACTAGTGGTTACCAGTGGGGAGAGAGAAGGGGGATTAAGATAGGGGTAGCGGATTAAGAGGTATGAGCTACTACGTATAAAATAAATAAGCTATAAGGATATATTGTACAGCACAGGGAATACAGTTAATCTTTTATAATAACTTTAAATACAGTATAACCTATGTAAATATTGAATCACTATGTTGTACTCCTGAAAATTATTTTAAAAGTAATGAAAGAGGGCTTCCCCGGTGGCGCAGTGGTTGAGAGTCCGCCTGCTGATGCAGGGGACACGGGTTTGTGCCCCGGTCTGGGAAGATCCTACATGCCATGGAGCGGCTGGGCCCGTGAGCCATGGCCGCTGAGCCTGCGTGTCCGCAGCCTGTGCTCCGCAACGGGAGAGGCCACAACAGTGAGAGGCCCGCGTACTGCAAAAAAAAAAAAAAAAAAAGTAATGAAAGAATTTTTTAAAATAAAGAATAAAATTTAAAAGATAATAAAAGAATAAAAAATAATAAAAGAATTTTTTAAAGACAAAATATATATTTCTTAAAAGAAGAAAAGAAAAAAAAAAGGAAAGAAAGCCGGCAATGGTGACTTGAGAGGAAGGCTGTCAGCAGTATGGAAGATAGGAACACATTTTAGAGCTGGGAGCAGCTGGGAGCCATGGGAAGAGTCCTAGAGATGAACCTGGATTGTATTCCCAACCCCACTAATTTACTGTGTGACCTTGAAGGAGTCACCTAGTCTCTCTGGGTCTTGACTCACCTCTCTGTAAAATGAGGATACCACAATATATTTACTCTAAAGCCATTTCCCAGTTCTGAAGTTCTATGGGTTAATGTCTATAGAGCTCATTTAGAAAGACACGAAGGACTCGGAGGTTAATAATGAAAACAGAACTTTTCCAGTAAAATGGTGAGTAGTAGGTTTTTTCCCCAAGTAGTCAACAATCAACAGCAAAGATAGTGAAAATAATATGAAAAAGAAACCTACTAGATTCAACATAGAATGAGTTCACTTACAAGTAATGTCCTAACCATAATCTACCCTGTTACCTACAGATCCCCTAGAAGCCCCCTACGTCTACTGATCCCTAGCCCTTCCTCTACCGGAAATATTCTTCCACCCATTTGGGGGAGGATGGGCAAGGGGACAGAGGCCTGACTCCATCTCTAGGGCCCAGTCCCAAATCCAGCCAACGGTAGATGTGCAACAAATACAGTTTGAAGAGATAAAAAGTGAAACTTACATTCCTAATCATCAGTTTCATTAATGATGAAATTCAATGACAGCCCTTCCCAATTACCTGAATATAAAATAGACCTCTTAGCCAATGCACTGGTATTCCATGGTTCTACCCCTTTACAATGAAAGGATTAAGTTGAGAATATCCCCTTTTGAGCGAAGGATTTAGATTTCCCAAGTGCTTTCACATTCATCATTAACTAACAATAAAATAGTAACTGGTACTTTTGTAGAGTCTTATGGTTTATATAAGACTTTCATATACATTCTCACATGTTCTGTGAGACAGCAGTTATTATCCCCATTTTACAGGTGAGGAAACCAAGGCTCAAAGAGGGGAAGTGACTTGCCCAAAGTCTCATGGACAGTCAGGGCTGAGCCAAGGCTGCAATCCAGTTGGTCTCCCCTCAACACCACCGTTGAAGTCCACCTGTACTCTCTTCTCTGACTCTTCCCCAACCTACTCTATTGCTGCCAATAAAAGCAAACTAGGGAGGTCTGCAAAGTTATGGGTTTACTTCCATCTTGCTTTTCTCTCTCTGTCTCTTTTTTCACCTCTTTTATTCTTTCTTCCACCTTCAAGGAGGGTATATCTTGCTGAAACATTGAAAATGATTTTAAGGTAGAGCGGGGAGAATGGAGGGGGGGGGAAGGAGGGAGGGGAGAAGGAAGAGAGATAGGTCCTTGCCATACTGCCAAGTGTTCCACACAGATTTATTTAATTCTCTTAGGAAGCTTCTGAGGCAAGCTTATTATCCCCATTTTGCAGATGAACAAACTGAAACTTAGATAAATCTCTTGCCCAAGTTTACACTGCTCGTAAAAGATACAGCCACCAAATCTCATGGTCTTCTTGAGATTCCTTTCTACAGAGTTGACAACTGGCGAGAAAGAGATAGAATAAGAACTCAGGATATATGCAGATCATTTCTCCCCTTCAAAATTAAGTGAGGTTGAACCTGTCATATCAGATAACAGCAATATAGGCCAATAATTTCAATTTACTTAGGTACAATGAAAACAGCTAGCAATGGCTAGCTGCTTTTGCAAGATGTGGTTCTATTAAAAGCTTTTAATTTAATGCCACATGACATAGTAAAATAAGTACCCATTTTGCAAATTCTTTTATAATCTTTCACCTTCACGTCTGCCATTTTAAAGAGCTTTCTCCGTGAGTTACACTAACTTCTAATTAGCATCCTTTTGGAGTTTTACAACTTCTGATATCTTGCAGAAAACCAAAAGAAAAAGGAAAGAAAGCTACTAGATGTAATTTGGTGAAGAAAGCAAATTCCGCCCTTTCACAACATACAGAACTAATTAGTTTGGGTGACTTGGCTTGGAAAGGCATTCAATGCAAAACAAGGAACATTTGTTGAGATTCTGGTACTTGGCATGGGGAAGGGGCTGACAGAAAGATGAATAGCACAGTTCCTGACTTCAAGGAGTTCAACATCTGCTGGGGAAGATGGACCCAACCATTGCTAACTCAGATGTGAGCCTCACCCAGTGAGTTCTGTAACAGTCCTCTCCTAATTTCTTCTACTGAAGTCCAAAATTTTACCCTGTTGGCAGCTACCCTTTCTGTGTGTGTCAAATAGAAAAGGTATCGCTCTACATCTCTTAATAACAAATTCCACCACAATAATACTATTATTTCTAACAAGGGCAGCTAGCGTTTGTATAGTGCTTTAAAGTTTACAAAACACTTTCCTACTCAGCGTGCCTCAAAACCACAGAAGCAGAGATGTTTACGTCAGGCAGTATTTTTCAGTGGAAAGTATTTATGTTCCATTTTCTACAACTAGCAAATTTGAGAGATCGCCTTTTTCAAATATTGTAAAGAGAACCCCTTGTGGGCTATTTCCAGCTATGCCCAAATGCATGCTGACACCCTTCAAGTATTAAAAAGAGCCAGCAAAACATTTCAACTATTTTAACTATGAGAACCAAACCAGTGGGGAATGCACATGTCTCTGCAGAAACAAAGAACATTATTCAGCAAAAAAGACATGCATTCTGCATCAGGCTATAAAGTAATTTTTCCCCTAGAACATATTTTTAGATCAATGAACTGCAGGAATGCTGATTTCTTGCTGAAACAAATTGATTATCAAGAATTACTGTAACTATGTTAAAAAATAACAACGAATCTAAATTCCTTGTCTGACAAGCATTAAGGAAAATTATGTACTCAGAGCCATAAGTGAGATGTGATATATGATTCTCATACAAAGCAAAACTGTAAATCACATCAAAACTAATAATTTGACGCATCTAAGTTCTTACTTGGTATATCAGATATTTTTATTTCAGTACTTACTGCATGGATTCAGGAAACCATTGGCCAATCAAGGCTAAACTGCTGAGAGGGAACAGCATGTGTGAGCCACTGTCTGTGGTCCTGAATTACCCATCATTTCACCTTAGAGTCTGGTTTTCTCCTCCCTCTGGTAACGCCAGACTCAGAGTTGGGATTTAGAACCCTGCTCTGGCTCTGTCACTATATGACTAATTATGTGATAAGGGACAGATTACTCACTTGTTCTCTCTCAACCTTGATTTATTCAGAATGTAAAATGAACTAGTCGAACAAGAGGGCTCTAAGCTCCAACATCCTATGTTTTGGTGGCTTAAAATTGCCAAAATAATGAACAGGTGGCAGGCTTCTCAATTTAACTCAATATAACATTATTAAGGGTCATGTTTCATATTCCATGTACTGTGCTAGGCTCTAAAAATACAACGATATTTTAGTTAGAACCTTTTCATTTAAAACAGACAACAGCACACTTGGTTATGTGGGAAAATGGTAATCATAATACGGTAACTTGTAGGATTACAGCTGGGACTAAGGTAAAATTGGAATGAGGACTTGTAACACCTCAGGTCTTCTTTCTTTCTTCTATCTGCTCTATTCCAAATGAGTTCTTCGACTCAGAATGTGTGCAGCAGACAGAATTTAAGATGATTCTCAATTATACCAACTTCTGAACACTCATGACCTTGTATAATCTCCCCTTGAACGTGGGCAGGACTTGTGACCTGCTTCTAAATATCAGAATATGGCAAAGGTGATGGGATGTCACGTCTGAGATGATATTACATAGGACTGTAACATCTTTCTTGTTAGCATATTTTCCCTTGCTGGCTTGGGTGAAGTCAGGGGACATGTTGGGAAGCCTCATGTGTCAAGGAATTGAGGGCAACCTCGGCCAACAACCAGGGAGGAGCAGAAGGTGGCCTCTGGCCAACAACAGCCAACAAACTAAGACCCCAATCCTATAGGCTACAATGACCCAAGTTCTGCAACAACCGTACAGACTTGGAAAGGGATTCTTCCCCATTTGAACTAGAGATGAGACTAGGGCACTGACAGACACCTTGATTATAGCTGTCAGATGAGATCCAGAAAATTTGTGCCCAGATTCACGAACCACAGGACCTCTGAAATAATAAACGTGTGCTCTTTTAATGTGTTTAGGTTTGTAGCATTTTGTTGTGCAATAGATAAATAATACAAGGGGCATGGCCCCTAAAATCCCCAGACCCACATCTCAAAATTTGGAAACTGAATGGATCTGAAGGGCAGTTTTTCACCTTCCTTGTTCAGAAATCCGAATGGAGGACTCTGAATAGCCCAGCTTGCATCAGGTTTCTACCCTACAAATTACCAGGGAGGTTGGAATCACTAGGAAGATAGCAGTCCCATTCTTACTAACTGAATTCAATAAAATATTTTCCTGAATAAGAGCGAGTGTGGTCAGGCAGAGCAGTAGCTGCCCACTGCAAAGGGTGAATAATATAAACATGGTATTTTCCCATAACTTAAAGGTAAATGTAAATGAGTTAATAGCCTATGAAAATGCAATAGTTTATGTGCTGCAGTTGAGGAAGTACATGTCAAAGAGGGACCTTTCACACAGACTTGAGAGTCAGGAAAGAATTTCCAGGGAAAGTGATACCAACGTAGAACCTGAAAACTCCATGTAAGTGAGGGACAGGGAAGAATGTCTCAGACACACAGGGACTATGATGTGAAAAAGCCCAGGAGCCAGAGAAGGAAGGAAGTGTTTGGTGACTCCAAATATTTTTAATGCAGTCAGATCATAGCACGAAGGTTGTGGGGAAAGGGCCAAGAGGGAGGCTGAAAAAATCTGTCAGGGCTGGAAAATAAAGGCCTTGTATTGGTCAGGGTTCTTATCAGCAAGTCATAGACTCCACTCCCTTCATTATCTCACAGGGTTAAGACACCATGCGGTCAGAAACCACGTAGCCATGACTAATACCGAGCACACCAGCCAACGCCATGATTGCAAATACACACCACTCATCCCAGGCAGGATACCAGAAGCTGCCCCAGAGGAATCAGATTCTGCTCTGTCGTGCCTGATAGACACCATCTCTTGGGTGATGATGGAGCCTGATGCCTCATGGAATACTTCCACAGCCAGTTCTCATGGGCAGATGTGATTGGAAGAACCCAGGTCGCATGCTTGCATCCTAGCTGCTGTTGACGTTGTTTTTCATTCATCCATGGGAATGTGGGCCTCACGTGTGGGAACTGTCAAAGTGTAGACAGGTTTTCCAAAAGATATTAGACACCCATGAACGATAGCTGTTCACAGTGGATCTTGTGACCAAACAAAGAGTTTTGCCATTGCCCTGGGGGATGTCATTGAAGGGGTTTAAGTAAGGGAGTGACATGGTTACTCTTCTAGTTTAGGAGGTTCCCTTGGCCTACAGCATGGAGGATGAGTTGGAAGCAAAAAGGCCAGGTGGGAACTTGTTGCAGTCATGCAGGTGAGGAAGTCTGAGTGCCTGAAATAAAGTTGGTATGACAGTAATGTAGAGAAGGACAGTGCTGGGTGGATTCTAGAAGGTATATTAAAAAGTGCTTTCTCTTACATAGATTAAAATAATAAATTCCCCTGCCCTTCCTTCCTCCACCTTAGCAACTCTAGAGGATCCTCTACTGTACGTAGGATCAAATTTGGATTTTTAAATGTGTTTTCCCAAAGAAACAATATTATAAGTGGTGGTCTATCTGGGAACTTATCATTTGTAACATTACTTCTTCGACAAATGGCTTCCAGATATCTATTTATCATGGAATCTTTCTTCAAATGAAATCTAATACAAAATATGGGCAGTGGATTTTTAGTTATACATAGGGCTTTTGGTTCAGAATTTTGCCTTCCATGTATCCCCAAAACATCAGCCTTGAGGAAGCTCTGCAGAGCCCTGGGGTTACAAGGTGCATGGTTTAAGGGTATGTTCCCCTTGAAAGTGTGCCTTACGAGTCCACCAAACAGCTTACATGAAAAGTGGTCTGCAATAGAACTACTTAAAAGTCACTACGTCTGTTGCTATCAATGCTAGAGGAATTCACCAGGAAAAAAGAGGAAAAGGAAGGCTGGAGTTTCCAGAGATGTTTTCTTGGAGGAAGGTGTGACTGGAGCAGAGCCTCCAAGGATAAGAAAGATCTGGTGAGGAGAACGAAGCAGCAGGAGAAGAAGCCTGGAGACTAGATGCCATCAAGGCAACTGGAACTATATGTGTAGGCATAGTGAGCAAACTCAAGGATGTCTCCAGCAGCCCCACCTCCTGGTATCCACACCCTTGAATAATCCCTCCTCTTGAGTGAGGGCAGGGCCTGTGACTTGCTTTTAACCAACAGACTACAGCAAAGGGAGTGGGATGTCACCTCTGTGATTAGGTTACAGAAGATCGTGGTTTCCATCTCTCTAGCAGACTCTTTCTATTGCCTTCTCCACCTGCAAGTGTTGATGAAGCCAGTTGAAATGTTGGAGGGGCCCATGTGGCAAGGAATGAGGGTGGCCTTTGGCCAATGGGTGGCTAGGAGGTGAGGCCCTCCGTCCAGCTTCCCTCAGGGACCTAAATTCTGCCAACAACAGAACATTTTTGTCATAAATTGTAACAATATTTGTTTGGCTCCATCTCCTAAAGTAAAGGAAATAAAGGCAAAGATAAACAAATGAGACCTAATTGAATTTAAAAGCTTCTTCACAGCAAAGGAAACCATCAACAAAACAAAAAGACAACCTACTGAATGGGAGAAAATATATGCAAACGATATGACCAGTAAAAGGGATTCATATCCAACACATATAAACAGCTTGTACAACTCAACATCAAAACAACAAACAACCTGGTTAAAAATGGGCAGAAGAACTGAATAGACATTTTTCGAAAAAGAAAATGCAGATGGCTAACAGGCTGAACATCACTAATCATCAGGGAAATGCAAATCAAAACCACAATGAGATATCACGTATATGAGTCAGAATGGCCATCATCAACAAGAACACAAATAACAAATGTTGGTGAGGATGTGGAGAAAAGGGAGCCCTCCTACACTGCTGGTGGGAATGTAAATTGGAGCAGCCACTGTGAAAAACAGTATGGAGGTTCCTCAAAAAACTAAGAATAGAACTACCCTTTGACCCAGTGACTCCATTCCTGGGTATTTATCTGAGAAAGCCAACAACACTAATTCTAAAAGATACGTGAACCCCAACGTTCATAGCAGCGTTATTTACAATTGCCAAGATACGGAAGTAACCTGAGCGTCCATCGACAGAGGAATGGATAAAGAAGATGTGGTGTATGTATACAATGGAACACTACTCAGCCATAAAACAGAACAAAATTTTGCGATTTGCAACAACATGGACGGACTTGGGGGGCATTATGCTAAGTGAAATAAGACAGAGAAAGACAAATACTGTATGACATCACTTATATGTGGAATCTAAAAAATACAACAAACTAGTGAATATAACAAAGAAGAAACAGACTCGCGGAAATAGAGAACAAACTAGTGGTTACCAGTGGGGGTGGGAAGGGGGATGGGGGAGTGGGAGGCACAAGCTATTTGGTGGAAGACAGGCTCAAGGTTGTACTGTACAACATGGGACATATAGCCAATATTTTGTAGTAACTGTAAATGGAAAGTAACCATAAATAAATAAATTCTGCCACAAACAATATGGAAAAAAGCCTGGAGTGGATATTTCCCCAGTTGAGCCTTCAGATGAGACCCCAGACCTGGTGGATACATGCTGCAGTTTTGTGAGACACCATGAAGCAGAGGACCCACTTAAGCCATGCCCATATTTCTGACCTTCCATCACTGTTAAATAATGTGTGTTTTAAGTCATGGAGTGTTGTGGTCATTTTTCACACAGCAATGGATAACTAATGCAGTGGCTTTAGGTATGTGGTTCATACCTCCGATCTTTGGCTTTCTTCTCTACGATGGAAGGTAATACATGAACCACCTCTCAGATTTGGTAGAAGGATTAAATCAACAAGTGGAGTGCCAGCATCCTACAAGCCTAGAGGTAGGTGTTCCGTCAGTGGTCATCACGGCTGCCACCTCAACCACCACCAACCACACAAGAAGGAAAATAACCCTCGAGAAAGGTTTACAAGCTGTTCATGTTTGTCACTTAGTGAAAGAATCAATGTGGCCCCATGAACTGCTCCCAGAAATTCATCTCCAGAATAAGGGCAAAAAACCCCCGAAAAACACAAACCCTCTAGATGCCTTGAGCCTCTCAGTTCCTCAGGTTGGCCCTGACTATACATGCTTCTCGATAATTCTGCACCAAAGAAATTCCTGGGTCCAGTCCTGTGGTTGGATTTGTGATACATACTAATTAGTTTATTTTATGTCAGGGGGAAGAAGGGCAATACTGTGCTAGTTTTTCAAAGCAGTGTTTCCCCAGGTTACTGTGGAAACAAAAATTTGCATTTTCTTTGTCACTCTTCCATCCTACTTAACCCCCAACGCAGATCGCAACCTTTGGATATTAGTCACTATCCAGTTGTAATACTTAAAATTAACAGGGTAAACATATATTCTGTACTGCTTTGCCAGAAAAACTTGGCTGATCCAACAGATTTTAACTCTGTAGGACAGATTTTGCTGTATTTGTGCTTTCTTTACCTTTTTTCTTTTTTTGTTCCGTCTTCCCCAGAGGAGTATTAACTCAGAGTCATCAGGAGAGACCCATCGCTGCCTGCTGCTTTCTGTACCATCATTTGCATCTCTCCTCCTTTATAACTTCTCCAGCCATTTGATGAAGCACATACACACTCACACACACACACACACACACACACACACATACACACACATAGAGGATGCCATTCACCTCTAAAATGACAGCAATTTGATTGTTGGAGAAATCATAAACGCATTTTCATTTTTACCGATTACACTTTCATCTACCTTTTCCATCCTACTCAAGCCAACCGCAGGACTTGCTCTTTTAATGTAAAAGCTGGAAACACAGTTAGTGAGTGATCTTTGAAAGGACCTCAGAAGACTGGAGTGGGTTGGGATCGAACAGAGAGGTACCCTCTGGACTTGTATATTCAATGGTTTCTAAAAATGTAATGGATGACAATGATGTTTTAACAAGGTTATTGATACTTAAACCTTAACAGTTTAGAAAACAACAGATAAGAGATGAAAGGACATCTTTTCTTCATTCAAAATTATGTACAGGGATTAAGTGTTTGGAGTGGGTAGACTCTGAAAATAATGGTAGTTTAAAATACTAGCCATTTAGAAGGCAGAGAGGTAAGTCTTTCAGCCACTGCTTGTTTTGTTACTCGGAAAAGGGAGAAATTATTACCTGAGAGTTCTGCATTTATGTTCATTGCCGTGACAGAACACATTGCATTTTATTAGCCATAGGCTTTGGCTGGTCAAATATAAATATACTGTTACCATTAAATTAAAAACTTCTAACAATTTGAAATATTCATCAGCTAAGTTTACATTTGTAAAGATTAAAAATCTCGGGACCGTTGTTTCTTCATCTGTTAAATGGGGATAATGAGATGTAGTTGCAGCATTTCTGTGAATTTTAGGTTGAAATAATGTATGTGAAGGTGCCTGGCATAGTATAGAGGTTTGGTAAATGCTGGCAATGATGATAATGACGATGATGGTGGTGGTGGTGGTAGTGGTGATAGTAAACATGATGAAGAAACTTCAGCAGAGATTTGTGTATCCTGATTATTCCTTTTGAAAGGTTTCTTAAATCAATGAAACATCTTTGGACACTTTCCTGAACGGGTTATTCACGTCATCACCCTAGCAATTCAGCATGCGTGTGTTTTATGAGATACCTTTTCATAAGCGATCGAAAGCCCCTCCCTCTTTATTCATTTAGATGTACCCTATTGCAAGGAAACCAGCTTCCTTGAACAAGACTTGGTTTGATGCAGAGTCTCAAAGAGGCCAAGTCAGCCTCTGGCCGATTTGTTGGAACAAATAAAAAGTCTGAGCAAGGATCTTGATAGGAAAGACAAGGTGGGAAACCTCCTGCCTTCTTTGTGGGCAAGAGATTCCTTCCTTGCACGTGACTGAGGTGACGTTGTGATGGTGTGTTTAACGTTAGCAGATGCCATGGCTAACCGGGTGTGTGTGGTGGAGCGGGGCAGGTTCAAGGTCTCTGATCATGGATCAGCTCTGTGGCATGTTATCTCTTAATAACCATGGCTTCCCATGATCCATTGCTCTGTGGCATGTTATCTCTTAATGACCATGGTCCATTGGAGGATATTTGTAAACTTTCAGAGCAGTTAACATTATGGATCGCTGAGACTAGGGAAGAAAGAATGACTTAAACAACCTTCACATTTTTAGTAATCTTATGGAAAGGTCTCTTTTATGGGAAGATCTCTCCAGAAGAACTAAATTACTACATTAATAGTAATCCTTGGAATAAGGTAACATGTGCTTGAATGTACACGGAGAGATTAATTTAACAATACTTTCCAATGTTACCTTGAGAGCGGCAACCAAGAATGCTGACACCAGGTAACTATCAATAAAATATCTAGGAATCATTTTATTTTTAATTAACTGGGGACCAGGCTATTACTATCTCGTTCCCTGCATTGCAAGTTGTCGTACACACACACACACACACACACACACACACACACACACCCCCCCCAATCAACCCTCACTCAGGAATTCAATGCCATTCAAGCTATGGCTAAGGGAGATGGTAAAAACAGGGTAAAGTTGAGGTTCATGGGCTCTGGGGCCTGGAACAGAGGTGAGGTTGGCCATGAGGCCTCAGCATTGAGATTAGACAATCCATGTCACAGACAACAGATGGGGAAGGCAAGACAAAGGAGTAGCCAGCTTAACGATGCCCGTGAAGGCACAGAACACTGACAGCCTTTTCCGTGGCACTTTTTTTTTTTTTTTTTTTTTTTGCGGTACGCGGGCCTCTCACTGCTGTGGCCTCTCCCGTTGCGGAGCACAGGCTCCGGACGCGCAGGCTCAGCGGCCACGGCTCACGGGCCCAGCCGCTCCGCGGCACGTGGGATCTTCCCGGACCGGGGCACGAACCCGCGCCCCCTGCATCGGCAGGCGGACCCCCAACCACTGCGCAACCAGGGAAGCCCCCGTGGCAGTTCTTTTGTTTATCGACAGGTGGAAGGCCTCAGCATTCTCTGTGGTCTTTTAAAATTCTCCGTGAACACTAAGGTTCCCCCTAGCTGGAGAGCTAGGAAAACTTCGATTCAAATGGGTTTTGAGTATGATTAAGTGTCTGAGAATGGATGCGTCAGAGCTTGAATAACATCTGAATTCTTCTCAGGAGAAAGCTCTTAGGGGTGTCTGTCTCTCAGCTGGAAATCCTGCCAAAGGCAAACCTACAACCAGATATCTTGATTATCTAACTGTCACCCGAAAACAAAACCAGCAGTAAGAAAAATGCGAAATGTAAATTTGTGTTTACTTTGAGACTCAGAGGAAGGAAGGCTTTAGGAAAATCAGTACCTGGAATTCACCGTGGTGTAAACTGGACCGGGCCAGTAAGGATCAGGGAAGCAGTCCTTCATGTGGACACTAGGAACAGTATTTAATCAATTTCGCCTTTGCCAATGCGCTTCATAAGGGGATTGTAATAAAGCACATTTCTCCTTTTCTGGTTGGAAAATCTTTGCTTCTGCACACAGGCTGTGGATTACTGCATGAGAAAATGTTTTCTTGTGTCCATCACGGTTTTGCAAGACAGCTGAGGCGGGGAAATTGACTCTGTTTATGTCCAACCTAGCTGAGGACAAGACAGTGAAATGGCCACAGACGTTTTTTCCCTCTAAAGAACACATTTTGCTTTTCTTTGCAATTCCACTTGGAAAGAAAACAAATTTCTGTTAATAGTGCTGTGCAGCAATGTTGCTCTGCTGGATAAACGCACCTGGCCGAGGAAGTCTCTCCCTGCCTTTGGGATCTATCAGATACTCATCACATTCTGGTCGAGCTAGCTGGGGCCCAGGCCACCAGCTCTTCAAGGGCAGGTGCTCTGCCCAGTTCAAGGTCTGGCACCAAGTTTGCTGAATGACGTCCCCACTGACCCCAACAGAAGCCTAACAAAGGTAAATTAGCTTATTCCGTAGCGAATCCTTTTGAAACACAGAGGAACATCTTAGCCTCGTGGGTACATTGGTGGCCCAGAAACGATCCACGCCGTCATTCATCCATGAGTTTACATGTGAGTGCGTCTTCCTTGTAAGAGAGGCTTGGGTGTAAAAAGATTTCCTCCAGATGTTCACCCTTGAGATTGCCTGAATCTGTCCATCATCTACCTTATATTACACAGGCAGAGGAAGCCATTGCTCTTTTTGATGGACTTCAGGTCCAGTGATGAAACACTGTAGATTTGACCGAGGCTGCTCTGAAGATGGATTTATTTTTCAATAGTTGTGACTATGTGACCAGCAGGCACTGCAGAAATCTGAATAATTGTCATGAACTGCTGGATCCTTATGATCTCAAAGTTCACTCAAACTCTTAGCCACATCACTGCTTAATAGGACTTCAGCTTTTGCTGAATACCCCCAGTGATGGGGAGCTCACTCCCTCCCAAAGCACCTCACTTGATATCTGGGTTGCTCTGATGCCGGGGGTTGGCAAACTGTTCTGCAAAGAGCCAGATAGTAAATTATTTAGGCTTAGTGGGCCATACAATCTCTGTAGCAAATACTCAAGTCTGCTCTTGTAGCGTGAAAGCACCATAGACGATACATGAATGAACGGGCAGGCTATGTTCCAATAAAACTTTGTTTACAGAAGTAGTCAGAGGGCCAGGTATTGATCTAAGTGTTATCCTTCCTTGTCCTGAAAACACCGTCTCCCCGGTGGCCTAGTTCAACGTTTTGGGGCCACACGTAGGAGCTAATGCAACCCTCTCCTATAAGGAAGTCCTTCATCTCTTTAAGGTGATGATACCCTCTTGCCAAGTTATCTGTTTCCTTTTCTCCCATGATCCCATCTCTCCTCAGTTGTCCTAATTCCAAGTCTCTCACCTCTTCTTTTTTTTTTTTTTTGCGGTACGTGGGCCTCTCACTGCTGTGGCCTCTCCCATTGCGGAGCACAGGCCCCGGACACGCAGGCTCAGCGGCCATGGCTCACGGGCCCAGCCGCTCCGCGGCATATGGGATCCTCCCGGACCGGGGCATGAACCCGCGTCCCCTGCATTGGCAGGCGGACTCAACCACTGCGCCACCAGGGAAGCCCCTCTCACTCTTCTTAAGTGTGGTTGGCTGAGTTATTTTATTTTGATAACCTCGTTAATATGGGTGTTGGAAAGGAAAGATTCAGACCTAAAGCCTCTTTTTCTAGGCAAAAACAGTGTTTCATTTTACCTGTCCTTTAAGACACCCTCTCCCCACTCCACAGGCCCTATTCTTTATCTCAGCCGCCCTGTTAGCACCAACGCTGCTTATCCCAGAGGCTGCAATCACCAGGACCAGACCACCCAGGCAGAAGCCACAGGTTCCAGCCATGAGGTCTGCTAGGTATCAGCTTTGAGGCTGAGGGATCATCCCACCAACGAAAACTTCCTCAATGCCCTGAATCCAGGGAAGAGCCCCTCTTCTGTGCGACCACATGGCCTGCAGGCAACACAGCACTGAGCCCCGGTCTTGCCACCCCACCCTGCTGACTGGTCTCTCTCCCCACTAGACTGTCAGTAAAATGAGGGCAGGGACCACGGTGTGTTCACTGCTGAATGCCTAGAGCCAACAGAGTGCTGGGCACAGAGTAGATGCTCAATAAACACAATATTAAATGTAATATTATAATATTCAATGAATGAACACACAAATGAATGAATGAGTTGTAAAAAAATCCCGAGAATGGGTGAACGAGTCAGGCCTCCTGTGCATACAATGTACCCACGACACGTTGCCAAGCCTGCTCTCGCACTTAGTGACCCACGCAGTGGGCTCTGACCCTCGCAGTGGCCCTGCAAAGCACTGAGGTTGGCAGGCATCATGACCCCATTGCCCCCGTCAAGCACGGCCAGTAAACCTTTGCCTGGTGGCTGCCGGGAGGCTGGGTCCTCTCTCTGGCTCTCTGCCGCATTGTCCCTCCCCACTCACCACCCCATAGCCCCGGCTCAAAAGATGTCCTTGCTTGTGCCTTCAGGGAGGGGGCCAGCACTCAGAAACCATGGTCTCCACAGCTCCTGTCTATCCTCTTGCTTTCCTGTCTTGGGTCTTAACTCCTGCCCACAGGAGCTGCTTATTCATAGCTCTGCGAATTTCCCCTATACAGTCCTCTCGATCAGTCCATTCCTGTTCATGTCCTCTCCACATACCCAACACCTACTCATGCCTGGAGACCCAACTCAAATGCCGCCTCCTCTGTGCAGCCAGCTGCAGTCCTGCAGACAGATGTCTGCACTTTTATCACTTCTGTCTATGTCTCCAAGAATAGTACTTGGTAATCCCGATAAGGCAGAGCTTATGAATTCAAAATAAAATTGAGGGTCTAATGATGATAACAATAGGTAGCTTTTATTGAGAGTTAACTCTTCCAGGAACAAATCCTGGTAACTTTATACACACATCTCATTTGTAATCCTAAATGTCAGGCAGACATTTTCTATAATATCATTGTCTCCATTTTTCTTTAGCCTGGCAGACAAAATAGAAAAATGGTTAGGAACATGGCCTTTGGGGTTAGGGAGACCAGGCTGCAACTCCCAAGTCCATTCATTTGCCAGCTACGTGACTTTAGGGAACCTATATATAACCTTTTTGAGCATCCCGCAGAGAGGGGTTAATGAAGTTAAAATTAGCACTTGTAGATAGAGCCCTCGGTACCTAGAATACCTGGGCATGAGTTAAGCCCTCTATAAATGTCTCGAGGAGGACTCAGAGGACAGAGCGTTTATCTAATTCATCTTTGCACCCCTAGTGACTAGTATTGTGCCCAACTTCCAGTGAACAGTCCTTACAAATTTGAGGAGATGTCCCTCCACTGCCATGCAGATGGACATCCTGGAAAGATGTGGCCCTGGGGGTTCACGGGTTTCCTTAATCTCAACGCGCTCATACATTCCCCACCTGTATTAAGAAAAGCATGAGGAATAACAATATGATGCAGAGGGAGTCCCACCGGCTGCCCTCTTGCCCCGCCCCCATACACACACTGTAAAGGATGAACGTGCTGGCTTTGGCTTTGACGCAAGCCAATATTTTTCAAATCTTTGTGCACAGTGAATGAGATGTTTGGACTGTCAAATCACATTTCCTCACAGGCTGCCTTGTTTCCTGAAATAGTGGGGCCCAGATACTGGTTGTGCATGGAATACAAACTTTGGGATTTTGTTTATTGTGAGCACTGGGTTCCCTGACCAAATCAGATGTCCAATTATATCTGCATATTGGGAAATCTGGGCTGAAGAAAGAGCCGGCTGCCAGTATGGTGCCAGGAGGCAGTCCTTCTGGAGTTTCTGTGGACCAGCTGCCTGGCTGCCACCACCCATAAAAACTGGTTGGGCGACAGTGTTGCTCCCAATTTCACTAGAAAATGTTGGATCTCAACTGGCACATGGGCTGGGATGCAAAGTGGTTTTCTCAGAAAAGTGCTGCTGCCTTTGGGCCTCTGTTTCTTAAGATACAGGTTTCTGTTTGGATGGGTTTGCAGGCTTTTTCAGCAAGAGTTACTGACATCTGAATAATAACTATGGTAATCATCATCATCACCATCGGAGGAAGAATCCTGTCAATGGGCTAACAAAACCCGCTGGGGTCCTGGTATTTCCCAAAGCCCCTCAGGGATGGGATCTGCCCTGGTGAGACCCCCTGCTAGGATATGGGAACTTTCTTGGGCAAAGAGGTCCCCCTTCTCCTCTGTGGGGTCATCTTCTGCCTCTTTCTCCCCATATCCACACCAGAGAGGAAGAGAGGACAGTAGGGTGAGGAAGGGGTGTGGGCTTGGTCCAGGGGGTGAGGCGGCAGGAATGAGTGGTCTTCCCAGGAGTGGGGAAGTGAGGCTCTCTGCACCCAGCTGCTGAAGAGGGGCAGTGGTGGTGTGTGGGAGCTTGGAAATCAGGAGGCCTGGGCTCTGCTTGCTTTGAGGCTCCCAGTGGCAAGTCATCTCCCTCATCCAGAAAAGTGGTCCCTACCTGCGATGAGGACTTTCACAGACCCTTGCCCCACTTTCCTGGGCTTTGGGGTATATTTTGGGGAGGTCCTAGATCAGGAGACTGGCTGTAGCTTTACAGCTAATACATGTTCACATTTGTGGGGCAACTTAGGTGCTAGCGTTTAGCTACAGGCTTTGGGGATGAACGCTCTATTTTACGGAAGATGTGAAGTAACTTAGGGCACATTCCATATACATATTGCGGGAAATTGGAGGGGCCCCAAATCCCAAAATAGGAAGTCATCCCGAGCCAGATTGAAGTGTCTACCCCCAATATGAGCAACTGGATACAGGGGTGGGGTCGGGTGCGGTAGGGTGGGGAGGTGCCAACACTGGGGTTGGTTTGATTACAACGAAACTGCCCCCGACATCCTGGGCTTCCATGATGAAGAGACAGCGCAGGAGCAAAATGTCCAGGAAGGAGTGAGAGAGACCAGAGGAAGGAGGCTCCTCCGCCACCCGAGTCCTCGTGTCCCCAAGTACGTCACGTGGGTGGGAGTGTGTCACACACCCCCACGCGCCCACTGCCACATTCCTCACGCTCCTGCCCCCGGCCGGGCCCATATACGCGCGCCTGTAAGCGCCGGGCCTCCACGGGCCACGTCGCCGCCACCTGCTGCTGCATCCTTAGCGAAGGGGAAGGCGCATCTCCGCGCCTCCCACCCGAC
This sequence comes from Delphinus delphis, assembly GCF_949987515.2. NCBI lineage: Eukaryota > Metazoa > Chordata > Mammalia > Artiodactyla > Delphinidae > Delphinus > Delphinus delphis. The sequence continues at coordinate 9,442,061 of NC_082684.1, read as the reverse complement.
CTCCACCTCGGTGTGGGCCTTCCTCTCACCCCCATACTCCGGGGCCGTGTGTAGGACGTCTTCCCCGGGCCCCTCCCCAACGCAGAGGGGGAAGCAGAAGGAGGAGCTCCGGCTGCAGCCACCCGCCCTCCCCCACCTCCGGAGCTCCCCCTCCCCTCCCTTCCCCTCGGCTGCCGCAGCCCCGCTAGTAGTGCGAGTCAGCGTGGGCTCCCCAGAACGAGTCGCTAGGTAACAGGGCGGGCTCCGCAGACCCGGGGCCGGGGAAGCCCGGGCGTGTCGTCAGCAGCTGCGCTGCGGAGCGGGGTCCGGGGGCGCAGGGACCCTTCGCTGTCCGGGCCTGCTGACCAGGCTGGCCCGCCCCCTCCTCCCAGGACGCCTTAACCCGCGCGGTTCGCCGCCGCCGAGGTGCCCCTCCCTTGCGGGGACCCCGACGCAGCCAGCCCCTTCCTCCTTCCCGGCCGGTGCGCACAGCTCTGCGCGCGGCAGAGTGGGCGCCCCACTGTCGCGGTCGCCGTCGCCGCCGGTAAGCTGCTCTCGGGGGCCGGGGCTGGGGCGGGGAGGAGGGGGAGCGGGAAGACCGGGACAGCTCCCGCCACCACGGCCGCCGGACCAGCCATGTGCTAAAGTTTCCGGGGCTCCGCGCGGGCGGGCGCGCGGCGCGGGGCTCAGCGGCGCGGTGGGTGGGGCGGCGCGGTCCTGCTGGGTGCCTGCCACCCCTGGGCCCGCGGGGCGCAGCTCTGCGCGCTCTCACGCTCTCTCTTCCTCTCTTCTCTTACGCGCTGCCTCCCCGAGGTCCTCCTGCCGAGCCCCGGCGCGGGGCATGAGGAGCCCCGGGGCGCCGCCCGGAGACTACCCGGCTGCGCGCACACCTCGACAGCGGCGGACCGGGACATGAGCCGCGCGCGCGGGGTCCGGCGCCCGGCGGCCAGCTCCAGCTGGCAGCGGCCAGCGGATCGGCGCTGCCCGGGAGAATGAGGCAGCAGCCGGTGGCAGCCTTCTCTTTCTCCTCCTCTTCGCCTTCCTCCGGCTCAGGCACCCCGGGCCCGGGCCAGGCTGTGGCTCTGCTGCGTGCCCCGCGCGCCCCCCGCCCGCCTCCGGATGCGCTGCTCGGTAAGCCAGGCCCTCCGCCGCGGAAACAAAACCCCTTCTCACGGCCCCAGAGGCTGCCTCCGAGCCCCCTGCTCGGCCCCCACCTAGAGCCTGTGGGATTTCTTACTGAACCCCTGGATTCCCCTGTTCCCCAGACCCTGCCTAGAGGCCGAACTGCCCGGGCGCCTTCGAGACCTGGTGCTTTCCCGGGCCATCAGGGAGGCAGATGCGGGCTTGACACGCAGGCAGGAGGAGACCTGTTTGGTCTCGATAATGCTATATGCAACCTGGGTTCAGACGCTTCATTTGTGGAGGGAGACGACTCGTATATAGTGACCTCGAAACTGGTGTCCAGGCTGTGCTGGGTAGTGTGTCTCCAGACCACCAGAGGAAGTGCGTTCCCCTTATTCTCTGGCTCAGTTGAGGAAACTGAGGCCCAGGGAGGCTGAATGACTTAATCAAGGTCACAGGGCCAGGAAGCGCAAGCCAGGGAGCCCAGGATTGGAAACCAGGGTGCTGTTTCCACCTCTCCCTCGAGCTGACCCTTTTGTAACAAACACACCTGTCCCATTTCTTCTACTAACTGCTTCCGTCTGGAGTTACTGCGTGTGTGTGAAAAGACTTGTGCTGATGAGTATCTGCTTGGATGAAATAGATTGCTGGTAGCATGTATTTTTAATTTTTTTGTCCATCCCTCCATCACATAGCTGCTCACCCTCATGTGAACTGTAAGTGCGTGGCCACTTCTGTTCAGGTAGGAGGAGGATATGTTCCCCTGGGTGCTCTCTTTCCTGGGATTCTGCTTCTCCCAGGCCTCTTCAAGGTTGGAAAGGGCAGAGTTCAGATCCTCCTGTGTGCCTCCTCTATGCTGTGTGTGCCCAGCACACGCTCGGCCTCAGAACCACGTCGTAGACCCTTCTGTGGTGTGAGGGCTAATCAAAGCTCGTGCCCCTGGTTGTGTACGTCTTAGAGATGGTTACTTAACAGGCTGATCCCAGATGGCCACTGTGTAGGAACCAGCCCTGCCCGAAATTTTATCTTGGTTCAAATTTGCCAACCTTCCATGTCAGCAGAACTTCCCACATCTCAATCCAGAAGAAAAGGAGGGGGGAGGTTAATGCAGACAGGAGGCCTTAGCTTGCCCCCAACTCTCTGGTTGTGTAGCTCTTAACTGTTTGCTTAAGTGCATTTAGGTCGACCCTGAAAGGGAAAGCCACGCGGAATCACTTGGTCCTGGTCCGAGGGGCTTGTTTACTCGCTTGAGTCACCAAGCGTTGAGCTTGGTGGTCTGCGGAACTCGGACAGTGTTGGTGTCAGTACAGGGAAAGGCCATCGGTTTCCCTGTCAGTGAAATGACGGGTCACACTGGATGAACTCTCAGATCCCTTCCAGTGAAGGGATTCTTCGAGTGGCAGAAGAGGGGGTTACAGGCCGGAGCTAGGGGGTGAGAGCTGATCAGACCCACACATTTGGAAAGATAGCTTGTTGATCAAATAGGTTGTTGATTTCCAAGAGGAGGATATGGTGCCCGAGGGAGCTGCAAAATTCAGGTTCCACCCGAAGGAGGTGAAGCCTGGGCAGTGCTGTAGCGGATTATTTATTGGGCTAAAGCATGGTGGCTATAAAATGTCCCAACGTGCCGGATTGGGTTCATGGGACAGGTTAGGCATTTCATTTGGAGAGATGACATTGACCCCTAAGAACTGATGAAATACAACGCATCAACTCGATGTCCAGCTGGCTCGAAAGTGACCAGCTGGTGAGCCTGCCTGTGCCTTTCAGAAAGAAACTGTCATAGCTGCATAGGTAAAACCTTCTCAGCCTAAACAATTAAAGCAAGTAAATAAAGTGATTTTTAGACTCTCCTCTCTCCATTGTTTGCTGATTATATTAGGGAAGGGTGGAGCCTGTCTCAGCAGGAATAGAGGGACTGTCACAAGAAAGGGGGGCCACTAGGAGGTTTAGACCCTGACTTGGTCTTTGCCTGTAATTACAGCTAAATTCATCAACTTGCCCTGTGGGCACTTAATGGGGTTGTTATAGATCTTTTAAAGATGTGGATCAATGAACCTTTTAAAGTGTTACTGAATCTCAAATGAAACGGGCACGGCCCACCTTTTTTTCCCAGAAACTGTGCTTCCAGCGGGTCTTATGACTGTTTGATATTTACGGAACCAAAGCAAAGCTTTCATTTTTGACAAGCTCACGGGGTCTGTGAATGGCAAGTAAGGCATCTTGTGTGGACATATTAATCTCCCAGCATTGTGTGTTTTAGCTCCGCACGACTAACGGGTGAGGTTTTGAATCAAAATGAATGCAGAGAAACAATCTTCATGAAGTTACTTTTGGAAATGATGATGTAATTATGAGAGAACAGTTTTTATGTCACATATCGTACTATTGCTACCCAGAGCCTGATTCCACAGAAAAATATGACTCCTGTTCCTCATAGTCAGTTTTTAATGCATCAGTTCTCTCTTATTTTTTGCTCTTTTTTACCCTCCTGGCGTGAAAGTGTGCAATTGAGAAAAAAAAGTCTCCCTTTTCGATTCTGTTTTGTCTTCAACCCACTTCTTTTCTGGAAGATTGCTAAACCTGACCTCTTCCACACCATATATAATGGCCTCACGTTCAGGTATATTCTAGGTGCCTCATGTTTCTCTTGGGAGAGCAGGAGGGGTATGCATCACAAATGAATGACAACAATGAGACGTTTCCCTGGTGGGCATCCCATTTCTAACTCGGGAGTCTAGACCAGGAAGTCTTTTGATCAGAGCTGACAAGCCCCACATTGTGAGAACCCACTTCGGATGCTGCAGCATTTGTGCAGTGTTGAGGATGTACGCAGGTACCTATGGGGTGTGTTCCTTTTCTCTAAGAGGAACATCCTCCAGAGGCCAGGAGACCTGGGATTTATTCTTGCCTCTGCTGTGAATTGGCTTTGTGACCTTGGATAAGTCATCTCCATTCTTGGGGTCTTCATTTACATCTGTGCAATGAGTGTGTATGTTTGTATGTGTCCCTGTGTTCATGTGCATGTGTGTACATCAGTGCCAGGAGACCCCCTCCAACCCTAAGCCCGAAGAGTCCTCGGAATCTGGATGTAGCTGGTTATTAATAGCTCCAGAGTGCCCTGTACTTTGAGGTTACATAACATTTTCAATTAAATATCTGTATAAACAGTAAAGAACTGGTCATTGTAAAAAAGTGTATTGATTATCCTAAGCGGGGACTCTACCCTGTGTGATGAAAGAACTTTTCATCTTAAAGGCAATAATGCCAGCTTTCCCGTCATGGCACCTTGCGGGTGGCATCTTGGCACACAACGGAGAGGGCTGAGCCAGGACCCTCTCTAGGGTCCATGCGGCGGGAGCCACTATGTAATTTGGGTCAACGGGGTAGGAGAAGTGTCACATCTAGCTTTATAGCTCGAGGCCCAGGGGACATGGAGGTTTCGCCGTAGTCTTAGGCTGTTCCTGGAAGGTAGGAGGGGAAGTATGTAATTACTGTTTGCAGTTGTTTTGAAAATGGAAAGTACTTTAATTAGAGCCTTGAATTCAGCTGAAGCTGAAAAATGGTGAGAAGTGCGTAGATTTGGCAGTGGTGTTTTTGCCGGGTTCTCTGGGCAGACTTACTTGTCACACTTTAAATAGTCTGTGGTCAGAGGTCAGGTTTCCTAGCGAAGCTGCAGTCATCGTCAGATAAAGAGGGTGGGAGAAAGGAACCACCAGTCCTTAAACATCTTGTCCCGCCGGCTCTGCAAAGTAGATCTTACGAACCCTTGTTCTAGATTCGGAGCCTGAGCTTGGAGAGCTGAAGCGCGTCGCTCGAAGTCGCACAGTTATTGAATGGCAGAAACAAGCACGATTTCAAGTGCGTTCTGCTGGGGTTGAAAGCATCCTTCCCTTACCTGCCACACTTCATGTCCACTGATGCTGCAGTGTGTCTGGAAATCGAACCCTGTCCTTCTTCCCCAAATTTTAAATAACAGTATGGCACAGAGAGGGCATGCCAAAGATTTGATGTATATGACATATGGGGGTGATGTCGTTCTTGAGAGACTCCTGAATCCAAAATGTTGGATTTCTTTGAACTCTATGTCGAATGTATTAGAGTTGAAAGATACTCAGAAATAAGCCAAGTGTTACCCTACCAGGGTTAGCGTTGGTAGTTCTTCGGGGGACGCTAAAATAACTCCTTAGGTGCCATGTCACCCTGGGTTCTATGGGAAGTGATCACAAGCTGGCACGTGGGATATTTTGGAAGGCGTTGCCGGCCTGCACCTCGCGAAAAGGGACGCAGAATAAAAGTTATGTAACAGAAGCTTTCGGAAAGAGCGTGACTCCTCTTCCAGCATGCCACGGGTTAATCCTCCCCCAGACAGCAAACTAGAGAAAGAAGTAGAAGGAGCAGATACAGGAACTTAAAGGTTCACCTATAGCTCTTAAGAGTTTCCAGGACTTAGAGGAGGAATTGTCAGTTTCAAGAACTTTTCAAGCCCCCAAATAGAGATGCCGGAACAAATAGAGATGCCGTAACAGCAGATACTTCGTGGAGCCTGCGGAAGTCCACCCACGCTAGCGTAGCTGCTGCCATCTTTGCTGATAGCTCTACAAATCTGGATGGCTATCATCCGTACCCAGGACAGAAGATTCCAGTATCCTGTCTGCAACACACAATTTACAGAGGGTAAAGGGAAGTCATTGAAATCACCCTTCCTTACATTCTAGTAATGATACTCAAGCTGGCTGTCTTCGCCAGCAGTTTAAATTCCTTCTAGCTCTGATGCTGGCCTTGCCCATGTCATAGGAGTGATGTCTTAACAAAAAGGACCTTCCCACCACCTCTTCTGGATTCCCGAATGGCTTCTGTGCCAAGAGCTTCGAGGTTCATGGAAGGTGATTAATGAGAAAAAGCAGACAGAATGAGTTGGAAAACTCGATTGTGA